>NW_020954571.1:5980738-5980805 GCF_900497805.2 Vombatus ursinus | reverse complement strand
GAAGTGAGCAGAACCAGGAGAACATTGTACACAGTAACAGCCACGTTGTTCAATGACTAATGTTGAT
>NW_020954571.1:5978189-5980528 GCF_900497805.2 Vombatus ursinus | reverse complement strand
GGAGGGAAGGGGAGAAAAATTTAAAACTCAAAAGCTTATGGAAGTGATTGTTGATAAAGCAGAATAAATTTTTAAAAAAGAAAAAAAAGTACAAAAAAAGAGAAAAAGAAAAAAAACCTTCAAAGCAAACATGAGCCAAAAAGAGAAAATCCTCAGACTGGGGAAGTAATCTTGCCTGGCAGATTAGCACCAAGTCCATTTGGTTTTGGTTTGTTGTAGCTCGACAACCAGTTGGAAGAGTTTTATAGCACTAAACTTAGCTTCTCATCAGACCTCACAAGTGAGGCTATATGTATTATTATACATGTATGATTATAACTGGGACTATTGTTTTTTCATATGAGCCTCTTTCTTTATATGTATGGATATAGTGTAGATGGGATGTAGTCCAGGCACCCTAGTTCATCTAATCATTTAACAACAGGTAACTTTTACAAAGGATGTTTAATTCAAAGATAAAGCAAGAACAAACATACAAGCACTTTCTCTAATACCTCCAGGGCATACTCTCTGCTATACCACTTAAGTCTCTGGAGGAGTAAGCTCAAAACTTAGCTGAGTTCCCACGCAGCATTGATCTCACCAAGTTCATGTCCAAAGATTGTATCACTGCTGGATGTATCTTGGTTTCGTCTTTCACTGTCATGGTTCCAAAAGGCTGCTCCTGAATATTGCTTCTTGCTCCTTGGGGCATTGATGCTGCACTGTGACACTCAGCCTGGATTCCAACTCAGATTTCTATGGCTCACTGTTCCAAACTCACAAGTTAGAGAAACCACTCCTTTACCAGAAACTGTGAGCAAAAGTGCCACAGAGCTCTTGCAGACTCAAATGGTACAAAGAGACACCCAGAGTTTACTCAGTTCTTCCCAGTTCTTGTTACACAGTCAATCAAAAGAGCCTCCTACCAGGCACAAAATGAGTCACCTGAAACCAATTACAGTATGTCCAGTCATGCTTTACAGTTTTTCCAAGGCATTTCCCTTATACATTATCATGATTCTCTTGGATTCCATCTTTCCTACTTGGTAGGTAACAGGAGTATAAAGATAATTGATAAACAATTGTTAATGATATACATTATTTCAGTGAAGTATAGTTTTTAAAAATAATTTCAGCAATATGGAGATTATTATGAAGGGGGAAAATTAATCAACTCCACAAAATGCCACTCAAAAATTGTGTATAAAAATATGAAGAATATAGAAAGAAGGGACCTAAATTATAACCATCCTACACATTAATGCCAACATGATGTTCCTAAAGCACAGGTCTGAATATGGTGTTATCTTTTTAATAAACTCCAACAGCTCCTCATTAACTTCAGGATCAAATACAATCTTCTTTGTTTCATATTGAATGCCTTTCACAACCAGATCCCAACAGACCTTTCCAGTCTTATTTCATATTACTCTCCATGTTGGCTACCATTCAGTCAAATTGACCTTCTCACTGTAGCTCATACAAGAAATACATATTTCCTGTTTCTGGTTCAATATTAGAAAAATGATCAGCACAATTGACCACATAAATAACAAAACCATCAGAAATCATATGATTATCTCAATAGATGCAAAAAAAGCCTTTGACAAAATATAGCATCCATTCCTATTAAAAACACTAGAGAACATAGGAATAAATAGAGCTTAGCTAAAAATGATAAGTAATATTTATCTAAAACCATCAGCAAGCATTATCTCTAACAGGGATAAGCTAGAAGCCTTCCCAATAATATCTGGGGTGAAGCAAGGACACCCATTATTACTTCTATTATTCAACATTGTACTAGAAATGTTAGCTATTGCAATAAGAAAAAGAAATTGAAGGAATTAACATAGTCAATAAAGAAAGAAAATTATCCTCTTTGGAGATGATATGATATTATACTTAGAGAATCCTAGAGAATCACCTAAAAAACTAGTTGAAATGATTAACAGCTTTAGAAAAGTTGCAGCATACAAAATAAGCCCACATAAATCATTAGCATTTCTATATGTTACCAACAAAGTCCAGCAGCTGGAGATAGAAAGAGAAATTCCTTTTAAAATAACTACAGACAATATAAGATACTTGAGAGTCTGCCTGCCAAGAGAAGCCCAGGAACTACATGAACACCATTACAAAACACTTTTCACACAAATAAAATCAGATCTAAACAATTGGAAAAATATTAATTGCTCATGGATAGGCCAAGCCAATATAATAAAAATGACAATTCGGGGCAGCTAGATGGAACAGTGGATAGGGACGCTTACTAGCTGTGTGACCCTGGGCAAGTCACTTAACCATTGCCTAGCCCCCTCCCGAAAAAAATTACAATTCCACCTAAATTAATCTAT
>NW_020954571.1:5962362-5978154 GCF_900497805.2 Vombatus ursinus | reverse complement strand
TTATTCAGTGTCATACCAATCAAACTACCAAAAAATTATTTTTTAGAGCTAGAAAAAATAATAATAAAATTCATCTGGAAGAACAAAGGTCAAGGATATCAAAGGATTCGATGAAAAAAAATGTGAAGGAAGGTGGTCTAGTTGTACTGGAAAACAATCTGGTACTGGTTAAGAAATAGAATAGTGGATCAGTGGAATAGATTAGGTATACAATACACAGTAGTAAATGACTATAGTAATCTAGTATATGATAAACCCCCAAATTTAAGCTTTTGGAACAAAAAAATCATTATCTGACAAAAACTGCTGGGAAAATTGGAAAACAGTATGGCAGAAACTAGGTATAGACCAACATTTCATACCATATACCAAGTTAAGGTCAAAGAGGGTACATGATTTACACATAAAGGATGATACCATAAGCAAATTAGGAGAGCATGAAATAGTTTATTTGGCATATTTATAAATAAGGGAAGAATTTAGGACCAAAGAAAATATAGAGAGCATTACAAAATATAAAATAGATCATTTTGATCATATAAAATTAAAAAGCTTTTGCACAAACAAAACTAATGAAACTGAAATTAAAAGGAAAGCAAAAAAATGGGAAAAAAATTTTTTGCAACAAGTATCTCTGATAAAGGCCACATTTTTCCCTTGTTTATCCCTCTCTCTCTTATTCCCACCCTGTTCCTCTTCACAAGTATTTTACTTCTGATCACCACCTCCCCCAATCCATCATCCCTTCTATCAGTCCCCCCTTTCATGATCCCCATCCCTTTTTACTTCCTTATAGGGCAAGATAGATTTCTGTATCCAACTGAGTGTGTATGTTATTCCCTCTTTGCATCAGTTCTGAGGAGAGTAGGGTTCAAGCTTTGCCTGCCACCCCTCCCCCAATCTTCCCCTCCATTATAATAGTTTTTTCATGCCTCTTTTATGTGAGATAATTTACCCCATTCTATCTCCCCCCTTCTTCTTCCAGTGGAATCTTCTTTCTCACCCTTTTTGTTTTTTGGGGTATCATCCCATCAAACTTACCTTATATCAAAGCATCACCTTTCTTGATGCCCCTAGCTGTTAATACCCTCTCCTCATCACCTTGCATCAACTTTATCTAAATTTTCTATCTCCCTATATAGGTACATATTGTCTCCCCAAATAATATGTGAGTTCCTTCAGGGAAGGTATGGTTTCATTTTGTCTTTATATTCTCAGAATCTAGCAGAGCACCTGGCACATAATAGATGACAACACAATAAAAATACATGCTTATTTATTTATTGGTTATTATGTTCATATGAGAGCCTTCAAAATATAGGCAAATGTCTACAATACCTATATACCTAACACCTACAAATGATTGCTGTCTAATATACTTAGGAATATGTTTTGAGTGACTGACAAGACACTAAGAGTCTGTTGCCAGCAGGCAACTGGCATCAAGTTATCATCTGGCCTGCTGGAAAGATGGCACATTTTTACTTTGAAAGTTTTTCTCTACATTATAATTGCTTAAATATGACTTGACTTTGACAGGAAGAAAGTAACTCTTTGAAAGCAGCATGCCTCAGAGCTTCATTAAAGCTACCAAAGAGCATGCCAGTCAACGACATGATGTAATCTAACAGACAGAGCATCAGAGAAGGAAATACACCACCCCACTACTGAAGAAATATAAATAATAAAATTATTAGACAGAATAAAAGGAAAGCAGGAAGGAAGAACTGAGGGAGAGGCTTGCTTCTGAAATCATCTCACTGGGTGTACCTGGCATGTCACTTCATTCTCTCAGCCTCAGTTTCCTCAACTGTCAAGTGGTGATAATAATTCCTCTTGCATTTGCCTCAAAGTTTCAACAGAGTTAATGGATGCAAATGAACTATGCAAATGAAAGTATTCTTTAAAATGTGCCCTATCTCTTCAACACTGTGCAAAGTAAGGGAATGTGTCATAATTCCATACACCTTTCTTTTGGAAACAATAATTCTCATTTATAACCACTAGATTCTTCCTCTCCCCCCCATTATATCATATCCATTTTGTATATGCTCCTATTCATACACATTGTCTCCTTCAGTAAAATGCAAGTTTTTTGAAGGCAGGGACTGTTTCATTTCTATCTCTGTATGGCCATATACAAGCACAGAACCTAACACAGAGTAGGTGCTACATAAATGCTTGTTGATTAATATAATAGCAATAATAACATCTAGCATTTATGTAACATTTTATGGTTTGCAAAGTACTATATATGTGTATACATGTATGTCTACATATACACATATATGCCCTTTTATATATTTATATATAAATATATGATGCTTATATATTTATATATAAACATATATTGTATGTAAAGTGCTTACATGTAATATATACATACATGTGTATATATATATATATATATGTATATATTCTGATCCTCACAACCCTGGGAGGCAGGTGCTATCATTATCCTCATTGTATCAGTGAGGAAACTGAGGCTTAGAGAGGTCATATGATTTGCTGCAAGGTCTCAGAACTAGTAAGTGTTGGAAGCAAGATTTGAACTCAGGTCTTCCTGATTCCAATACTCTTTGAATTTATCACACTAGAGTCAAAGAACTGCTTTCAAATTAATTTCAGCTTAGGCTGGGTTATAATTGACTTCTGGGAAGGTGTTGGCTTTACTGTCTTTAAAATAATCCCTCAACAACTCCTTCATAAGAAGAATCCTTTCATTTGTTCCGAATCTCAGCATGGTTCTTTGGCACAGCCACATACCTCAGTTTCCTGAGGAAGGCTGGCCGCCCTAGTAGCTGCTCATCCCACAGATATTCTGGGGAAAGGACTTTGGTGGGTTTGTGAAGAAACAGATATTTGTTTAAATAGCTCTCATCATGCCACACTGCCTCAATGCCATTGCTCTTGTCTATCGACATAGCCTCGTGACAAGCTTTGGTCATTTCATAAACCTGTTGTACTTTGCCCCCAAAAAAGCCGCCAGCATAGTAAAAATCACCCTTGCCCTTGGGAATGTAGGCTTGGGATTGAGGCCGGCGTTCATAACTAAAGGACTTTTGTTGAGCTCCATAGAAGCCAGGGTGAAGGGTGCCAAACAAGTTGGAAAGGATCTCTACCCCAAGGTGATCACTAAACTTCATGTCTACGTCCATACATGCAAGGTAGTCTACCTCCTGGAAGAAGTGCTGATGACAAAAATTGCTAATCATTTCCATCCGGTGCATGGAGATATCTTGCCACCGGGCATAGTTCTGGACCACCAATGTAATGACCTTCCTTCCTTCTTGGAGAGGAATTTTTGGAACATCAGCTGGCCGGTCAGTGAACACATAGTAATTCACTTTGTATCCCACCATGAAGTACTTCTCTGCAGTTTCGAGAAACAGTTTCAAGAAGACCACATACCTAAGGGCAATAATTCCCCAGCAAATAAGAGAAAAGTATTAATTCCACAGGAATATCATAAAATACTTTTAAAACAGTTACCACTGTGCTGAGAACTATGGAAAACAAATAGTACCTGCCCTCATGGAGTCCACAATATAGTGTTTGTGTCTGTATGTCAAAAGATTATCATATAATACAATACAGAATTAGGGATGAAAATCATTTCAGTGTAGCATTAAAGACAGAACATTCAACTTGCAATGAGAAAGAGGGCTTAGAGCTTTTAGCCAAACTAACAGCTTGGAAGACAGAACCAGAAGCAATGCATGGAAATTCTCCCACAAAGACGAGAATTTAGATTTGATGTTGAGAAAACTTTCTGGCATGTAGACCTGTCTAAAAGTGGAATGAGGCATCTCAGATACTCCCCACTCCCCAGCTCAGTCCCTTATTGGAGGTCTTCAGTCAGAGGCCAAGTTAGCACTTGGCAGGTATTTTGTAGAGGGGATTCCTTATGGGATAGGGTTGTACTAGAAGGCTTCTGAGGGCCCTTCCAACTCTCACATTCAGTGATTCTTAGAAGAAAAGAGTCAAATCCTTCCTCACATTTTTACCAGGTATGTAGCCACAAAGAAATCATTGAACAGTTCTGAGTTTTTACATCTGTAAAATGACTTACAATCATCTATATCTATAAAATTATCTGAGAAATCAACCTTTAAGGATAAAGGTTATCAGGACACTCAAATATGATAATGTATGCAAATTACCTTCTAATTCTGAAAGCATTATGGGAAGGTCAGCTATTATTATTAATAGAGTTACTAATTGGGTTCTAATTGAGTTCAAATCTGGCCTCAGACATTTACTAGCTGTGTGACTCTGGGCAAGTCACTTAACCCTGTTTGCCTCAGTTTCCTCATCTATAAAATGAGCTGAAGAAGGAAATGGCAAACCACTACAGTGTCTTTGCCAAGAAAACCCCAAATGGGATCAGGGAGAGTCAAACACGACTAAAAAACAACTGCACAACAACAATAAAAATTAAGATCTAAAGAGGGGGTCAAGAGCATTATAATCTAATTGGAAAGATCAGGGAAGACTTTGTAGAATTGGTGGTATTTAAGATGAGCCTTAAAAGATGAGTAAAATTTTATCAGGCAGATATGGAAGGAGGGCATTCCATGCATAGGGAACAGTATAAGCAAAGGAACAGAGAAGCAAGAATAAATAAAATCTAACAATAGCAGTATGGGACAATTACTTGCTCAAACAATAATTCAGCTGACTCTCTTAGGGATACAATCACAATGCCCCCAGAGGAACGTATGATGTAACATCCAAAGGAGTAGGTCTCTTTTGTACTGTCAAGAAGGGAGGGAAAAAAAAAAATTGGATTACTTAGTAGAAGACATCATGCCATTTATTCAGTAAGTAGTAGGATTTGAAGCAGGAGCCTGGGGTTGCAAGACCTTACTGTGCCACTAAATAGCTACGCAATTATGATCACTTTGCTCTCTGAGGCTGTTTCTTCCTCTGTAGGATACCATCAACTTATATTTATACAGAAATTTAAGGTTTACAGATCAAGTTCTTTACAATTATGAAAGGTAGATAGTAAAAGTATTATGATCGCCCCAGTTTTACAGATAAGGAAACACAAGTTCAAGAGTGGTTTGGTAATGCAGACATGCTCACTCAGATTATGGATATTAGAGAGGAATTTGAGGTTTTTTGTGGTCAGCTGACTACACTGGATCAAGGTGTTAGATCTGAAGAGGCACTGAGAAAAGGGTTTTCTTATTACCTTGTCTTACTATAAGTGATTCCTTTTCAGGCAAAATTAGCAGAAGTACATATTTCAGTTGAGTTCTTTCCAACATGCACCCCCCTCCTCCTCCAAGTCCTTTCTCTGCTCCATTCCCAAAGCAAATGCTAGCTAAAGAAATGTTCCTGATCCTGCTCTGGATCAATTACAGAGAAAAAAAAAATGATGTCCTATCTGGCTTGCAAGGCCAGTTACAAACAGCTTCAAAGATGAGTGATTTCTCTTAGAGAATAAAAAGCCCAAATAAGCAGAGTTTGGGGAAATTCTTCCTATACCTATGATAGCTCATGCTTCAAAATAAAGCTTCTCTTGACCTGTACCCTAAGTTGAGAGCTGAAGGCCAGGACTGAATTTGTATAGGATGTCAACCACAGAGAAGCTTGAGGAGAGGTGAGCTGGAGGCAGCTCCTACAGCTCCTTAGAGCCAATTGTTAAATTTTTGGGTGAGCATTTATACCTCAGAAATCAGTAAATACTATAAATCAGGGGTTGATTTATTGTTTGTTGATGGCTGAGACTTAAGAAAGTGATGGAGAAAATATGAATGATGCAGATTAAACATTTTACCAGCACGCTCCTGAGTTGTACATTCCATACCTGTCCAAAGACATCTAGATTCCTCTTTTTTTGTTGTGGGAGACAGGGGGGTGTGGGTGGAGTGAAGCAGGTTTGGACAAGTCAGAGAATCTTTTATTTCTGTTCCATTATGTATGATTCCCAGAGGTAAAATTCTGTATGGAATATCTGTTTAATCACATCCATTCAACAAAACACATCAGGCTCACAAGAAAAGAGGCTTGCTGTTAGAGGGACTGTCTGAGTCAACTATATTGTCTGTTCACTTGTAGTGAGTGTCTCTTAAAAAGGATCCCTAACAGGCCTGGAGAGCTTCTAAAGGCTCACCTCCTCCAAGGGAACTCCATCAGCACTACTCAATAACCTGAAACAAGTGTCTGAAGACTCCTGGGGTATGTGTGATGTATGATCATTTCTGATCATCTCCACTGTCTGTTTCTGTCACCCCACCTCTCTTTTGGTGCTTCTAGAATTCATGACCTTTTCTCCAGGCTCCAACTCCCAGAAGTCTTACGAATGGTCACGCGGCTTGTTCACAAGAGGTAATGGGGACACCCTAAAAAAGCCTCGCCTGGTCATTCTCACTTGTTTACAATGGGGACAGGTCATCTAATCTGACTCTCTATTGAGCAGAGTTGTCCTGTGGGCAGGCCTGATGACCTGGCTTCAGGAGGGTACATTCCAGTTCTTGCCTAAAGGAACTCTAGCATATGTATTTTCACTATTCGCTCCAAACCTGTAAATCTTCTAGATAGATAGAGCTGGTATACTATGGGTGACTCCACTAAAGAAATAAGAAACATTTCTGGTGCACTTAAGAAGAAAAAGACAAATATTTGGAGCCTGCAGTGCTATATTAAAACAAGAGAGAAAAGGAGGAAAATTGGAACCTCTCTGACTGGCACACTGGGGCGGTAAAAGGATACCAAGATTTTGCCTTCAAAGTCTTGGTATTTTTGTATTGAATGAATTGTGTCAATACTGGAAAACTGTTCATTTATGTGTGATTAGATCTTTTAAGAGGAGGTCAACCCACCCTTAATTAATTGGTTGAAAACTCAGTTTCATGATGAATAGGAAGGTCCTAAAAATATCTGATATTTGTTGTTGTTGTTTAGTCATTTTCAGTGGTGTCTGACTCTTTATGAACCCTTTTTTGGAATTTTCTTGGCAAAGATATTGGGGTGGTTTGCCACTCCAGTTCATTTTATGAGAAATTGAGGTAAACAGGGTTAAACCTCTTGCCCAGGGTCACACAGCTAGTAAGAGTCTGAGGTCAAATTTGAACTCAGCTCTTCCTGACTCCAGGCCTAGCCTTCTATCCACTGTACCACCTAGCTGCCTATTAAGGTATCTGAGTCTTTATTTAATCCTTTTTTATTTTGATCTGAACTATAAAAGTAAAAAGAAGAGATAATAGGATTCCTAAGATTTATTGCATTGAAAATAAAGAGGCTAAATTTATGACTCCTTGACAAATTAGGCATGATTTCCTGAATATGGAATCATAAATTATAACACAAACAAAACTGCTTGAAATTTCTCTGAATTTACTGTGGATTGTCAAATTGGAATTAAATTTGAATACTTATTATCAGTCCTAGTGTAGACTGAGTCCTCCAACAAAAAAGTTGTTTTACTTCTGCTTCATTTACTTCCAATCATTCCCTCAGCTGGCTATCCAGTTGAGATCATTTTCATGATCCTATAATGATTTCTATGCCATGCGTATAAAGGGCCTAGCCCAGTTTTGGCATTTGTTTATTTTTAATCACTTAGAAACCTATATCCTTCTGATGGGGTGCTTGGGTGTTTATGTTTGGGTGCTTGTACTTAGACCCCAATTTCTCCCTAGCCTCAGAAACACTATCTCTGACAATTTCTCCCCAGCCCAAGGACACTGTGCCTAGCAATTACTCATGAGTGCGCCCCAGCAATACTCTTATCTCTCTCCTTGGTACAGTAACAAACAGTACCTGAAGGAATTACTAGTTTTAACTGACTTTACACTGAGTCATAAAGATATCTTACCCACTGGACTATCTATACTACCGCCCTACCTCATTATCTACATCCTGGACTCCTCATTATCTGTATTCTAGACCTAAGGTATATGTGTATTCCCTACATCTATTTTGTCAAACAAGACATTGACTGGAGGCAGACTGGACACCTCTCAGTTACCCCTGACCACTAGTTAACCTAGTGACATAGCAGGCCTAAAACCACACCTCCGTGTGGCCCCCCTTGTGGGCTTTTCCCAGTGAACTCTGGGTAAAACGTCTGCGCAGTAGATACAAGAAGTGCATGTTCCTTTAACAAATGACCACTCCTTAACCACTCCCTAATCCTGTCCTGAATCACCTAGTTAGCATATTTGACACATGTTTTATTATACTTTATACTATACAAACTTTAACTATATTCCTTTAAGGTTGCAGGATCCTTAAGAATCCTTGCCTGCTGAAAAGCATAACAATAAACTTTTTGCAACTTGACTTAAAGATTGCTTGAGTTTGTGAATTCATTCAGTCTTTGAGGGGTCCCAACCTCTCAGACCTCAACATTTCTACCATGATCATATTGGGAGTTCGGGGAGTTCTGTTTTTGACTCCAACACCTGAGTTCAGCCCCTCAAAGGATCATCATAGACTTCATTCTCCTACGTCCTAAAGACTATTGTGCCTGAGTCTCCCTGACAGCCTCCATTGTAGAATTCTTTACCTGTCCTTCCCTGTTTAGTTCTGAAGGTGTCAGTTGCCACTCAAGGTGGGATACTGACTAAGCTCTTTTTCTTGTTGTCCTGACTCCCCACAGTGTTCCCAGCCTTGGAGGTCTCCAATAAAGTCACAACATTCCAATTAAAGGACCATTGCTTTGTATTACTGAACCCGCAGATTCTTCTGTGAAGCCTCCATTCAGACTCAGCAACAGACCACTTCAGAAGCCTGATGCAGGGCCACTTCCAATCCTATCATGTAGGTGATTGCTCCACCTCCACTAAAGGACAGCCTTCCCTGGAACCACAGAACATTAATGCCATCCTCAAGCTTGCTCCAGATGTATGAAAACAAAAACAAAAACAAAAACATGACCAATATGGTTGGAACCAATATAGTTGAAAACAAAAGATGCATTTCCTTCTATACTGTGAAGTAATGTCCTTCTCCTCCCCCAATTACATAGGCCCTTCAGAACCCAGTACCTACTTTTTGATTGCAAATACTGTCAATCCAATGGTGATATTCCTGTCCTGGAACTGCTCTTTCAGGATATCCTTATCAAAAGTTCCATCCCAAACAATGGGTGCAAGCCAAGGAGTCAGGAGAGGGACATCAATGCGCCTATGGAACACAGAATCACAAGACTTTATTGGGGCTGAGAATTTTAGATAGCCCTTAGCTCAACCCCTTCCTTTTTTTATTTTCATATAAGCAATGGGTTAAGTGACTTGCCCAGTGTTATGTGTTTGAGGCCAGATTTGAACTCAGGTCCTCCTGAATCCAGCACCGGTGCTCTATCACTGTGCCACCTAGCTGCCCTGCATCCCTCTCCTTTTTGAGAGGAGGAAATTGAGGCCCAGACAGGGAAAGAGATTTGCCCAATTACAGGCAACTAGGTGATGTAATAGAAAGACTGTTGGGCCTGGAATCAGGAAGACCTCATCTCAAATCCAGCTTCAGTCAATTATTGACTGTGTCACCCTGGGCAAGTGCCTCAGTTTCTTCAACTGAAAGTTGAGATAATAACACCATCTAGCTCTAAAGGTTTTGGTGAGGATCAAATGAGATTATGTTGATAAAGTACGTAGCAGTGTCTGGCCCATAGTAGGTGCTTAATAAATTCCCTTTCCCCTTCCTGTACTGATGATGATAGTTTGCATGCACATAAGATTCTCTATTATCTCATTTGAGTCTCACAACAAAGGTAGGTACTATCATTATCCCCATTTTACAATAAGCTAAGACCAAGAGAGTTTAAGGGATTTATCCATCTAAGAGTGATATCACTAGGAAGTGAATGAAGCAGAATCTGAACCCAGGTCTTCATGGCTCTAAGTCATGGACCAGGGCTGTAACTCTTCTTCTAATCTCAGGTCCTTGCAGCCTAGTCTCAAATTCTATTCTCTATATTCCACTCCAAGGCTTTTCCTCCTTATCCATGTGTGGGGGAAATGATTTATATATTGTTTGGGAAAAATTATTATATTGTTGAAATCCAACTTCATGTGATTAAAGGTTTATCCACACCCTGACCTCAGTAATTCCAGGAAAGCTAAGGATGGCTACAAGGTATTTTGGGATCCTCCCAGGTTCTGGATTTACCCAAAGCATTCTTGTTTTAGGTTCCCACAACCAGGATTCATTTTAGATCTACCCAAGCTGGTGTTTTGGGTTCCCTCGTGTTTTGGCTTTACCCAAATTCTATTGAATGTTTTCAGTTTGTTGTTCAATCTTTTTTCAGTCGTGTCCAACTCTTCGTGACCTCATTTGGGGTTTTCTTGACAAAGATACTGAGGTGGTTTGCTATTTCTTTCTCCAGCTCATTTTACAGATGAGAAAACTGAGGCAAAAAAAGATAAGTGACTTGCCCAGAATTACACGGCTAGTGTCTGGGGCCAGATTTGAACTCAGGAAGAGGAGTCTTCCTAACCCCAGGCCCCACACTCTATATAAGGCACACCTAGCTGCCTGAATCGAATATTTATATTGACTCATATCCATCTCAATATACCTTGCCCTTTCTGCAACTTTGCCTAACTTTGTACATATGTCATTCCAGTGGGGCCACCCTTGTCTAAAATGTTATAATGTCAACCTTCCAGAGCTTGGATGGGGGAGAGACACACCTCCTTCCCAGCTCACTGTCCTCTACCAAACTACCTAATAAATTCCTTTGTAAAACCATTTCAGATTTTAGGGTTTGTTCTTAGGAACGACACATCCATCTATCCTCCTAGCCACTGATTCAATGAACAATTTTTAAGCATTCACTATGTACTAAACATTGTGCTAAACATTAGAGGTACAAAGAGAAAACCAAAACAGGTCCTATCCTTAAATACTGACTACTGTGGGGATTTCTTAATCGGTCTACCTCTCAAGTCTTCCCTCTCCACAATTTATCCTCCACACAGCTGCCTAAGTGATCTTCCTCAATTATAAATTTGGACATGTCCCTTTCCTACATGATACTCCCCGATGGCTCCCTATTACCTTTAGTATCAAATGTAAACCTTGTCATTTAAAAACTTTTACCTGCTAACTCCAAACTACCATTCTAGCCTCATTGTGCATAACTCATCTTAATGAACTCCAAAATACTGCTAAACTGGCCTCCTCACTGTTCTTCACACATAACATGCCACTTCTCATCTCTATGCCTTTGCACAGGCTGTATCTCATGCCTGGAATGCACTCTCTCCTCACCTCTGACCCTTAGAATTTCTTATTTCCTTCAAGTGCTACTTTCTATGGGAGAGCTTTCCTGATCATGCCTATTGCTGGTGCTTGCTCCACTAGTATTTATTTTGAATATTTTAAAATATTATGTATATGTAAGTAATTATATATACACATATTTATTTATATCCTTGTTGTCTTCCTCAACAAGAATATAAACTATTTGATTTCTCACTTTGTTTCCCTAGTGCTTGGCATATAGTAAGTACCTAATAAAACTAATGAGAAGAGATCATTTGATTTTATTCAATTAACATATTTTGAAAAAAAATACATCATACCCATGATATTGCAAGAAATTTAGCCAGAAATTCAGCTTCTGTTTAAAATTTCTAATGGGATACAAAGTAAACCTCGAAATATCATTAGTTAATATATGATTGAGATGGGGAAATCAGAATATTCCTTATTCCCCTGTGATGTGGAATCAGTGAAAATGCAGTCAGTGGTGCAAAAGAAGGCCAGGAAGGTTATGCCATAAAGACAGAGCTGGGTCTTAGTAAGAGCCAGAAAACTGAAGGAATAGGAAAAGAAAAGATTTAAGATGAAAACAAATTTGTTGCCTACCGAATTGGCATTCCAAAGGGCACAGTAGCTTTAGAGTAAGATTTTGAGGAGGGTAGGTTGAAGGAAATGGGAATATGGGATCAGGCAATGGGGAATAAGAAATAGGATTTGAATGATGACCACTGGGAGTTCAGAATCACTGGAAGAGTGACATATAACCGGTAGGGATTTTAGGATCATACTTGGTCATTATACTTTTGCAACATTCAGCTTCAATTGTTTTATTCTTGTTCTTTCTATTTATATCATTGTGTATACAGTTTTCTTGGTTCTGTTTATGTCATTTTATATCAGTTCATAAAAGCCTTCCTATGCTTTTATACATTTCAAAATTTTATAATATATTTATATATTTCACAATTTATTATAACACATGAATATTCTATTATCCACATGTACCTCAACTGGTTTAGCCATTCCCCAATCAATTGGAATCTACTTTGTTTTTAGTTTTTGCTATGACAAAAAAATGTTGCTATAAATATTTTGATGTATATGGGGCCTTTTCTTTGACTATTGACTTCCTTGGGGTATATGCTTAGCAGTGAGATCTCTGAGTCAAAGGATATGGACATTTAAGTCACTTTCTTCACATAATTATTCATTGTTTTCCATATTTTTGAGCTAATTCACAGCTCCACCACTAGTACACTAGTATTCCTTTCTTTCCACAACCCCTCCAACATTGACTATTCCCATGTTTTACCATCCTGATCAATCTGTTGAATGTGAGTTAAAATCTTGGCGTTTCAAAAAAAATTGGTTTTGCTTATTATTAGTATTTGAAGCAATATTTTATATTGTGGTTAATAGTTTATGGTTGTAAAAACCATCTGTTCATATCGTTTCACCATTTATCTATTGGGGAACAGCTTTTGAGCTTATGTGCTGCTAAGAGTTGCCTATATGATTTAGATATCAGACCTTTCTCATAGATTTTTGATACCAATTTTTTTGCAGTTGACTACTTCTTTTTTTCCTCCTACATTTATTATCTTCATACAAAAACTGTTTAATTTCATGTAACCAAAAATTTATTTTATCTTTTAAAATTTCCTTAATTTTTTGTTTGGTTAAGAACTCACTCCCTAGCCATAACTGTAAAAGATACTTTATCTGATTCTTTTTTAATTGATTATAGTATAACATTTAAGGCTTTCTCATATGCAATAAACAAACACCAGAAGCTTTTCCAATAACTACAAGAGTAAAGCAAAGATGCTCACATTCTTAGATGTTATAAGACATAGTCTAGAAATGATAGCAATAAATGAGAGTAAGAAATTAAAGGCATGAAGATAGATAAAGAGGAAATGAAACTATCTCAATTTAGTGATGATACCATGGTTTATTTAGAAAATTCTAGGGGCAACTAGGTGGTGCAGTGGATAGAACACCAGCCCTGAAGTCAAGAGGACCTGAGTTCAAATCCAGCCTCAGACTAAACACTTGACACTTACTAGCTGTATGACCCTGGGCAAGTCACTTAACCCCAATTGCTTAAAAAAAGAAAAAAAAAAGAAAAGAAAAAAAAGAATAGAAAATTCTAGTGAATCAGCAAAGAAACTAATAACATATATTAGGGCATAAATACCTTAAAACAAATGCAGAAAAGTAGGAATAGTAAATAGACCTTTTACTGATCATAATGTAATAATCAATAGCATAAGCAAAGTAACACATTAAAAAACAAACCCACAAAAATCAATGGCATTTCTATATAAGAACAGCAAAACCCAAGAGGAAATAATAGGAATATCATACTCAAAATAACCGCAAAATGCATAGAATCAATCTACCAAAGTATACTTAGCACATGTATAAAAACAAGTATAAAAATGATCCTTCAAAAATAAAGAACTTAAATAATTATGGAATATTCATTGCTCATAGTTGAGCAATGCCAATATGATTAACAATGATAATGCTACTAAAACTAATTTTTAGATTTAGTCCTATATCAATCAAACTGCCAGAGAGATATTTCACAAAGAAAAACAAAATAATGACAAAATTGATTTGGAGGAAGAAGAAGATCTAGAATATTCAGAAATATAATGAGGGGAAATAGGAAAGAGGAATACCACTTCCAGATCTCAAAATATATTACAAAGTAGTAGTCAGTGAGAATATCTGGTATGAGTTAAAGAACAGAAAAGCAGATCAATGAAACAAATTAGATAAGGAGGAATGAGAAATAATGATATTCAATAACCCAGTTTTTAATAAATCCCAGAAACATAAACTACCTTGGAACAAACTTCCTATTTGAAAACAATTGCTGGAAAAACTGTAAAGAAGTCTGACAGAAACTAGGTTGAGGCCAACAACTTATACTATATTCCACAATAAATTCAGTATGGATATATGACATGAATATCAAAGATCATACAATTTACAAAATCAGAAGACTACCTTTGCGATTTAGTTTGAGGTTCAGCCTTGGACTTTTTTTGGTGTTGGACACAGGGTTGAACTGTAGGGTGATCTTGGTGTTGGATATGAATGCTCCTGAAGGAATGAGTTAACAAGGTTAAGCTGACTAAAAAATACATCTGACAGAATATATTCCAGGAATTAGTCAGATGTCCAAAGACTGATTCCATGCAATCATTAGGGACAAGAAAGTATTTGAAGGCATCTAGTCCATAGTGTAGACAACTTCAAATGCAAGTATGAGATGTGGGCTTATTCTAATGAGGGACTTGGGGGTATGTGACTTGGATCACCCAAGCCTTGGTCAAAGAGACTTATCAAGCTCCATATTACCTGTCTGACCAAAGGGAGAATCCACATTTTCCCAGACCTGTCTGAGTAAACACAATGAGCAGGAATCCATCCATTCTCCTAAACTTAGAATTTCTTTTGTGATCTTTCATTAGATCTTAGCCAGGGTGAGGCTTTGAGCAAGATTTCCCACACTGGTTGATTTCTGGATGAGGAAGCAGAAAAGGGGAAAACCTTGATCCTAATTCAATAATTAGTCATTAATATGTGAAAGAAATAATCATTTCCCTAATAGATAATCCCTTAGCAAGTCTAATTTTAAAAAAGAAAGAAAAAAATTACTAGTATCAAAAATGAAAAAAATCAGGGATAAAGCAAGAATGTCCATTATCACCATTACTGATCAATATAGTGCTAGATGTAAGAGGTATAACAATAAGAAAAAGAAATTGAAGAAATAAGCATAGGCAAAAAAAAAAAGAAGCATAATTACCACATTTTGCAGATGACATGACAGTTTGTTTAAAAGAACACTAGAAAGTCATCTAAAAAGTTAATCTAAACAAATTATAACTTCAGCAAAGTTATAGGATATAAAATAACCCCCCACAAATCATCAACATTGCTATATATTACTAACAAAATTCAGCAGGAAGAGGTAGGAAGAAAAAATCCATTTAAAATGTAAAATACTTCAGGAGTATACCTACTAAGTCATGCATAGGAACTATATAACCACAATTACTAAACATTCTTCACACAAAGAGAAATCTAAATAATTGGAGAAATATTCATTGTTCATGGGTAGGCCAATCAAATATAATAAAAATGACAATAGTACCCAAGTCAATTTATGTATTTAGTACCATACCAATCAAAATACCAAAGGATTACTTTGCAGACTGGAAAAATTGTAGCAAAATTCATCTGAAGGAACAAAAGGTCAAGAATAGCAAGAGAATTAACAGAAAAAAAAGTAGAAGGAAAAGGAGATTAGGAATACCAGATCTCAAACTATATCACAAAGTCATAATTGTCAAAATATTTGGTACTGGATAAGAAACAGAAAGGTTGGTCAGTGGAATAGATAAGGTATAAAGAAGTAAAAGAGGTAGTGTTTGATAAAACCAAAGATTACTAGTATTGGTTCAAGAACTAATGATTCTACAAAAACTGTTGGGAAAATAGTAAAGTGGTCTGATAGAAATTAAGTCTAGTAGACCCACATTTCACACTATA
>NW_020954571.1:5961528-5962164 GCF_900497805.2 Vombatus ursinus | reverse complement strand
TCACCACGGAGGGGCCAGAGACGTCTGAAGACTGCAGGGTGAGTATGCAAGCGAAGGCTTGAGTGGGATAGCTGACTAAGTGCACTATGTCAGCTAGGGGACCCACCGGCACGCAACAACTATATACCATGATAGGCTTCAAATGAGTACATGATATGATATAAAGAGTGATATCAAAACAAATTGGAGAAGCATGGAAGAAATCTCCTGTCAGATCTATAGATGGAGAAGAGTTTATGATCAAACAAAAGATAGAGGGGCTTATGGGAGGTAAAATGGACAGTTTTGAATACATAAAATTAAAAGTGTTTGTTTTTTTTTTTTACAAACAAAACTAATGCAGTTAAAATTAGATAAGAAGGATGAAATTGGGAAAAATCCTTATAGCAAGTTTCTCTGATAAAGGTCTCATTTTTAAGATATATAGGGAGCTGATGGTCAGTAAGGTGGCAGAGCAGATAGATCACTGGGCCTGGAGACAGGAAGACTCCTCTTCATGAGTTCAAATCCAGCCTCAGACACTTACTAGCTGTGTGACTCTGGGCAAGTCACTTAACTCAGTATTCTCATCTGTAAAATGATCTGGAGAAGGAAGTGGGAAACCATTCCTGTATTTTTGCCAAGAAAACCCCAAAA
>NW_020954571.1:5957154-5961490 GCF_900497805.2 Vombatus ursinus | reverse complement strand
GGGGTCACAAAGAGTTGGACACAACTGAAAAATGACTCAACAACAAAAGGGAACTGATTCTAATTTATAAGAATAAGAGACATTCAGCAGTTGATAAATGGTTACAAAATACGAATAGTTTTCAGAGGAAGAAATCCAAAATATCAGTAGTCAATAAGAGGGAAAGGAGATGAGATCAGCTGGTATTATCAAGAGGACTGAATACAAATTTAAGACCTGGCCTTGGCATGGAAAAGGGTTAGCACTTCATCAGAGACTGGAGAAAAGGAGGAATGGCTTTCATTTTTTTCAAGTGCTTTGAAATAATAATAATAATAGACAGTATTTGTATAGCACTTTACAAATACTATCTCATTTTGTTCACACAACAAACATAGATAGGAACTATATCTTACCTAAAACTTTGTATCTTCTCAAATTAGCACAGGACTTTAGCGGTAAAGTCCTTAAAAAAAATGTTTGTTGACTGAATAATGAGTTTCTTTGTGTATGTGTATATGTGTTTGGATGTGAGTGAATCCAAATTAGAACTGTTAGCTCCATGAGAGCTAAAAGGACTGGTCAGATAATTTTTCATAGCCCCTACAGAAGACAATAATCATTTGTTGACTGATATTTTGAAAAAATTCCAGAAATGAGATTCACCAACCTCCAATGGTCTCTCATTCCCAACACTTTTCCAAAAGGAGAGAAGCAGTATGGGATAGTGGTAGAGAAAGGGTCAAGAAGACCTGAGTTCAGGTTCTGCTTCTGACACATAGTGGCTGTGGGACCCTAAGCAAGTAGTTTCTCAGTGAATCTCAGTGTTCTAGGAAACTCTCTAAGCCTGAAAATTGGAGAGAAGGTGACCACCTGCACTAGTCAAAGGGAGATTTCCCACCCAGGGGTTCCCTAGACCAAATAAATCATAGGCCCAGTATATAATCCTCCACTGAAAGAAAGGGCTGATGCCTTAGTCCATGCCTTGGTCAAAGACTTTTTCTATACAATCTCTCAGATCTCTTCCATCTCAGAAATTCTGAGTCTTTCAGTGAGCAAGGTCACTTACGTTTCTGGCTCTGGTCCTGGTGTAGATGTATTGAGTTCCAGAATGAAGAATCTGCTAAAAAGAAGAACAGTAGATGAAATATGGTCCTTTTGATAACGAAAAGGAATGAAAGGAAAAAAGAGGAGGAAAGGAGAGAAAGAAAGCAGGGAAGGAGAGAAGAAGGAAGGAAGGGAGAGAAAATGGATGGAAGGAAAGGAAGTAAGAATATGGGAAGAAGGAAGGAAGGAGGAAAGGAAGGAAGGAAGGAAGGAAGGAAGGGAATAGCATTATGTGCCAAACACTGTACTAAGTGCTAGGGATACAAATTGAAAAAGCAAGACAATCCTTGTCCTCAAGAAGTCTACATTCTAAAAGAGAGAAACAACATATACCAGGGAAGTAGTTTTGGTCAGAAAAGCCATGAGGTTAATGAATGTAGTCACAAAGCAATTGACTGGCATATACTTTCCAGGAGCCATAGTGTAGTAGTGTTGATTTGACTACTGGTCCTGGAGTTAGAGATGGAAAGCAGAGAGGATGATAGGTATGCCCACTGTAGCATGGCATGAAGATAGAGCAGCAACATGCTAGGTGTAGGTCAGGCTAGTTATGGTGATTACTCACCAGCAAGAAGCCCATGGCCCCAGAGAAGAGCACAAGTTAGAATAAGATATTGTGAGAAATTATTATTTCTCTCTTGTATTTAATAACTAATAATTTAATCAGAACCAAGGCTTTTCCCCTTTTCTACTTCCTCATCTAGAAACCAACCAGTGTAGAAATCTTAGGCAGAGACTTACCCAGGCCAAGACCTAATTAGGCAGTAAAAAAAATTCTAAGTTTGGGATAATGGGAGCATTCTTGCTCATTGTGTTTGCTTGACAGGTCTGAGAAAATGTGGATCCTCCTTTTTGTCAGGTAGGTGATACGAATATTGATAACTCTCTTTGACTAAAATTTGGGTGATCCAAGTCACATACCCCAAGACCCTCATTGTAATATAGCCCGTTCTCTCATGGTAATATTCATTTTCTCATTATTTGTTAACCAATCAGAGTTCATTGCCATCCTCAGGAACATTTACTCCTCGAAGAGCATACAAACTGTAAGTCCACTGCCATTAGGAGTCTTTGGTGTAAGACAGATGGCCAAATGACCATCCTTTTTTAATAAACATGCTGGTTTTATTAACAAAATGATTCAGTTACCCAGAAATTATGTCTCTCAGACCTTTTCAAATGCCACAATATCTAAGGATGAATGTCAATACATCTGATATTTAAGCTAACATTAGAAAAAAAAAAAAAGAACTTCACCAGCATCAGGGAGGGAAGAGGGACATATTAGGAAATGAAGGTATATATATGTAAAAAAAAAATTAAGAGAGGAAAAACATGAATTTTGTCACGAACAACTTGCAAACATAACTCAGGAGAGATGGAAAGGCAGTTAATTGGGTGGCCATACTTACCACAAGACGATAAATATGAGGGGCACAGCCAATCTCAAAGACCACTTACCAAGTCATAGGATGGCTATGAGAGCCTCACCTCTGAGATACAGTTCCCCTGACAGAAAAAAGGAACTAGGTTTCCCAATCATCCAGCTCTAATGTCAAAGTTGCACAACTGAAAGGCACACATGGTTATCAAGTCCTAATTTATGACTCTCTGCTTAAGGCAGGCATAGAAAGGTTGGGAGAGAGCCCTATTCCAAGAAGACTTTACACAGAGGCATAGCTAGACTATGATACCTGAGAGGTTGTTCTCTTGACTTTGCTCCTCACTCCACCACAACCATGTAGACATGACATGCACACACATACACATACACACACTAATAGGGAACTGAGAGAACAAGCAGTTTTATGTTATATGAATAATCATAACTAAAATAAATTGCTACAGATAAAAGTACTGGTAAAGGGAGAGTTGTAAAATAATTCAAAGTCCTGCATACATCTTCAGCTAATTGGCCCCCAGACTCTGGCAAAAGGGGAAGAGAGTGGCAGAGTCAAGATGGCAGAGAAAAGGAGCGACTTGCCTGAGCTCTCCCCAAATCCCTCCAAACACTTTTAAATAATGCCACAAAATAATTCCTGGAGCAGCAGAACCCACAAAAGGATGAGGTGAAATAATTTTCCAGCCAAACTTAGAACAACTTAGAAGGTCAGCAAGAAAGGTCTATTGCATCTGGGTGACAGTGGAACATAGATCAGGGCAGAAGGTGCCAGCATAGACTGGGCCCCAGCAAATCAGCAGCAGGCCTTGGGAGCCACTGAATCCACAGTGGCAGCAGCTGCCTCTGGAGCTTTCAGGCCACAGACAGTAAGGGGGTCAAAAAACTGGTCAGAAGGAGGTTACAGGGGTCTCTTTGCTAGCACTGAGGCAGGACTCTGTTGCTTTGCGCATACTCGGATCCAAGTTGCAGTCCTGGGTGGCAGTCCCAAGGCAATGAGGAGCACTAGCACACCAGATCTTGCAACTGCAGTGGAGCAGAGACCCTCCTTACAATTCCAGGGTAGAAAAGAGTGCTTGTGATCTCTTACAGACAAAAACACAGGCCAGGAGAGTAGTAAACATACCTCTCCTTAAAGCAAACCATCTTGGAAGAACTGAAAACTTACAGGTCCCTAGAAATATCTCTGAAAATAGCTACACAAAACCCCGGAAACTTGAAACAGTCCACCCTCCACCCTGGAAGCAGAGCCCTACTTTAACAAAGAAATAGGATGGGAAAATGAGCAAACAACAGAAAAAACTTCTGACCATATAGAAAGTTACTATGGTGACAAAGAAGATCAAAACACACACTCAGAGGAAGATAACAAAGTCAAAATTCCTACATTCAAAGCCTCCAAGAAAAATAGGAATTAGTCTCAGGCCATGGAAGAACTCAAAAAGAGTTTTGAAAATCAAGTAAGAGAAGTGGAGAAAAAATTAGGAAAAGAAATGAGAGTGATAAGAAAATAATGGAAAAATGAGTTAATAGCTTGATAAAAGATACACACACACACACACACACACACACACACATTCTGAAGAATACAGCACCTTAAAAAACAGACTAGGCCAAATGGTAAAAGAGGTACATAAAGCCAGTGAGGAGAAGAATACCTTAAAAAGCAGAATTGGCCAAATGGAAAAAGAGGCACAAAAATTCACTGAAGGAAAAAACTCCTTAAAAAGTTGAATTTGCCAAATGGAAAAGGAGGCACAAAAGGTCACTGAAGAAAATGTTTCCTTAAAAATTAGAATTGAGCAAATAGAAGCTAATGACTATTTGAGAAATCAAGAAACAATAAAACAA
>NW_020954571.1:5956557-5957116 GCF_900497805.2 Vombatus ursinus | reverse complement strand
AAACCAAAAGAATGAAAAAATAGAAGACAACATGAACTATCTCATTGGAAAAACAACTGACCTGGAAAATAGATTAAGGAGACATAATTTTAAAATCATTGGACTACCTAAAAGCCATGATCAAAAAACAAGCCTAGACATCATCTTTCAAGAAATTACCAAGGAAAATTGCCCTGATGTTCTACAACAAGAGGGTAAAATAGAAACTGAAAGAATTCACTGATCACCTCCTGAAAGAGATCTCAAAATGAAAACTCCTAAGAATATTATAGCCAAGCAGCCAGAAAGAAACAATTCAAGTATCACGGAGCCATAGTCAGGATAACACAAGATTTAGTAGCTTCTACTGTAAAGGACCAAAGGGCTTGGAATGTGATATTCCAGAGGGCAAAGGAGCTAGGATTACATCCAAGAATCACCTACCCAGCAAAACTGAGTATAATCCTGCAGTGGGGGGGGGAGGGGAATAGACATTCAATGAAATAGAGGACTTTCAAGCATTCTTTTTTTTTTTTAATGAGGCAATCAGTGTTTAGTGACTTGCCCAGAGTCATACAGC
>NW_020954571.1:5954603-5956422 GCF_900497805.2 Vombatus ursinus | reverse complement strand
GTATATATAGACAGAGGGCACAGGTGTGAGTTGAATATGAAGGGATGATATCTAAAAAAAACTAAGGGGTGAGAGGAATGTACTAGGAGAAAGGGAAAGGGAGAAATAGAATGGGGTAAGTTATCTCACACAAAAGAGGCAAGAAAGAGCTTTTATAGTGGAGGAGAAGTGAGGAGGAGTGAGTGAACCTTACTCTCATCATCCACTAGACCAAGAGTGGGGAATCTGTGCTGTGAGGTCAAATGTGGCCTCAGGTCTTTGGGTGTGGCCTTTTGACTGAGTCCAAGTTTTACAGAACAAATCCTTCTATTAAGGGGATTTTTTGTGGGAAGTTTGGATTCAAAGGACTGCACTTGAGCACCTACAGGGCCACATGGCCACAGATTCCCCACCCCTGGATTAGACTTTCACATGAGAGAGGTATGGACTGCCACTGTTGAGGAGTGGGAAAGAAGAATTGCTATTTAGATTGAGTTTTTACTTTCTCAGAGCACTTTACATGCATTATTTCATTGGAGCCTCACAATAACTGTGATTTGTAGATAGTACCAACAACATTATCTCCATTTTCCAGATAAGGAAACTGAGGTTCAGAGAGGTTAAGTGACCTTCCATTGTCCCCATAGTTAGTCACAACATACTAATATGGAAATGTTTTGAATGACTACCATGTATAACCTATATCAAATTGCTTGCCTTCTCAATGCTGGTCAGGGGACGAGGGGCGGAGAGAATTGGACCTCAAAGCACAGGTTCCCCACCTTTGGTCTAGTGGATAGAACGGTAGACTAGGAAATAATAAGAACTGAGTTCACATCCTTCTCCTTGCCAAGATAAGCCCCTCTACCTGCCCAAGTGACCCCATTTCATCCTGCCTTCTCCAGCAGATTGCCCCTTCTGTCATTCCCACTCTCTTTCTTATATTCAATCTCTCCCTGACTACTTTCCTACTGCTTCCCTACTGCCTACAAATGTGTCCATGTCTCCTCTATCCTCAAAAACCTCTCCCTTGATCCATCCACCCATTCTAGCTATGGTCCCCACATCTCTCCTTTCTTTTATGCCTGAGCTCCCTAAGGAGGCTGGCTATAACAGGGGCTTCCACTTCCTACCCTCTTCCTCTCTTCTTAACTCCCTACAGTCTGGCTTCTGACCTCATCATTCAACCTAAACTGCTCTTTCCAAAGTTACCAGTGATTTCCTAAATCTAATGGCCTTTTCTCAACCTTCATCCTTGACCTCTCTAAAGCCTTTGACTCTACTGATTCCTCTCTTCCCCTTGGTACCCTCATCTCCCTAGTTTTCTGAGACACTATCTAACCTGAGCCTTTTCATACCTATCTGACTGCTCCTTCTCAATCTCCTTTACTGCATCATCATCCAGGTCACACTCACCTTGAGTGTCCAACAGGGCTCCTTCCTGTTTCCTCTTCTCTTCTCCCTCTATACTATTTCATTTTGTGATCTCATCAACTCCCATCGTTTTGAGTGGGATGCCCCTGTGAAGACTTCTCAGTGTAATTAAGGTTTGGGATAAGAATTTGGAGATAAGTTCAGGAGACAGTATAGGATAAGTATAGATTTCTATAGTTCCCTTGTTCTCACAGTCTGACATCAGTAGTTAAAGATTGCCAAGTCTGAAACCCGCCCTGTACCCCCGCATTCAGTCATGGTGACCTTCCCACAGCAGCATCTAGCTCCTTCCCACAGCAGCATCTAGCTTGATTGCACATTCTAAATTGTTCATTTTTGCAGCAAACTAAGGTGATAGATATGTATATTGTTTCTTTGTTCTCTGTCCCTGGGAATGGATTTTGTG
>NW_020954571.1:5953470-5954497 GCF_900497805.2 Vombatus ursinus | reverse complement strand
GTTGGTGGGAGGGGGAATTTTCCCCCGTTTCTGTTATTTAAACTGGCTTTCTGCTTTTGTACTTGTCTCCTTTAATCAGAAGCATCCTGGTGAGAGGACACCTAATTCTCGAGAATTGAAATAAACTTTCTGTTCCTACCTTGAGATACCTCTAAGAGGTTTTTTTTTTTAGGTCATTATCCCACACAATTTCAATTATCATTTCTATGCTGATAATTCTCAGATCTCCTTGTCTAGTCCTAACATCTCTGCTGACCTCTAGATTCCCATCTCTAACTCCTATTAGACATCCCAGACTGGACATAGACATCTTCAGCTCAACCTGACCAAAACTGAACTCATTATCTTCCCCCCCAAATCCTTCCCTCTTCCTAACTTCCCTACTACTATTGAGGATACCCAATCCTCCCAGTACCCCAGGCTTGCAACTTAGGTGTCATCCTTGACTTCTCATTCTTTCTCACCTACTATATCCAATCTCTTGCCAGGTTTGGTCAATTTTATCTTCATAATATCTCTTGCATACTCCCCCTCCTTTCCTCTAACACTGCCACAACCCTGTCTGCAGGCCCTCATCTCCTCATGTCTGGATATTGTAATAGCCTCCTGGTTGGTCCACGCCTGCCTACCTTTATAACCCCAGGCCTTATCACAGTGTTTGGCATATAGAAGGTGTATCTTTTTCTATGATTAGCAGATATCCAAAGTGCTTAAAAGAAGTTTGTCCCCTTACCTCATCGAAGCTACAGTCTTTTTTATATCTAGATTTGGGGTGACAAATGCTTTTTTTCTTACCTTGTACAAATTTAGACTTGAACTCTGACCCTGTCCAAATTAATTTTAAGTTTTATACCTTGGTGGGCAGACTATTGAAACTTAAACATCTAGATCACGGGTGTGGAACCTGTGGCCTTGAGGCCATATGTGGCCTTCTAGGTCCTTGGGTACCACCTTTTGACTGAGTACAAGTTTTACAGAACAAATCCTTTTATTAAGGGGATTTGTTCTGTGAAGTTTGGATTCGGTC
>NW_020954571.1:5833027-5953460 GCF_900497805.2 Vombatus ursinus | reverse complement strand
TGCTACTGATATCATTAAGTGTGAAGTAGTTTCCTGTGTGGTTGCAGTCATTTCTATTCATTTGAATATTGGCTTCAATGCTGTGTGTCATTTGCTTAGAGGATTTCTTTATTGTGTCATTGTGGTATAATAGTTTGTATCTAGTTTGCATATATATTGTGGTATTTATAATATTGCTATCAGGGATGATGTATTTTGACCTTTAATGAGGTCCAAGTTGCTTCAAAAGTTTCGTAATTTTTTTTCATCTAGAAATTCATAAGGGCTTCTTGATATTAGAATTACACATAGAGAATAAAAATAAAGCTACTAGAAGGAATTGAAAGGAAAGGTCAAAGATTTGGAAGATTGCAAATAATTCAGAGAGAGAAAATCAAATTGATTCTGATTCCACTTCGTAATCGATTCTATTCTGTATCACTTTCAGTATGGTGTAAAATTTCCTAAGCCATATTTCTTTGTTTCTGAGTTAAATTCAAAAGTTTAGCTTTCTTCTCTGAGCTTAGTTGTCCCATAAATCACCTTAATTCAAAGAAACATATTACCTCTACACATCTTACTGCCCATGCACAATTAAGGGAGATCTGTTATCTGGCTAAAGTCTTGTAAGATGCAGATGGACACCAGGAAGTCTATTATCTCTGCAATGCTGGCTGTCCATCAAGAAAGTCTAGACCAGGGGTGGGAAACCTTCAGCCTTCCATGTTTTACAGAATAAATCCTTTTATTAAGGGAATTTGTTCTGTGAAGTTTGGATTCAGTCAAAGGACTGCACCCAAGGACCTAGAGGGCCACATGTGGCCTGGAGGTCAAAGGTTCCCCACTCCTGGTCTGGACTATTGTCTCTATGACTCTAACCAACCATGCAGATAGATAGCACTAATGGATTTTCCATAGCAACAAGATAGAAGGCGAGGTTGCTAATAGTTTTGCATTCCTGACTTCCACGCAATCATATCATTTTCCATCATCTATAATGCTTCAGACTTTGTTTTATGCTTCCTATTCTTTGTTGCCTTGGACTTCTCAGAACTATAGGAAGGTAATAAGCCCTACCTCATGGTCTTTTAGCTGACTGAGGAGACAAGGGAAATGTTTTATTGGTAATTGCTAGCCTTACCAATAAATTGAATGTGTTCAGAACTTTGTGCTTCAGTTTACCCTATTTTGACCATAATAGTATCAAGGTTAGAGCTGGGGAAAACAAACATTCAGCTAGTACTCAGTGATAGAGAGAGGTGAAAGGCCTGAAATAGCAAAAACAGGAAGACCAGACTGAGTACACAGTGGCTTGATGCCCCACAAAATGAAAACATAATTGGATAGCCAAGAACTTTGACAGCATGCACCGGATTTTGAAGTTGATAAAATCAGGGCATGTAACAGAGGGCAATTTCTAAAGCTGCTAAGAAGGATTTTCTGTGGGAAGTCCTATCAACAACCAGCTTGAGAACATATTGGGCTATGGGGGAAAAAAAGCAATATACTAGAGATGCAGGGTCAAAAGAAGAAACTTTCTGGAAACCTCATGAAAGAAGGAATCTCAAACAAAACCTCTCTAATGGGAAAGGTCATCTCAAGGGAATGGAGACCAGGACAGCCTGATACACGAACATCACTATCAGGAGACAAACAGAAAGTTGTTCTGTAACAATGGTGGGTAAGATGGCCACATGAGGGGTGGATGCCCTCGTGAGGAGCATGCAGCTTTGGTGCTGCAGAAGCAAAGGTCTCTAGGAGTGGCATTGGGAAAAGGAAACAGAACCAGAAAAGGTTACCCAGACTGCATAGGTACGGTAGTAAGCATGACCTAATCATCAGCTCCTTATGGGTTTATTCTATCTAGACTCATAGTACCTTTCTGAGAGGTGCTGGTGAAGACTGAAGATGTGGAATGCACTGATTACAAGTCGTGATCATATTCTAATGCTTCATCAAAGATATCTTGGGGAAAAAACCAACCTTTTTTAGCTTGAAAAGACAGACTTAGAAGAAAGAGTAACAAAAAATAGTCATATCTGGGATACACACAGCAGAGTAATCCTGAAACTTTCTGCAGGTTGTTGTTGTCAACAGGACAAAGAAGAGACTGACAAAGTGTTGGGTTGGCTAAGAGGAAAAAGGCCTGAAGCTTTCGAAAGAAAGTCCCAGTACTGCAGAGACTCTGTTAAATATGTGATTCATGCAGTGTATTTCTTGGCTGAGATAACAACAGAAAGAAACTGACCATCCAGCCACAACTTCATCTCAGAACTCCGACAGAAACAAATGATGGTGGGGTGCCAGAGTTCATTGTCAAGGCGACAGGAATCTGCTGAGGAATCCTGGCGTTCAAGAGCTGGGCACTCAAATGAGCAAAGTCTTGGAAAGCTACTCCATACCTGATGAGAAGAGCCTGGACAATGTGCTCGTTAACTGAATAAGCTGAGCTGAGGGGGCGGGGCGGAAGGAGGGCCGGGCCTTGCCCTCCCCAAAGGGCAATCCCTGCCCCCTCCCCCTCCCCCTCCTCCCACCCTTCACCCTTTCCTTTTTGTCCCCCCCTTCCCTCTCCCCCATTCCCATCCTTCCCTCCATCCTTTCTCCTTCTTCCCTGCCTCAGCCTAGAAGATGCCGTGGTGGAGCCGGCGGGCTGTGTCGGGACGAGCTCTCCAAAATGGCCCGGAACCTGACGGGCTTAAAGTATCTAGAGATAAAGGATATTGCAGTAAACATTCGCAGAAACCTAAAGGACTTAAGCCAGAAATAGGCAGCGCTTCAGCCTCATCTGGATCAGATCACTTTAACTGAGGAGCGGGTAGCAGCTCTTGAGAGGGCAGCCTCAAAGAAACTAGAAGCAAAGTACAAGAAGTTGGAGAGGCTATGAAAGAATTCTTTAGTACAAAGACTTTCACTACAAGAATGTTTCCTAAGAGCTGAGATAAGTGGGATGGAACTTACCACCATGCTTCAATTTCTAAAAGGCAGCGGTGCTGCTCATCCAAGGAGAATCCCAGCTCCCACCTCTGGTTGGACGTGTAACTTTGGCCGTCCCTTGATGTTTCCTAAACCTGTAGCCCCTGGAACCTCATCTTATCGTGGGCTTCATTGTGTGCCCTGGACCAAGGCTCAGAGATCAGGATCAGCCCGGTCTAGAGCAGACACAGAGGAGAGGCTCTCCTCTCCCTGTCTCCTCCCTTCTCCCCTCTCCCCTAGGGCTCCACCTTGGACTCTCTGTCATGAATGTGCCCCCCACCCCCTTCATAACCAGTTCTTCAACTTAAATAATAAATGTCGACTTATGACTCTCAAAAAAAAAAAAAATACCACCAGAGACCAATGGGGGCCCAGGAAAGACAATTCACTGCAACCACCTATTGCCCATAGGTGAATGGACTGCCTAATGAACGAGAAGATCAGTGACTACCAGCAAAAGTGACCGCCTTCCAGTTGTGCAAACACTCTCTGAACTAGGCAATGGCTCAAAAAAAAAAAAGATATTTTAAAATTTTTAGTTATTTATTTTTATAAACATTTCTATCTTTCCTACTTTTCTTCCCATCCTCTCACTGAACAATAAAAAGAAAGAAAGAAAGAAGGAAGGAAGGAAAGAAAGAAAGAGACTCTCATAATCAATATGCATAGGCCAGCAAGACAAATTTTCACTTTGGTCATGTCCAAAAATGTATGTCTCTGTCCCCTAAGTCTATCGCCTCTCTTTCAGGAGCTCAGTGGCATGCTTCAGCTATGGACTCATGGCTTACCATTGCATTGAACAGTCCTAATGTCTTTCAAAGTTGCTTTTAAAAATGATGTTGTTCTATGCCCAAAGGGCTATACAAATGTCTATATCCTTTGACCCAGCAATAACACTTCTAGGGCTATATCCCAGAGAAATCATACAAATGGGGAAAGGACTCACATATACAAAAATATTTATAGCAGCTCTTTTTGTGGTGGCAAAGAATTGGAAATTGAAGGGATACCCATCAATTGGGGAATGGCTGCACAAGGTGTGGTATATGAATGTAATGGAATACTATTGTGCTCTAAGAAATGATGAACAGGCTGACTTCAGAAAAACCTGGAAAGACTTGTATGGTCTGATGCTGAGTGAAGTGAGCAGAATCAGGAGAACACTGTACACAGTAACAGCCATGTTGTGCAATGACTAATATTGATAGACTTAATCCTTCTCAGCAATACAAGGATCTAAGACATCTCCAAAGGCCTCATGATGGAAAATGCTATCCACATCCAGAGAAAGAACTATGGAGTTTGAATGCAGATTGAAGCATACTATTTGCTATTTTTTTTTCATCTGTTGTGTTTTGTTTCCTCTTTCTGGTGGTTCCTCCTACTGGTTCTAATTCTTACTAACAACATCACTAATGTGAAAATATGTTGAATAGGAATGTATATGGATAGCCTGTGTTAAATTGCACACCATCTTGGGGAGGGAGGTTGGGAGGGAAGGGGAGAAAAATTTAAAACTCAAAAGCTTATGGAAGTGATTGTTGATAATTCAAAATAAATTAATTTAAAAAATTTTTTAAAAATAATGTTGTTGTCATTGCATAAATTGAGAGACATTTCAATTAAAGAAAAAGTACACCGTAGTAACCCAACAACCAGTTCTGATAGATTGTTGTTGTTGTTGTTTGTCCTTCAATCTCAAAGAAGACCATGACATCAGGGAGGTGATGCAGTGAATGCATGACATGCAATGAACTGGATTTAAGTAAGGCAGGGCTGTGTGAAGTCACCAGCCTCACATTCTCCTCCAGAGCCATTGGGGTCCAGTGGCCAGATATAGATCAGGACAACTAGAGATGGCCCAGGATGCAGTAGGGGACGTTGACTTTTTCAAGCTAAGGTCTTCTGACTGAACCCCTAGACAATGCTTTGCCTGCCTAGAACATCAGCTGTACTGACTCCAAAGATGAAAAAACACTTACACAGAGCATAGGAACACTGCTGGCCAGCCCAGTTCTCCCCATGCTCAAATTTAAGAGTAAGATCGCAGTTCTCAGGAGGACTCTGTTCAACCCATACTAAAAATGAATTTGGGTATAGAGAAGGTGATGAATGATGAGCCTTGGATCTCTATCCTTAGGTGAGCTCAGAAAAAACAGGATCTTCTCAAACATACTTCATGACCTCAGAGTCCAGCTCTGGTGAAATCCTTGTAGCTGCAGTCACTTCCTTGATTCCCTAAGGGGCTGCTTTAAATCTATGATTTACAGGGACTAGACTTTGCCTAATTAGCTAACCCGTCCTAAGGGAGGAGGAAGAAGACAGAAGCCACACACCTGGGAATGTGCACCAAAGTGAGCAGGAGTATATGAGAGAAGTCACAGAGGATGTGACATACCAGGTACAGCCCCACAAGTAACAGACTAGGAGCCTAGGAAGATAGAAACTTCGTAGAGCAATCATCTTGGAAGCAGGAGCAGAATTACAAGGAAGTCATTATAGCTGGATTTCTAGGTTACAAGCAATTCCTAGTTTTGCTAAGTTCACTCAAAAGGACAGATGCAGGGCTGGTGATTCTTCACTCCCCTTCTCCTTTTCTTCCTGCCTCTCCATTCTCTTATAATTTATTTCTTTAAAGTTTGTTCCCTCTCACCTTGTCTTTAAAGATGGTTTTACGATATATGCAACCATTATATTATTTATGTGTTTCATTACTCAAAAGAGAGAGAGAGAGAAAGAGAGAGAGAGAGAGAATGCCTAGAAAGAATGCAAAATAGATTTTACAACTGTGATATACATTCACCTGGACAGTTTTCCTGGATGAAGTCTCAGAATTGTAAAAAGAAGAATGATCGCTTCTGTTTCCAGCTTTCCAGAGTAAACAGAGAAACTTAAACCCAGAGCTTTCCAGCAAATGAGTCATCAGCTCTGGTTGAAGAAGGTTATGATGACCTTGGCCCTTGTTCATTTGTTTTCCCATTGCTCACCCATTTCTTTTTTTTTTTTTTTAGGCAACTGGGGTTAAGTGACTTGCCCAGGGTCACACAGCTAGTAAGTGTCAAGTGTCTGTTCTGAGGCCGGATTTGAACTCAGGTCCTCCTGACTTCAGGGCCCATGCTCTATCTGCTGCACCACCTAGCTGCCCCAAAACTATGATTCTTTTTTTTTTTCCTTTTCAGGCAGTTGGGGTTAAGTGACTTGCCCAGGGTCACACAGCTAGTAAGTGTCAAGTGTTTGGTCTGAGGTTGGATTTGAACTCAGGTCCTCCTGACTCCAGGGCCAGTATTCTATCCACTGCGCCACCTAGCTGCCCCCAAATTATAATCTCCAAGTAGCCATGCTACTTTGTAGATTTTTATTTTTTTTTGGTTAGGCAATGGCATTAAGTGACTTGCCCAGGGTCACACAGCTAAGTGGGTGTTATGTGTCTGAGGCCGGATTTGAACTCAGGTCCTCCTGACTTCAGGGCTGGTGCTCTATCCACTGTGCCACCTAGCTGCACCCTGCTTACCCCTTTTTTAAGTGTCTTCCCCATTCCTCCCTGCCCACCCTACCCCTCCATGGTCATTTTGAAAGAAAAATAAATTTCTCCCAGAAGGGAAGGGTTAAGGGAGTGGCTAGAGAGAAAGTCATTCTTGAGGAGAGAAGCCAAGGAAGTAGCTACGAAGGAGTAGCACCACCTTATCACTACCAATATTGCTAGAACTAAAGACCGTAATTAAGAAAATGTTCTTCTTAGAGCATATATGCTTTTAGGATGGAATGAAGCTTATTCCGCCACTCAAGAAGACTCTGAAGAGTCACAAAGACTTTGTAACCAGGTACCATTAACCACCAATATTCCACGAGGTGCCAAACTCACTATATAAGAGAACTTCTCCTAGCTGTGTGACCCTGGGCAAGTCACTTAACCCCAGTTGCCTCACTTTAAAAAAAAAAAGGTTAAGAGAACTTCTCCTATGGAATTTGAAGCAAAAGAGTGAGATAACCTTTCCCCTGCCAAAGAAGTGGGTTGGTTACTCCAGAGTGATGAAGCCATTCTTTATGATAGGTGTCTATCACCTCTGAAATAGAAAGTCTGTACGTTAAGTTCTTATGAGTGCCTTTCTGGAGCAAGCGTAAAAGACTTGGCTAGGAATCTAGTGGAATCTAGGTTCATTTTACAGTGTGGTTGGTATTGGGAAGTCTATGGGATGTGGAGGAGAGCAATTCTTGAGGGAATATAGTCTATGCTTACATATTAAGAGCACAGGAGGACTAGTCGGGTGCTCCTTTTGAGTCTTACATTCCCCCCTCCCCATTAGACTGTAAGCTCCTTGACTGCAGGGTCTATCCTTTTTATTAATTTGTATAGCACTTAGCACCATGCCTGGCACACGGTAGGTGCTTAATATATGTCTATTGGATTGGATAGGATTGGCAGTCAACTGACATACCCTCTCCATGGTAACATTGACTTACTCTTTCTAGAGTTAGAAGTGGAAAGGGGGAAGATGGCCAGAGTGAAACCTGATGGATCTAGGCCACAGGGGTCGCCTAGGTCCTCAAGTGAAGCCCTTTGACTGAATCCAAACTTCACAACAAATTCCCTTAATAAAAGGATTTGTTCTGTAAAACTTGGAGTCAGTCAAAAGGCCACACCCAAGGACCTAGAAGGCCACACTTGGCCTCCAGGCCGCAGGTTCCCCACCCCTGATAGGATCAGTCAGAAATGGTGAACCAGTCAGAATGTCCAAGGGAATAAATTAGAGAACTGGATCCTAAGCTCTGGTTGGGATTTCCTGTCAGGAATTTGAAGGACTAGAGACTGGAATATATCACAATATGGAGAATCCAGTCAGTTATTCTAGGAGACACCCAACCCCATTTTATAATTTAAAAAGCAAAGATCAATTGAGCTTAGCTAGTTCTTTTATTAACCTAATCACAGAGAGAGGATGTGTGTCTGTTATTTACCTCTGGGAAGACTGACTTTTTTCAAGTATATGTCAACATTACTGTACTATTCACCTGGCAGAATAAAAAAGAAACCCTAAACTGATCTAAACAAGCAGTTAGGTGGCTCAGTGGATAGAGCACTAAGCCTAGAATCAGGAAGACCTGAGTTCAAATCTAGCTACAGACACTTATTAGCTGTGTGACCCTGAGCAAGTAAGTCACTTAATCTCTATTTGCCTTGTTGTTTGTCCTTTATTTCAAAGAGGACAAGTATGTCACTGGATGATATCTTGACTCATGTGTGTGTGTGTGAATTGGATATAAGAGAAGCAGACTTGCAAAAAAGTCATCATCTCTTCCAGTGCCATCAAAGTCCAGTGGCAAGACAAAAGTGAGGACAACTGTCAATGGCCCAGGATGCAGCAGATGACCTTGACATCTTCGATGTCTGACCAAGCTCTAAACGCTCCACAGCACCTGCTTCAGCCCCCTTCATGGGCTTGGGAACAAATTGTTCCCATCCTCCTACTCCACCAGGGAAAGTCTTTACATTCTTGAGTTAGACATGTCCCCATCTCACTGAGGTGTTTGAAGCCTATAGATTAACCTCACCCTGGTTTAGCCGGTCTTAGCCTGGTTTACTGGGGTGTGGACACTGTGCGTGCTACAGCTTCTTGGAGCCACATGTGAGAGCTGGGTGAGGTGAACACCAAGAATGGATGAGTAAAGCCTTCATATCAGAGGCTAATTCTCCCTGACTATCCACATCTATTTGCCTTAATCCACTGGAGAAGGAAATGGCAAACCATTCCAGTATCTCTGCCAAGAAAAACCTATAATTATGGGACTTGACTGGACATGACAGAATTGGACAGAATTGGACATGACAATAACAACAAAACTGATCTGTGTACATTTGTGACTGAGAGTTTCTGCTATTTCACAGTTACTATAAAATGTGAGATGTAAATTATTTGGTCAGAAAATTATCCATTACATTTTCCCTCCAAGTTGAAACATAAATATTATTGAATGTCTATGACAGATGTTAGTTTAAAAAAACTCTTAGTGGCTTCCTTTCTCCACACCCACTAGGCTATTCCAATTGAAACCTGGAAGACTCCAAAAAGCTAGTAGAATGGGTGGTTAAGCTCTGATTATACAAAGATGATGCCTGTCAGAGGAGAAGAGCAGGGATGAGTGTATCATAAACTAATCAAATAACACCACAAAAGAAAAGCAAAATGTCAAAAAGTAAGCTTCTGTGCATAGGAACACAAGATTTACAGTATCAGATCCAATCCCCTTCATTTTCAAATGGGGGAAACTAAGACCTAATAGGTGGGAGAAATGACTTGTCCAAGGTCATACAGGTTATCATTGATAGTGCTAAAAGTAGAATTCATGTCTTCCTGAATGTGGAGCTTAAAGATGTGAGTTGTTCCCACTAATACACCTGGTTCTCTGCTCAGTAGGTCAAGAAAATCTTTTACATCTTTAAAAGCCTAAATATAGAAAAAAAAACCTTTGAAACCCAATTTATTCCAACAAGCACTGAATAGCTACCATAAGAAAGGCCTCCCACACAGTGCTAATTAGAGTGATTAAAAGACACTCCCTCTTTTCAACAAAGGTCCACTGATAGTGAGGGGGAAAGGAGGGAAGAAGTGTTATGAACATTAATAATAATGATAATGATGTTATCTCACAGTTCTCTATCACATTAAGGTTGATTTAGTACATTCCTCACAACTCTTTGAGGGAGGTTATATAAGTTAGCCCGTCCCTGGTTGCAGATTTAGAAAAAAAAAACAAACAAACAACAACCTAAAACTTAAAAATTAAGTGACTGGGCCATGGTTACACAGTTACTAAGTGGATTTGAACCCAAATCTCTATTAACTTCCATTCCAATGTGGTTTTCTTTACGTCGCTAGCTATATAAGAGTTTTTTTATTACTGACATAATAGAGATCAAAATAATTTGGGGGATAGAGGTTGGCTCTCACAAAATATCTCTGTGGGCCATAAAAGAGACCCTGGAAACCTTGCATTTGACTCACTTTGCTCCCTTCAAAGGTCTTCAGATCTCCCTATAAATGCCAATATTTTAAAAGGGCATTAAATACAGAAGAAGTTTTATTTGACCTGGTAATTGATCCAGACAGCACTGGCTTTCAAGCCTTTAGTAAAGCAGTTCAGAGTTCCTGCCAATGGGCATCCTCCCCCTAAACACTCCCCTCCCTTAATCTGCCCACCACAGTCTCTACAACGCTGGATTGGCTGAAGTCCAGCTACATGGAAGATTTCAGGCTATATCTCTTTTCTGTGACTCTGGGATAGATGGGACTGGACCTGCTGCTTTCCTCTTCTGGCTTTTGCATTTGTCCCTGAGCCCATTTCCTTTTTAAGAGGTTTTGCCCAAAAAGAAAGGAAGAGGAAGGATAGAAAGAAGGGGGAGGAGACAGGTGAAAGGGTGCTCTTGTAATAGACAATTTTCTGAGCAACAATTTACACCTTACATTTTACAATAACTGTGAAGCAACAGAAACACTCAGCCACAAATGTACATAGATCAGTTTAGGATTTCTTTTTTATTCTCCCAAGTGAACAGCACAGTAATGTTGACGTTTTCCTGAACAAGATCAGAATTCCCTGAAGAATTGCAGAATCGGGGTCTTATCTAACACTATTCTTTCCCTTTGCGATGTGCATGGATCTGGTGATCTGTGGAACTGGAGGCCGCCGGGGGGGGGGGGGGGGCACAGGTGCAGAGAAATACATGCAAATAGCTTTCTCAGGGCACCTGAAGGTTACCTGGCCCCACTGCAGGAAAGCACAAGTCGGCCAGGCTCCTCCTTAACAGACAGAAATTGGAAAGGCCAGGAAGATCTCAATCTTAGTCGGAGCTGTTTGTGTGGATTTGTTCTCCACTCAGCAAGACGTTTGTTATTGGAGATTGATGGCCAGGACTCTGGAGGAGAGCCCATGGGAAAAATCTGTATCAAAGAACATGAAATATCTGTTCGGGCCCTCCATCTTCCAGGGTTCATCATGAGGTTTACCTTAGACATATGCAGAATTCATACTTTTCCTCTTCCCATTTCTGTCCTTCTCTTCTCTCTGTTCCCTCCAGCTCCCTTCCCCATTGTCTCCTCTCTCTACCTTCCTCTATCTTCCTCCTTTCTCCTCTCTTCACCTCCCTGCCTCTCCACCCTTCTCCCTCCTCCTCTCTACCTACCCTCTCTTCCTTTCCAACCCTCCCCCTCCCTCTTTTCTTTGGCTCCCCCCCCCACCTTTCTTTCTCCTTCTCTTCCTCCTTGATTGTTCCCTCTTGCCCTCACTTCTCCACTACCTTACTGGTCCCCTCCATGAACCCAGAACCAAGGGTCTGCCCAGGTTGCGTACTCTGACAGACTATCAAGTCTGCGGCCACCCACTGAAAACCTGGCAGAGTAGGGGGAGGAGGTGGACAGCAATTGTTTTCTTTTCAGACAAAATCTCTCAGCAGGGGAGTCGGCTGAAGGACAGATGCAAAGGTCAGAAGGGGAAAATAACAAGGTGTGGTCCTATCTATCTTGGAGTCACAGGGCAGAAATAGAGAAAAAAATGAGAAGGAAGAGAACAAAGGGCTGCCAAGAGCAGATGCCCTCGATAAGGGTGCAGACACAGCCAAATCGAGGGAGCAAGGGACTTGGGCTCTGCGGGGTTCCCAGGCTGAGGGAAGTGTCCAGCCCCGCAAGCCTCCCTCCCTCCAACGTTAGCAGCTGCCAGTCAGACTTACACAGGAACTCAGAGCTTTCCTTTACCTCCACTGAAATTGTCAGTGGGCAGATCTGATGCCAGGCTTGAACTGTAAGACTCTGTCAGAGTCCTTACCTTACCTACTCTAAAATGAGGAGGTGGGTCAGATGATTCCTAAGGTTCCCTCTAGATTTGCCACTCTGCTGAATGCCATGATCCCAAAAGGCCAGCTTCCTAAAGCCTGGGAATAGACAGAGGGGAATACACTCCCACTCTCCCTCCAGAGATGACTGCTTTTCCCCTAGCTGTCCATCATGAAGGTCCCGATTAAGCCCAGAGCCAGGAACTTTGGGTGCTCAGTATCCTGGCTGAATTGGGTAGGAGAGGAACACCTTGCACCTTGCAACCCAGCCCTGCTCCGCTCACCTTTAAAAGCTGCCAATTCCAGCATATTCCAAACCTTTGGAGGACTCATCCTAAGACGTCTCTGCTTTAGCAGCTGAGGGCCAGTGGCTTAGATCAGCCTCTGTGTTCTGAAGTTGTAAAGAAAGGAAGACCTGCTTATGAAGACCTTTGCCTTACATTCACCACCTGGCTGCCTAAGGAGACAGCTGACAGGCAGGTGGCAGGCTTGCTTCTGATTTGCCAAAGACAGAATTAGCCAGCCCTCCAGAATCAATCTGGGAGCTAAGATACCTGGATTCTTTTTTCATTTCTGCCCTGGTGCTTCCGAGGATCCTGAACCAGTCTTTCATCTCTTGGTGCTTGTTTTCTCCTCAGTGGAACACTTAATGGCCCATTCACTAGCAATGAACAGCAGGACAAGCTGCTGGACAGGACCAGAGTAGCTGTGTGACCAGGAGCACATTACTTAACTTTCTGACTCCTAATCTGTTCATTTGTAATATAGCAACAATACCTATAGTACCTACAGTGCTGGGCTTTTGTGAGGCTGAAACGAAATCACATATTTTCTGAAGTCTAAGTAATGAGTGCCAGGTTTTTTCAAGGACCTCTGGCACGTCCAGCCAGTGTAATCAGCCAGGACACTCTGTGCAAGGCAACATATCTAGCTCATTTCTAATCACTGCCCTTCCAGGCCTTAAGTCCCAGATCATGGTCAGAGAAGCACTTCTGAAGGCTCCAGGAATCTTTTTTTTTTTTTTTTAATATCATTAATTTATTTATTTTTAGTTTTCAACACTCACTTCCACAATATTTTGAGCTCCAAATTTCCTCCCCATCTCATCCCTCCCCCCTCCCCAAGATGGCATGCATTCTGAATACCCCTTCCCCTAATCTGCCCTCCCTTCTTTCTCCTCCCCTCTTCTCTTATTCCTTTCCCCTTCAATTTTCCTGTGGGGCAGGATAGATTTCTATACCTCATTTCCTATATGCCTTATTTCCCAGTTGCATGTGAAAACAATTTTTTTTTAATATTTGTTTTTAAAACTTTGGGTTCCAAATTTTCTCCCTTCTTCCCTCCCCACCTACCCTCATTGAGAAGGCAAACAACTCAATACAGGTTATACATGTGTAGTCATGCAAAACACTTTTATAGTAGTCATGTTGTGAAAAACTAACTCTATTTCCCTTAATCCTATCCCACCCCCATTTATTCTATTCTCTCTTTTGACCCTGTCACTCCTCAGAAGTGTTTGTTTTTGATTACCCCCTCCCCAATCTGCCCTCCCCTCTATCATCCCCTTTCTCTCTTGTCCTCTTCTTCCCCCGCCCCCGCCTCATTTTCCTGTAGAGTAAGATAGATTTCCATACCCAATTGAGTGTGTATTTTATTCCCTCCTTAAGCCAAATCCAATGAGAATAAAATTCACTCATTCCCTCTCACCTTCCCCTGTTTCCCCTCCACTGTAAAAGCCTTTTCTTGTCTGTTTTATGTGAGATAATTTGCCCCATTCTACCTCTCCCTTTCTCCTCCCAGTATAATTCTCTTTCACCCTTTAATTTTCTTCTTCAGATATCACCCCTTCAACTTCAACTCACCCTGTGCCTTCTATTTATCTATCTATCTATCTATCCATATAGATAGATACATACATACATACATATAATTTTTTCCCTCCAACTACTCTAATACTGACAAAAATCTCATGAGTTACAAATATCACCTTTCCATGCAGGAATATAAACAGTTCAACCTTAATAAGTCCCTTATGATTTCTCTTTCCTGTTTACCTCTTCATGTTTCTCTTGGGTCGTATTTAAAAGTCAAATTTTCTAATCAGCTCTGGTCTTTTCATCAAGAATGCTTAAAAGTCTTCTATTTTACTGAATATCCATTTTTCCCCTGAAGGATTACACTCAATTTTGCTTGCTAGGTAATTCTTGGCTCTAATCCTATCTCCTTTGTCCTCCAGAATATTATATTCCAAGCCCTCTGGTCCCTTAATGTAGAAGCTGCTAAATCTTGTGTTATCCTGATTGTGTTTCCACGATACTGAATTGTTTCTTTCTGGCTGCTTGCAATATTTTCTCCTTGACCCGGGAACTCTGGAGTTTGGCTACAATATTCTTAGGAGTTTTCCTTTGGGGAGCTCTTTCAGGAGGGCTCTTTTTTTGATCATGGCTTTCAGATAGTCCAATAATTTTAAAATTATCTCTCCTGGATCTATTTTCCAGGTCAGTGGTTTTTCCAATGAGATATTTCACATTGTCTTCTATTTTTTGATTCTTTTGATTTTGTTTTGCAATGTCTTGATTTCTCATAAAGTCACTAGCTTCCATTTGCTCCATACTAATTTTTAAGGAAGTATTTTCTTTTTTTTTTTCAAATTTTTAAAAGATTTTATTTTTTTTGAGGGCAGATCAAGAAAGGAATGATACATGAGAAAAAAAATTTAAATAAATTTATTTTTAGTTAATGGATTATGTGAGTTTTACTTTTCTTGGATTCATGATAAACTAAATCTCATATGTATTTAAACTTTCCTGGTTCTAATAGTTTACATTTCTTTAGTTTTTGGAATCAAGAAATTATCCCACAGACTCTGATGCTGTTCTAAATTAAACAAATTTTTCCTGACTTCCTGACTCTCACACTTTCTGTCTAACCTTACAATGGTATCGATACACATAAAAGAAGGGGGAAGAAAAAAAAGTAAGTATGCTCTGTCTTTTTATTGTTCCTTTTGGAACAATATGGGCCTAATCAAGTAATTAACATTTATTAAGTGGCTAATACATGCCAGGAACCATGCTAAGCACTGAGGATACAAAAAGAACAAAAAAAAAAATCCTTACCTGTGAGGGACTGTCTGATGTTGGCTACTGCCAAGTGGAGGCTGTGGCAAGATGGGGTAGGAACTGGGTATTAGGAAGTAACCAGAGCTCACGCTCCTAAGGCAGTGGGCAGTGCTATGTGGAGCTGTGATAAGCTGGGGAAGGAACAGAATACAAGGAAGTAGCCGGAGCATGTGCTCCTGAGGCAGGGGGCTGTGCCACGTGGGAGTGGGACGGCAGAGAACAAGTTCCTTTGTCTAGCCCCCTCCCTAGGTACAACGTCAACCCTGGACACCTCCTTCCTGTGTCCTTCCTGACTTCCTGGGTCACGTACTTTCCCTTTGTGTAGCACTGACCCCAGACGCTTCCTCCCAGTATCTGGGCCTGACTTCCTAGGTCACGTACTCTCTCTTTGTCTATGCACTAATCCCAGAAACCTCCTTCCTGTATCCGGTCCTAGCCTCCTGCGTCACTTCCTCTCCCTTGGTGCACTAAACTCAGACATCCCCTTCCGGTATCTGACCCTACAATCATTGACTAGTACGCGGGCTGAGGAGGAGGGGCGAAGTAGGTACTTAAGGAACGGGGTCGTGGTCGGAGCTCACTCTCTCTTTGCTCCTGCTCTCTTGCTATGGCCTTCCTGCTTGGCCTTGCTGTGATGGTCTCTGAATAAAGCTCGGGTGTTGGCACCTCCTGGTTGGCTCGTCTCTGTGTGTTTATCTGGGTAGGCTCCGAAGACTGGTAAGTATGACTCTGGCAGCCTGCTCCTTATAGGAGGAGAGTGCACGGTGAGGCCAGCACACTTACCCTCAAGGCACTTAAACCTAATGGCCATGCAAACAAATATATGCAGAGCAATCTATATGCAGGATAAATAATCAAGAGGGAAGGCACTGGGATTAACAGGGTTTGGTAAAGGCTTCCTATAAAAGATGGGATTTTATTTGGGACATAAAGGAAGCCAGTAAAGTCAGTAGGGAGAATTGAGGAGGTAGAGCATTACAGGCATGGGGGACAGCTACAGAAAAAGCCAAAAGCCAAGGGACAGAGTGTCTTGTTCGTGAAACAATCAGGAAGCCAGATTACTGAATTGAAGAGTACTTGGGGTGAGGGGCAGGGGGGGAAAGGAGGTGTAAAGTATAAGAAGATCAGAAAGGTAGGAGAGGGTTGGGTTACAAAGGGCTTCAAATGCCACTTTGTATTTGAACCTGAAAGAGATATGGAACCACTGGAGTTCACTGATTAGGGGAATGATGGTTAGGCCTGTATTAGGAAATCACTTTAGTGGCTAAATGGAGAATGGACTTGAAGGGGAAGGAAGTATTTTCTTCAGTGAGCTTTTGGACTTCCTTTTCCATCTGGCCAATTCTTCTTTTTAAGGCATTCTTCTCTTCAGTGGCTTTTTGGACCCCTTTTACCATTTGAGTTAGGCTATTTTAGTGTTATTTTCTTCAGTATTTTTTTGGGGGGGGTCTCCTTTAGCAAGCTGTTGACTTGTTTTTCATGATTTTCTTGCATCACTCTCATTTCTCTTCCCAGTTTTTCCTCTACTTCTCTTACTTGCTTCTCAAAATCCTTTTTGAGCTCTTCCATGGCCTGGGATCAATTCATATTTTTCTTGGAGGCTTTGGATGAGGAGCTTTGACTTTGTTGTCTTCTTCTGGTTGTATGTTTTTATCTTCTTTGTCACCAAAGAAAGATTCTATGGTCTGACTCTTTTTGTGCTGCTTGCTCATGATCCCAGCCAATTTCTTGAGTTATAAACTCTTTGTTAAGGTAGGGGTCTGCTTCCAGTGTGGAGAATGTACTGTCCCAAGCTTCAGGGGTTTTGTGCAGTTGTTTTCAGAGATATTTCTAGGGACCCGTAAATTTTCAGTTCTTCCAAGGTGGTATGATCAAGGGGCAAGGTGTTTACTTCTTTGCTGGCCTGTGCTCTGGTCTATGAGTGACCACAAGCACTCTTTTCTGCCTTGGAACTGTGAGGAGGATTCCCTATCTACCACCACTACAAGCTCCACCATGCCAGCACTCCTCCTTGCCCCAGGACCACCACCCAGATTTGACCCAGATCCAAGCATGGGCAAAGCAAGAGAATTCTGCCTCAGCACCAGCAAAGAGATCTCTGCAAACCCCCTCTGATCAGCCACTCAATTCCCCCTCAGTCTGTGGGCCAGAAACTCAGGAAGCAGCCACCACCCTGGGGCTGCGCACATGGGGACTGATGCTGGGACTTATCTTCTCTCTTACCGCAGAAACAGACTTTTCCTACTGACTTTCTAAGTTGTCTGTGGCATTTGTGGGTTGAGAAGTCTGGAAACTGCCACAGCTTCCCATGATTCATTCCTCTAAGGGCTGCTCCAGGTTCATTGAGGCCTGGTCTTTGCCTGCGTGCCCATGCCAAACTGCGTTCCTCTCCCAGCCCAGCACAATAGACCTTTCCAATCAGCTATCCAGGTTGTCTTGGACTAGAAATTTGTTTCATTCTGTCTTTTTGTGAGTTCTGCTGCTATAGAATTTGTTTAGAGCCATTTTTTACAGGTTTTGGAAGGGTTTGGGGGACAGCTCAAGCAAGTCTCTGCTTTCACTCCTTCATCTTGGCTCGGCCCCCTGCATTCCACATTCTTAACATCAGGAAGGTGATGCCATAACTTGCAAGCAAATTGGATTTAAGTGAGGGAGGGCTATGCAAAGTCACCAGCAATCACTTTTAGGATTTCAGTAAATTATGTTTAAAATATATATTACCATTGTAAAAGCTATTTGTATAAATAATGTTGGTCAATCAGTCATTAACCAGCTTTAGTCCAAGAGTAAGGTCAGATAAGCATTTGGTTAGTCATTTCCACCCACCTTTCAGGATTATCTATAGGAAGCCATATTAAATCTAACACTTTATAAATATTGGATATGGTAAGAAAAAAATTTGCTATTGTGATCTGTGACTATTGTATAGGACCTTAAATGTTTCCTTGTACTGTTCAAATTGAGAATTACTTAACTCCTTCTGTGAAAGCTCTGGAGAAACTGGCCACACCTTGCCAGAAACCCCATAGAGCCATCTGCCTGAGCCAAGACCAGCCTAGAATTTTATATTTTAGCCTAGCATACTTTAAGCTAACCTAATGATAACAGGTGTGAATTCAAACTGTTTGTAAAACTTTATATGTATTTCTAAAATATATATTATATATGTAAGAATTTATGGATAATAATCTTTTTTCTTTTGAATTGTTAACAGTAGCTGGACCTTGGAGATTTAAATGTTACCATTAGTGATTATAAATCTGGATTTGATTTGATTTAAGCCAAAATCTGTCCTGAAGTAAATCAGAATGTGGTCTGAGTGTGTTCTCCTATCAGAATAACTATGGTAAACCAGAACCTAATATAAAAGACATTTTCTATTTGGCATTAAGAAATTTATTAGCTGTATGACCTCAAGTAAGTTACCTTATGTCTGTTTACCTAAGTTTACTATTCTGTAAGGGGATAATATAGCACCCACCTCCCAGGATGCTTGTTGAGATCACATGATTATAACATGCTTAACACAATGCCTAGTATAAAACAAGTACCACATTGATGTTAACTGTTTTTTTTTAAATTATTATTTCCTTCATTAGATGTAATTGCTTTATATTCGATAATTTTATATGGGTTTTTAGATGTGATCAGCATACAATGCCAATGGTGATGAGATGAATGATTTTCTGTGTAAGGTAATTTGGAGATGTAGTCAACTGAATTGAGGCCCCTTAATTGGTAATGGGGTTTGTTTCAAGTTTCAAATATTGTTTATGGTATTGTTATATTTCTAAATTTTCTTATATTTGGTAAAAATTGTACCAACTATGCTCTTAGGAAAGTAACTTTTCATAATTTAGATGTTGTTAAATTATGAATTATACTCTTAAAAGAAGGTAGGAAAAAATGTCTGAAAACTGTTATGTTATTTTATTAGCCCTGCTGACTCTGTGTTGTAATATTCTGAAGTACTGGTAATTAAGAATTTATGAGCTTCCAGATTTGCTTATATTTAAGAGAAAGTTTCATCTAAAATTATTTGGCTCTTATCTAAATTATGAGATTGTTAATTGAGTTATTTAGAGGTTTACAGCAACTGGCCAGCATTTTTCTAGGTGTTTAAGTGAACCAGCATATATTCACTATCTATGTGGGATTCCAGAATGTAATTGTTTTCTTGATTTCTAGTAATATGTTTTATACCAGGATGAGTTTCTATTCTACGAAAAGATGAAAGGAAGAAAAGGATATTAAGCAAATTTTTAAAAGCCTGATAAACTTTGTTATCACAATAAGGCTAATTTAATTGGGTATATTTTTGTCATTGCTTGCTTCACTTAGAAAAACTGAATCTCCTCCCTATTGCAAACACTTTTTTTACTAGAGGGGGCTGGTAATTAGGAATTTGTGGTAATTAAAATTTTATTTTTGTTTTTATGATACTTTGGAGATTTGTTCATGATATTTAAAAACATTTTGTACCAACTTAGTTTTGATAAATTCCAATTTTAAGAATTTATTTTTGCTTTAAGGTTGAATAAGAGACATGTAAGTTTGAAGGTTTCCAACTAATTTACTTCATGAGGTTCTAATGACTGCCTTTTAGCATCGAGGTAAATTTTAAGCTGTTTTTAAGAAAGAGAAATACCTGTAGGAAAGAATGTTTAAGTAAAAAAAAATTTTCTGTAAATGTTTAAGTAAAAAACTTGTGTGTGATTTTAGAAGGCCTGACAAATTATATTTGTAAGTTACTTTATTGCAATAATTTGATGGTATTGGTAACAATTGCGTCCAATCCTACTGTGATTACTGAGACTTTACTGTTTGAGGAGAAAGCTTTTTTGGGACCCTGAATATTCTGAGAGGTTGAGACCCCTCAAAGACTGGAGTACTGGACGGGGTTGTCTGGAATGAATTCACAGACTCAAGCATTCTTTAAGTCAAGGTGGCAAAGATTTATTGTTACGCTTTTCGGCGGGTAAGGATTCTTAAGGAACCTGCAAGAGACTGAGGATAGAGCTAGGGTTTATATGGAAAAGGGCATGGGAAAGGAATGCCAGAGACACTGATGAAGTAATCTAAAGTTCCAGGTGTCTTTGGGAGCTTTGGATGAGAAAGTACAGGGATTATACCGGACAGGGAGGGAGATGACAGAGGTATGGATCTTGGGAGTCTGGCAGGAGGAAGAGTCCTTGGGCTGGCCAAGGACAAAACTCCTTGGGCTGGGCAAGGCACCCCTCTCCTTCTGTCTTGATGAGAGAATGCTCTGCAACAAGGGAAACTTTCTCACAAGACGGGAACTTACTAAGAAATTTGGAGGCTTCCAAAGACAGGATCTGAGGGCTGGAGCCTGAGCAGCCCAGCACTCTCTCACCCACCCAGCTTTGTGTGTGTAGCTGCACCAGGGAGAGAGATAAGGGTCAAGCTGGGGCCCACGCATGAATAACTGCTAGGCACAGTGTCCCTGGGCTGGGGAGTGGTTGTCAGAGACAGAGTTTCTGAGACTAACGAGAAATTGGGGTCCAAGTACAAGCACAAGCACCCAAGCACCCCATCAGCTTCTCTGGTTCAGGTCACTTGTAGAGAACTTCTATGCTACTAAAAAATCTCGTATAAAATTGGACTTAACACAATTTTAAATTTACTTTGCCAATGATCAAATAGTAAAAGTTAGCACAAACCTTGTGTCTCTACTATTAGAAAATCAAATTTGGAGCCTTTTGGATCAGAGAATTTACATTTTTAGGTTAGCCAGTTGTCATGTTGATATATCCAAGAAACTCAGACACAAATCGAAAAATCAGAAAACTCTGAACCTGATTTTTATACTTGGCATTATTCATTCCCCCATTAGGAGAATGAGATTTTGCTAAGAACTAATAACAGAATACTTTCTATAAGAAAATGAAGTCTAATGAATTCTCTGAAAAGTTGCCATATTACCTCCAATTATAACAAAAGATGTTGGGATGGGATGTATAAATATATAATTTAAGAACAGCACTTATTAAATAAGTAGTTTATAATAAAACGTTTTCCATTTCTAGCCATGTTCAAATGAATAACCCTTAATATAAGTGGCTAGATAGACCAAAAGCTATTTTTCACTAATTGTGCTATTATTTTTTTTAGTAACACAGAAATGAGACAGTTATGATATTAACTTCACTAAATAACAGAATTATATCCTGGTTTCACAAATCTTTACATCATTGTCTAATTGTCCTCATACCACTATAAGAAATTAAAGGACTTTATCTTATACCTCAATATGTAATTAATAACAGCAGATGACAAAGCTAAATACTTATTTACTTAGTTGTTAGGAATATAGAAAGGACTAAAATTCTAGGCCAAATAGCTCAAATCTCCTACCTGCATCTGTGCCTCAGTTTCCCCATTAGTAAAATGAGGGGGTAGGATTAGATGCTAAGACATTTTCCAGTGCTAGCAATCTAAGAATCTAGATGATCTCTCTAAGATTTTAATATTTTATATTTTAATAATATTTTTTAAAAAAATCTGAAAATCTGTTATTAGGTCCTTGTCATCTCAGGTCACAGAATATTAAGACTAGAAGGAACCTTCATTTTATGTTTCAAAAATGTGTGTGTGCCCCTTCACATGTTGTACTATGAAAGTCCCTTACCAGTTCTAATTATTTGTATAATTTATTTAATGAATGGTTAATGGTTAATCCCAGGCTTTCAGGTAGGATCTGCTCCTGGTATGCTCAGGCCCTGTAAAGTCAACTAATGCTTAACATGATTGATGATTTTATCATTGTATCTGGGGAATGGCTTCCCTACCTCAGGTGGGGAGTGGCAGGAAGAGGAGGGGTGGCATTGTCTAGTTCCAATGCCAACTCCTCTATGAAGCCCAGAGAAATAAAAGAGAAGGAAATATAAACAAGACTCTGCCTTAAACATGGGTGGAGAGAGGGAGGACACCAGCTGGGAAGACTTTCAACCCTAATGTGGGTGACAATAGTTACCCAGCCAGGGAACAAAAAATAGAGAGCCCAGAATAGATTTAAGAGATGCTGTGAAGACAGACTTAGTAAGACTTGGCAGCTGGATGGATGAGTATGATGTCAGCATCCATACTTCCTGCTTCAGAGGACTGTTCTAAGGAAAGTAAACCTTGAAACAGTTTATAAATGGGAGTGGCCCGACTATTTCCCAGAGGAGATAGCTAAGCTCCTGACCAGGGGTACTGAACCCTTTGGTCAATCATTCCCCCATGTCTAAGAGCTTTTAGCAATAGATCCCAAAGCCAAATTGTGAACTGAGGGAAATAGAAGATCATGAGAATCTTAGAATGAGAAGAAACCAGTTGCTATTTTGTCTCAGCAAGACTGTGAGAGAATCACTGAGTCAGTTAGTAGGTTCTAGGAGTACTGGATCTCATCAATTTTTCTCCGTCTTCTCCTACCCATGCTGCTACGGCCTCACCATATCACAGTAGCAGATTTTGGAAGACTTCGCCAATCCCATGAAAGCAGGTGTATTTCTCAAATATAGGCACTCAAATGGGAATCTGTGTATCAAAGTGACAAATGATTTATTTTGTCTGGTATACAGGACAGACCAAGCTAAAGATGTTGAAAAAGAAAAAAAGACTGAGAAATTCCATAGTCAGATAATGCAATTTATAGTAGCTAAAGAACCCCAAAGTGTAGCTATTGAAACAGACTGAAAGGCGTGAAATGAAAGCGTTTCCTTTTAAGGAAGAACATATTATTTGAATTCCAGAAAAAGTTGAGACAGAAAAGGCTTTATATAACTCAGTAGGCTTTTAAAAGGCCCAGGGGCCTTTTCCTTTCCATGTAGCTTTAAAAAAAAAATCTGACTTTAGATAGCTATAAATGTATAAGCTTACCATTGAAAGCTTCTATTAATTTTTTAAATTTAAAATAATGCATCTACCATGAAAAGTTTTTATAGGTTATTATTTGATGTTGGGTGAAATGTGTAATATTATGTCTTATAAAAAGGATAACTATAATTTGAAAAGGAGAGATATGCTGTTTATTCTTTTGCAAAATTGATCTAGCCTTAAAAGAAAATTAAATACTGTTTTGTTTTGCTTTTAAACTCTTAAGTTAAACTTTAAGGTCATTTCTTAAATTGAATATTTTTTCTAGGTATATATTTTTCTGACAAAACAAAACACATTTCTGACCAATAAATATAAGATACAGTAACTGAAATTAGTTTTGTACCGTAACGGTCATTCTTCATAGAAATGTTACATGCCTTCTTTGAAGCCATACCTCAAATATAGGTGTGCTTTCCAGATTTTTTTTAACTCCGTATTTTTAACCCTAATGTATTCTAATTGAACTATAATAACTTGTCAGTGATCAGAAACTATCAGGCTGGTTTGTTTTTTTTTTCACAGCAAACACTGGCATTTAATAGACCATGTGATTGTAAGGAGAAGAGATAGACAGAATATGAGAGTGATAAAGGCAACATGCCGTGCAGAGTGCTAGATTGATCACACACATCCTCTCCAAATTAAATATTCACATTCAACAAAAGCCATAGCTCCAAGGCAAAATGACTACCAGAAGAATCAATGTCGACATATTAGAACACTTCTCTAAGCAGGAACAGTTTGTTGCTAAGTTGGAGGGAAAGTTGAGCCAACACACTGTTGGCAACAGAAGAGCAGAGAAAAGGAGTGGGCAGCTTTTAGAGATCTGGTGCATAGCACTGCATTTACTCATCTGGGTCAGAACACTCACAAACATCGAGACTGGTGTGACAAAAATGATGGGAAAATTCAGAAGCTGCTAAATGAAAAATAAGAACTCCACCGGGTTCTGTCTCCTTTTACTTCTGGTATACACTTCTTGATGACAATTTCTGGGCTCTCTTTCTTTCTTTCTTCCTTCCTTCCTTTCTTTTCTTTCTTTCTTCCTTTCCTTCTTTCTTTCTTTTTTTCTTTCTTTCTTTCAGGCAATTGGGGTTAAGTGACTATTCCAGGGTCACACAGCTAGTAAGTGTCAAGTGTTTGGTCTGAGGCTGGATTTGACTTCCTGACTTCAGGGCTGGTGCTCTATCCACTCCGCCACCTAAGCCAAGGAAGATTTAAGTTGTATAGCTTTCTCACAAGTATCTCTTGTTATCACTATCACCCCCATCAACCCTGAAACATGATCTTCACTGTTCTCTGATCTTGCCTCCAAGCTAGGTTTTTAAAATCTTTTTGTAGCATTTATCACCAGAACAAATTCTATCAGGCTTTGTTGTTTCTCCATTACTCTTTTTTATATTGCTCTGTTTCTTTTTTTATTCATCCTCAATTAATGGTAATTAAAACCTTTTTATTCTTATGATTATTTATGCTTCAAGTCAATTGGCTATTAAAAATCATATAAATCTCAAATGCAAGTCTTCTGATACACAACCTAGTCTTCTTTTCTTTGTACTTTCCTGTCTCTTAACTCTCTAGTTTAATTCACTTTAACACAGCATATACGCTCAAAAAGCAGTTACAAAACAAGAACTTGAGTCTTAAACTCTTACTATACATTAGACAAAAAGATATGATGTATCAGGGTAGCAGGAGGAAGAAACATTCATACCAAAAGGGATTCTTTTTATCCTTCCTCCTCCAGTCTAAGGAAGGAGGGCCACCCTTTAAATAGAAAAATCTATTTTCTAGCACTCCCACTTCTCCCTCCACACTGGGGGGGAAAAAGATAGGCAAAATTCTTGTAGTAACAATTCACAGACAAACAAAACAAATTCTCACATTGGCCACATCCAAAATATGAGGAAAGCTGAGTGCCACAGAATGGATGCTTTCGAATCGTGGTGATGGAGAATTCTTTTAAGAGTTCCTTGGGGGGGCAGCTAGGTGGTGCAGTGGATAGAGCATGGGCCCTGAACTCAGGAGGACCTGAGTTCAAATCCAGCCTCAGACCCAACACCTGACACGTACTAGTGTGACCTTGGGCAAGTCACTTAACCCCAATTGCCTCACTCAAAAAAAAAAAAGAGTTCCTTGGAAAGCAAAGAAGTCAAATCTGTCAATATTTAAAGAAATTATTCAGATTATTCACTGGAAGTCCAAATGTAAAAGTCAATCACATAAATGTCAGAAGTTGGGTAGCATATTTCATCATGAATCCTCTTGAAAAAAAATTGTTGGTTTTTAAATCTTTCAAAGTTGTTTGTCTTTACAATATTGCCATTGGATAAATTTTTCTCCTGCTCTGCTTACTTCATTCTGCAGTGATTCATACGAGTCTTCCTTGGATTCTATGAAAAAATTCCTTTTGTGATTTCTTATATTGCAATATTTTTCTATCACCTTTGTATACCATAACATGTTCAGCCATTCTACAAATGATGGGAATCTTCTCAGTTTCCAATTCTTTGCCACCACAAAAAGAGCGGCTATCAATATTTTCGTACATATGGGTCATTCCTCTTTCTTTGATCCCTTTGCCCCTAGTAGTAGTATTGCTGGGCCAAAGAGTAGGTGCACAGTTTAGTAATTTTCTCAGCGTTATTCCAAATTGCTTTCAAGAATGGCTGGTCCAAGTTGTAGCTCCATCAATAGCAGGGGCCATTTCCAGTCTTCCTGATCTATATCTTGCCACTGGATTCAAATGGCTCCTTTTGGGGCCTGGTTGTCAGTACAGGAGCCATTCCCTCTTCCTCAAGACTCCCATTTATTGGGGCAGAGCAGAGGTCATAGAAGATATAGCATGTCACACTTCAGTTCAGGACAGAGAAGGGGAAGCTGCCACCAGTAAGCACAGAAAAGGCTGAGACTCAGGCTGCTTTTTAAGAAACAAATGAATAAGATTTTATTTTTTCCTCAATTACGTGTTAACACAATTTTTAATATTTTTTAAAAAAGTTTTGAGTTCCATGGGAAAACTGGAAAACAGTATGGCAGAAACTGGGTATAGACCAACATTTCATACCATATACCAAGACAGGGTTGAAATGGGTACATAATTTACATATAAAAGGTAATACCATAAGCATATTAGGAGAGCATGGAATAGTTTGCTATCAGATCTATGGATAAGAAAAGAATTTAGGACCAAACAAGATAGAGGTATAGAGATCATTACAAAATGTAAAATAGATAATTTTGATTATATAACATTAAAAAGGTTTTGCACAAACAAAACCAATGTGCCCCAAATTAGAAGGAAAGCAGAAAACTGCGGAAAATTTTTGCAGCAAGTATCTCTGATAAAGGCCTTATTTCTCAATTATATAGAGAACTGAGTCAAATTTATAAGAATACAAGTCATACCCCAATTAATAAATGGTCCAAGGATATGAACAGACTGTTTTCAGATGAAGAAATCAAAACTATCTATAGTCATTTGAAGAAATGCTCTAAATCACTATAGATGAATATGAATAACAAATATCCACTCTGGGCTCTTTATCCCAGCTCCCAATCACACTGTGAATTGGGTTCCCAGAGCACAGCTGACTATACCTCTTGACACCTCATGGTTCCAGAAGTAGCCATAATGGTTTGGAGGGAGGTGTCTTTCTAATGCTATTGGCTTGAGCTCCTATTCTAGTATATTTCCTCAAAATCATTTGCCAGTTATTTCTTCAATATTGCTGATACTATTGATTAGTGCCCCAGTACCATTTAACTAATTAATATCAATTAGCATTTACAAAAGGGATATTTACTTCAAAGATTTATTAAGAAGAGGTTACAAACACATCATTCCAGAACCAGAGGGCATAGTCTCCCTTAAAGTACCTTGATTCCTCAGAACAATACACTTATATTTAAGGTGGTAACTATAAAGTAATTGTCCCCACTAAGTTCATTTCTGAATGTGGCATAAGTCAATTGACAGAGCCATTCCTTTGCTCACTAAAACCAGCATCTTGGTGTACACCCATTCCTTGGCTAGAGTAAGCATGTCACTCAGAGCTTCATTCCTCACTGGGTTCATATACTTGTAAACTCTGTCTAGCACTCCATTTTCCAGAACTTGGGTACTGTCCTAGCCTTTATGAGCTCACTAGGTCACAGCCTAATCCATTCTGTCTCCTATACTCCTTCATCTAAGAACAGGAAAGAGGCAAAGAAAAAGAGGCACTACCACATTCATGACTACTTGAGGCCTTCAGCAATTATTTCCATCTCAAAGACAGCCTGGGAGGAAAGAGAACAAGGTCCAGTTTTGGGAGGCCTTTGATATGCGTGTTTAGTTCTGGCCCAGAAGCCAAATTAAAAGTTTTTCCTCAGGTACAGCTAGGTGGTGCAGTGGATAGAGCACCAGCCCTGGAGTCAGGAGGACCTGAGCTCAAATTCATCCTCAGACACTAGTTGGGCCCTGGGCAAGTCACTTAACCTGAACTGCCTCAAAAAGAAAAAAAGTTTTTCCTCCATCATTCAGTAAACAGTTCTAGAATGTCTTCCCAGGCTCTAAATCAAAAAGCTCAGCCCCTCAATTCCAAGTCATCAGGCACTTCCAGAAATGGGCTCAGCAAATGTTCCAAGGAAAGGGCCCTCATTGACCAAACCCCAGTTGCACTTAGAAGAATCTTAAATTTGTCTCTTTGCAACTTCTACCCAATGTTCATAGTTCTCCCTCTGGGGACAAAAAAGAAAATTTCAAATACTTCCCTTCTATGAATCAGACCTTCAAATACTTGAAAACAGCTTTCATGTTCCTGCTGTCTTCTCATTCAAGAAAGAATAGCTCTGAGAGGCAGAGCCAAGGTGGCAGAGTAAAGGGAACATTTTTACCAAGCTCTCTCAACATTCCCCTCTAAAGTAATTTTTTTAAAAAACATGTCAAGTTGAATTCTAAGTAGTGTAACCAACAAGAAGTCAGAGTGAATCACTTTTCTGGCCCAGAACAGCTGAGAGGGACAGAAAGAGAAGTCTGTGGCACTAAAGTGAGAGCTGGCTAGGACTGATACAGAAGAGAGACCAGCTGCGGGCTTTGAATGTGGTAGCTATGGTACCAGAAGCTGTCAGTGCTCAGAAATCATAAGGGGATTGAACAACTGACCAGAAAGAGATTACAGGGGGCACCTGTGCTAGCACTGGGTACAGAACTGGGTGCCATTTAGCAATTCTATTGCCCATTACCCAATTCCCTGTCACAATTCCAGGGCACAGAGGAGTTGTGGTCTTAGAGAGCAGGGTTCTACCAGGGTAAAGACCAGAGCACAAATCAGGAGAATAGTGAGCACACTTCTCCTGAGATCATATCACCCCTTGGAAATACTGACAACCTACAGAACTAGCTGTGAAAACAGCTATGATATAAAAGCGTGAAGCCCAGGACAGTTCCCTGACCCTTCTCTGCCTAAGGTAAGTAGATCTCAACTCTAAAATAAAGTGTCCCCCCCAAGAGGTAAGAATGAAAAAAGTGGAAGAAAATATGAAATATCTTCTAGGAAAAAACAACTGACCTGGAAAATAGATCAAAGAGAGATAATTTAAGAATTACTGAACTAGTAAGGATATCAACTGTGAAAGACTTAGCTACTGTGATCAAGGGCCTTTGATGAAAAACACTATCCATCTCCAAAGAGAAAACTGGTGAATTCTGAGAGCAGATTGAAGCATAGTTGTTTTTTTTTAGTTTCTTTATTTTTCTTGGGGTATGTGTGTGTGTGTATGTGTGTATGTATGTGTTTTCTTTAGAAACATGGTTAATATGGAAATATGTTTTGCATGACTTCATATGTATAATCAATATCATATTGCTTCCTTCTCAAGGATGAAGGAGGGAAAAGTGGGAGGGAGAGAATCTGGAATTCAAAAATTTTTAAATGAGTGTTAAAAATTTTTACATGTAATTAGAAATATTTAAAGAAATAAATAAAAGGTGTTTTAAAAAAAGAATTATTAGAAGATGGCACAGTAGGTCAGAAAACTTTTGACTCTCCAAATTTCCTCCACAGAAAAAGACAGAACATTGCCTCAGAGGGAATGTAGAGGAGGGAAATAAACAAAAATCAGGGTAAAGCAGTTGTTCTCCTAAGACAGCCTAGAAGATCTCAGCCTAAAAGATCTGAACTCCTGGGGCAAAGGTTCAGCCAGAATGAAATGCACACACCTCCAAGCCAACTCTGCAGAATCAACAAACGACAAGCCCTGGGGGGCAGCTGGGGTTGAGAGGCAGCCTCAGCCTTAGAAACTTTCATCCCACTGACAGTGTGGGGGTCTGATGGCTGAACAGAAGACTGAAGGACCTTCCACTGTCAAAGGATGCCAAGCACAGCCATGCTGACCAGACACATCCCAGGCTGTGGCTACAGGGAGAAGGGGCTAGCACGCACCTGGTGAGTGTAGTAGCAGAGGGGTGGGGACCCTGCCGGTTGTGGGCACTTGCAGGAGAGCAGAGTCCTTGGTTTCAGTTCCAGGACAGAGAGGTCAGCTGTAGTTTGCAGCCACCAGAGGGACCGCAGGGAGCAAGATCATTTGAGGGACAGTGTGGCTGGGGACCCTCTCTGTGGCTTAGGAGTAGAGAGGAAAGCCCAAGATTGGGCCCCAAGACAGACCTCAGAAAACAACAGCAAGAAGGACCTGAGGCTACCTGGGGACTACAACTTGATTACATTAATAGCTGCTAAAAACAAAACAAAACAAAAATAAATAAAAGTGCATAAGCAAAGGCAGAAGAACCCAACCATAGATAGTTACTATGGGGATAGAGAAGATCTGGGTTCATATTCAGAGGAAGATAATGGAGCCAAAAAAAAAAAAACAACCCACTCCTTTTTCAATGAAAAACATCAAATGGTCCCAAGCACAAAAAGAGTTCTTGGAAGAACTTAAAAAGCACTTTAAAAATCAAATAAGAGAGATCAAGGAAAAACTAGAAAAAAAATCAGAGCAATCCAAGAAAATTAAGAAAATTATGAAAAGAAAGCCAACCAACTTGAAATAGAGAATCAAAAACTTGAAGAAGAAAAAAATTCCTTGAAAACTAGAATTGGGCAAAGGGAAGCTAATGACATTCTAAGACACCAAGAAATAATAAAACAAAACAAAAGAATGAAACAAATTGAAGATAATGTGAAACATCTCATCAGAAAAACAATTGATCTGGAGAACAGATCGAGGAGAAATAATATAAGAATAGTCAGACTACCTGAAAATTATGATTTAAAAAAAATTGATACAATATTACAAGAAATTATCAAGGAAAAATTGCCCTGAAGTTCTAGAACAAGAAAGCAAAACCTAATGGATTTGCAAGCAAATTCTACCAAACATTTAAAGAATAATTCCAATACTGCATAAACTGTTTGAGGGAAAAAGGTAAAGAAGAAGTCCTACCAAATTCTTTCTATAATACAAACATGGTTTTGATACCTAAACCAGGGAGAGCAAAAACAGAAAAAGAAAATTATAGATCAATTTCCCTAATGAATGTTGATGAAAATTTTTAAAGTAAAATACCAGCAAGAAGACTACAGCAATATATCACAAAGATTAGATACCAGGCTAGATTTATGTAATAAAGGGCCAGTTCAATATTAGCAAAACTATAAACATATTAATAATAAAACAAAACTATATCAGTAACAAAAACAACAAAATGGTGATTATAAAATACAGGAAAAGCTTTTTTTTTTCTTGGTGAGGCAATTGGGGTTAAGTGACTTGCCCAGGGTCACACAGCTAGTAAGTGTCAAGCATTTGGTCTGAGGTCAGATTTGAACTCAGGTCCTCCTGACTTCAGGGTTGGTGCTCTATCCATTGTGCCACCTAGCTGCCCCAAGGAAAAGCTTTTGACAAGATATGACATCCATTCCTGTCAAAAATACTAGAAAGCTTAAGAAAAATTATAACCTTTCTTAAAATGATAAGTAGTATCTATGTAAAACCAGGAGCAAGCATTATCTGTAATAGGGATACACTAGAAGCTTTTCCATCAAGAACAGATGTAAAGCAAAGATATCCATTATCCTCATTATTATTCAATATTGTTGTACTTAAAATTGTATCTATAGCAAAAATACAAGAAAAAAATTGAAGGAATAAGAATAGAAAATGAGGAAACAAAACTATTATTTTTGTACAGATGATATGATGGTATACTTAGAGAACCCAAGAAAATCAACTGAAAAACAAGTTGAAACAACAGCTTTAGCACAGTTGCAGGATATAAAATAAACTCACACAAATCATCAGCATTTTTACATATTACCAGCAAAACTCAACAGGAAGAGAGAGAGGAATTCCATTTAAAAAACTATAGATAGTATAAAATACTCGAGAGTCTACCTGCCAACATGTAGGAACTATCTGAACATGATTACAAGATATTCTTCATGCACATAAATACATCTCAATAACTGGAGAAATATTAATTGCTCATAGGAACTCTGAGTCAATATAATAAAAATGGCAATACTACCTATATTAATTGATTTGTTCAATGCTATATCAATCAAACTACCAAAAGATTATTTTATAGATCTAGGGAAAAAATAATACAAAAATTCATCAGGAGAAACAAAAGGTCAAGAATATCAAGGAAATCAATGAAAAAAAGTGAAGAAAGGTGACCTAGCAGATCTCAAATTATACTATAAAGTGGTAATCATTAAAACAATATGGCACTGGATAAAAAAATAGAGTGGTTGATCAATGAAAGAGATTAGATACACAATACACAGAAATAAATGATCACAGTAGCCTAGTGTTTGATAAACCCAAAGATCCAAGCTATTGGGAAAAGAACTCACTATTCAACGAAAACTGGAAAGCAGCCTGGCAGAAACTAGACATAGACCAACACCTCACATTGCATACCAACATAACTTCAAAATGGGTACGTGATTTAGACATAAGCAAATTCACAGAACATGGAGAAAATTACTTGTCAGATCTATGGATAATTGAAGAGTTCACAATCACACAAGAGATAAAGAGGATCATGAGAGGTAAAATTGGTATTTTTTATTACATTAGTTTTTGCTCAAACAAAACCAATGCAGCCAAAATCAGAAGGAAAGCAGCAAAATGATGGAAAGTTTTTACAGCTAGTTTTTCTGATAAAAGTCTTATTTCTCAAATATATAGGGAAAAGAGCCAAACTTGTAAGAATAAGAGCCATTTCCCAAATGGTAAATGGTCAAAGTAGATGAACAGGCAGTTTTCAGAGGAAGAAATAAAAGTTATCCATAGTCATATGAAAAAAATGCTCTAAATCACTGGTAATTAGAGAAATGCAAATTAAAACAACTCTGAGGTAGCACCTCATACCCCTCAGATTGGCTAACATGATAGAAAAGGAAATTAAAGGGGCAGCTAGGTAGCACAGTGGATAGAGCTCCAGCCTTGGAGTCAGAGGACCTGAATTCAAATGCAGCCTCAAACACTTGACACTTATTAGCTGTGTGACCCTGGGCAAGTCACTTAACCCCAACTGTCTCACCAAAAAAGAAAAAAAGAAAATTAACATATGCTAGAGGAGATATAGAAAAATAGGTACACTAATATACTACTGGTGGAGCTGTGAAGTGATCCAACCATTCTGGAGGATAATTTGGAACTACACCTAAAGGGCTAGAAAACTGTGCACATATCTTTTGACCCAGCAATTCCACTACTAGGTCTGAATCCCAAAGAGATCAAAGAAAAGAGAAAAAGACATATCTCTTTTTGTTGTGCCAAAGATCTGGAAATCAAGGTGATACCCATCACTTGAGGTATGGCTGAACAACTTGTACATGATTACAATGGAATACTATTGTGTATAAAAAATGATGAAGGGGTTGGTTTTAGAAAAACCTAGAAAGACTTATAGGAACTGATGCAAAGTAAAGTGAGCAGAACTAGGAGAATACTATATACAATAACAGCAATATTGTCATGACGATCAGCTGTGCTACTACGTGCTACTACGATCAATACAATGATCCATAAGAATTCCAAAGGCTTCATGATGAAAAATGCTATATGCTTCCAGAGAGAGAACTGATGAATTCAGAGGGCAGATTGAAGCTTATTTTTTCGCTTTTTTTTCCTACAACATGGCTAACGTGGAAATATATTTTGCATGACTTCATATGTATAATGGATATGATATTTCTTGCCTTCTCAATGACAGAGGAATTGGCAGAGGGATGAAGAAAATTTGGAATTCAAAATTTAAAAACAAAAATCTTAAATTAAAAAAAATTAACTTCATTTTTCATTTATAGTATACTTTGTGCTTACAAAATCCAAAATGTTAGAAATGGAAGAGATCTTAAAGACCACCTAGCCTAATCTCTTCATTTTGTAGATGATAAAACTAAGGCCCAGAGAGAGGAAATGACTTCCACAAAGTTGCAGAACTAGTTAGTGGCAGAACAAGCAGTAAAACCCACATATAATTTCTAACTCAATTCCCTACCACACCAAGCTGTCTCTGTATTATTAGGTATATGGTGATCTTCTATCCTTGCATCCCACATCTCTCTTTCCTTCAAGGGTTCTTAACTTTCAGTCTTCATCTCTCCCAAAATTATGAATCCACCTATTTTTTGCTCTTTCTTCACAAGTTAGCCTATTCTATACCCTCATTACTTCAGATGCCCATCCCCACCTTAGTCCCAACTTAGCCAAGATTCATCAGGAAAAACAAAATTAAACTAAAACTCCATGAAATTCTAGATACAGAAATACTATAGGTTTTAGAGAGTTAGAGTTGAACCCTGTTCCACTAAGTTCCCCTCCAATGCCACCATTGAAGCATGCTACAGCAAAGTAGTTTAGTGCTGCAGAAAGAACACTAGCTCTAGAGTCAGAAGAATTGGGTTCAGATCCTATAGCTGTTGCTTACTGTCTTTGTGATTTTGGGTAAATCCATCATCAACCTCCCTGGGGCTCAGTTTCCTGTAAAATGAGGAAGTTGGATTAAATTGTCTTTGAAGTCCCTCATATCTCTAGATTTTTGACCCTAATGACCCTCACCAAGGTGTGGTGATGAACTCAGCTTCCTGAAGACTATATTGGTGGGACAAAGCTCTAACAGGTCCTATATTAAGGTGGAAAGAAGCAACCATATGACCTGCCATGTGAGAGACCATAGTGGATAAAAGTGCTGGCTGGTAATTTCATAGGTAGAATTCAAATTATGCAGCTTGGCTAGTCTGTGAATCATGCCATTTGAGACCCAAGCTAAGCAGATAATCCTATACTCAGAATCATGGGACTACAGCCATACAAAATGGTATGAGAAATTGAAGGTACAAGGATGGACTATCCAAGAGCAACTACTATGAAGCCAAGACCAATGGTGGAATTTGGAAGTGGTGGCCAATAAAATCCCTACTAGGGTAGGCCATGTTAATGCAAATCACTCAGAAGAAAGCCCATGAGCACCATGAAATTTGAGAGTAAATGTCCTTATCAAGTTGGAAACAGTTTCAAAGCAGTTCTATATTGATTCAAGCCATGGCAGAGGGAATTCCATGATCCACTGGGCACATGAACATGTTTCCCTTGCCTAAAGATGGTACCACCATAGTAGCTACTGCCTGAATGTAACAACAAGTTTTAAAACCATTACAGATATATATCCAGAGAATATTATCATCCAGGATTGGCAAATGGATTGCATCAGTCTCCTTCTCATGACTTATGGAAAATGATACACCCTAACAGTTGTCCAACCTACTCCAGTTACAGAATAGACATACTGAGTAAAGTGGTTATAGCAGTTACTGCCATCACTACCCTCACCAATCGCACTATCCCCTCATACATACAACCATACTTGTTGGCTTCAGATCAAGGTATGTTTCCATTCCATAAATGTGAAAATTGGGCAAAGTCTTACTGTATAACTTGGATCTATCATTTCCCATATCACCTGTGTGGTTTGGGCCTGACTCAGGTCAATCTTCTGGTAGTTTAGGTTCAATACTGAAACAAAATGAGATACTTCTAGGTCATTCAACAGTTAACAAAAGGAGATTTTTCTTTGTCATAGTGGGAAGACATTCAACAAGGACAGGCACAGAAGACCCCCAGCGTTAATTCAGCTGAGTGAGGTTCCCTAATCTGAGTTGTCCATTGTCATCCACCAGTCTGTGAGGGCACTTGGCGTTCCTTATGGCTGTTTTATACTCAAACAGGAAGAAATGTCAAAACTCGAGCCTTTAGTCCTCCAGTGGCAACCCATGATTGGTTTTAAGATGTTTTTAAAGACAAACTATCTGAATCTGCATTAGGGTGAACATTAGGAGTGGTCTTAATGATAACCCTCTGTGACTTCACATTCAATTTTGGGACAAAATGGGGCACTGAAAAGTCAGTTAACAGTTAATAAAAAAAAAAATTCAATTTGCTTTTATGCAGCAAGAGTACACAACAAAAATACCGAGGCATTTAGCTTCTGGAGTTTCTGTCCCTCTAAACTCCACATAGAAATGCATCTGGTTAGCAGGGAAAGGGTATAACAGTCTTCAGACATCCACCAAGTCAGAGGGACTGGAACACCAGGGGGGTGGAACTTTTAATGACTAAGGTGACCAGAAAGCTGTGTCAAGGGTGGTAGGGTCCAATCAGGTCCTGGGGACAGCTTTGTTGCCTTTTAGGGAAAACTAATCCCTATCGTGGGATAAACTAAAACCAAAACATAGCCAAAAAATAAACAATGTAAACAGTTCCCTAAAGGAATGATTGAATCAGGAAGGACCAAGTTCAAGAACAAAACTGTCAACCTGGAAAAATTCAAACCAATTAAGTGATCAGTAAATAAAATGAGGTATTTATTCAGGGTCAAAGAATTGCAATTCATGACAACATGCTGCCGTATTCAGACAGGGATGCTTGGAGAGAAAGGACAGAAGAGGATTATTATGGGACGTGATCAAGAGAATGAGAAGAAGGCACATAGTCTGGATACACAGAACAGCTGAGCTGCAGGAAAGGCGTGTTGAAGGTGTTGAGGGGTTAGAAAGACAAGGTCATAGATATGTCCTTGCAATTATCTCTGCCAGGGAACAGAGGCAGTTAGGAACTGCTGGGGCATGTGGAGGTCTTCTTGAGGGCAGTTAGAAACTGTTGGACAGAGCAGGGTAGGGGCCCAAGTTTCCTAGGGATTGACAAAACAATCAGGTCCATGAAGTGGGTGACAAATCTTTACAATTCACAGTGGGTTTCTCAATGTAAAAAGGTACCTATAAGCAGGAGTGGTAACAGGATCATCAGGGCTTCGGGAAAAATGTGATACTTTCTGCATTCCCTGACTTCACCATAGGTCAGGAAGCATTGCCCTGGACCACCACCCACTTAGTGTTCCCTAGTCCACCAGCCAAAGCCATCCACTGCCTGGGAACCCTATGAGAATAGAGGGAAAAGTACAAAATCTTCGCCCCATGTGAGATCTACAAGGGGCTGCCTCTCTTCTTTTGTGGGGACTGGTTTTGATGGCATTGGGATCTGGGCCCCAGAAAGGAAAAACCCTGGACTTTCCCCACATGGCCAAATCTCTGGCATTAGCCTGAGGCTATAATCCCATCAACTGGCCTTTCATTGTGGCTACACCCAATCTCTCCTCCATTGTCTTACCCCCAGGCCCCAGGCCATTTCCCACCTTTAATCCTAGCTAGGTTCCACTCTCCCTTGGCCACATGGACCAGGTCCCAGATATTCTGTTCACCCCAGCCTACTGGCCACTCCCATTCAGATGTTCCTTAAATCCCTCTTCCAGTCACCCCAAACTACTTGGCCCCTCCTAGATCCCTCCCACAGTCTTTCTGTATATAAGGTCCATCATGTCTTCATTAAGGTGCTCAGATTCCTAAAATGTAGCCACTGCTCTGATTCTTAGAACCTAGCCAATACCTCACAGACTCAGATTTCTCAAGAGTCTGGCTAACATGGCTAATCTTTAATAAGCCTTGTCTTTGGCCGAAAGAAGGGTTGGGTCAAATTCTTTTGGGCAGGAACCGTGTATCGTGATCTCAGGGTCCCAGTACCCCTCAACCTCTAGACCTCATCAAGCTCCTTGAGTGCAGGGACTGGTTCTTTACTGGGGTGTTTTGTTTTGTTTTTGGCCTTTTTCTGAATTCCCAGTACTTAGTATAGAAGCTGCCACCTAGTAGGGACTTAGAACCAGTGTGAGCTAACAGCTTGGTGACCCTGTATCATTCTTCAGTGTCCACAGTTCTGAGAATATACCAAGGACTTCTTCGTAGTAAAAATGTCCCTATATAGCCAATTTACTAGGAACATGCTGGCTATACTTCTCTTTCTAAAATTTTACCTCTTTTTTTTTGTTGTTGTTGGGAGGCAATCAGGATTAAGTGACTTGCCCAGGGTCATATAGCTAGTAAGTGTCTAAGGCCACATTTGAACTCAGATCCTCCTGATTCCAGGGCCAGTACTTTATCCACTGCACCACCTAGCTGCCCCTAATTTTACTTTTTTTTTTTCCTAATTTTACTTTTAAGAAAATTAACAAAGAAATGATAATCAATAACCAATGATTTGGGAAGATCCAGAGTTCTCCCCATTTTTCTGAAGTCCTGATTTCAAGGCTTAGCCTCTGAAAGACAGGACTGAACATAGCAGATAGTATTAACATTCTCTTTAATGTAAGTATTGCTATCCCACCCAACCTCACTAGGAATTTAACCTAAGGTGAAACTCCTGGTCCATTGTGTTCTGTTCTGGCATGGGTGGGAGATATAGATCCTTTGTCTAGACTTCCTCAAGGCTGAGGGTGATTTGGAAGTAAATGGCTAGTAAATGATCAAAGTTACATCCTGCCCCCCCCCCCCAGCCCCTTATTGGAATAGGTCCACCTCTCATTGTAATATCCATTCTCTCATTAATTGTTAACCAATCAGAGCTGATTGCTACACTCGAGGCCACCCACTCTTCCAAGGGCATTTAAGCTGTGAGCTCACTACCATGATTCCTCTTTGGTATTTGAGTGTCATTGACTGACCCATTTTATTGGTAATATGATAGCATTATTAATGAAATGATTAACTCCCCAGAAATTATGTTTCTCAAACCTTTTAAATGTCACAATTCTTTAGGCACTTGAATCAGTTTCTGAAAATATTTTGGAAGTCCCACTCATTTCTGCTTCTCTTCTTCCACCTAGCTCTCCTCTCTTACCCTCCCCACTTCTTCTCTACTCTCCATGCTCAACTATCTACATGAAATTCCACTCTCTCCTAGCCACATAAGAACTACAAATCTCAGGATCCCACGGATGAATAAGGACTTCCAGTTTCCACACCTCCTGCCTGGCCTATCTCATACTACTCAAAGTGGCGTAATTCCCTATTATATTCTCAGGTCTCTATACGGACCAATTTTCAGCCTTTATAGTCTTAATTTTGGCTGCCTAGGAATGTCTCTCCCATTTATAAAATTGTTGCTATGGAAACAACTGGCCCCCTATGATGACTTTGATTTTTCTCAAGTTGTGTTTTATGGAAACAGCATCTTTTGCAGTCTTTATTCTTTGCATCCTTCAGGGGTCTCTTCACAGAATCTGATAGCATACAGAAGCCTCCATGAATATTGATAAATTTCTTTTTTTTTCATCAGAAAAGATGCTTGTCACCTGGTTACAGATTTGAACAGGTTTGTATCATAGGTTGATAGCTATATGTAACTGTCATTAGCACTTTGAAACTGTATCACAGGGACTTCAACAGATAACTATTTTGCTTAAAATCTAATTGTTCTACAACAGCAGTTCTCAAACTATGCTCTGAACCTCAGGATGCCAAAGGGCAATGTAAAGAGTTCTATGATGAGAAATGTTGTGATGAAGGAACAGCATAGCAAAGCCATAGCAAACTCACAGTAAACCCATCTACTTTGCCTTCTCTGTTTTCAGCCCCTGGTGAGAACTATCAAAGACTGGTCAAAATCAATCATGTGATAGAAGTTGGCTTTTTGTTGTCCTGAAATCAATCATCAAACACACACAAAAAAATGTCTGAAGCACAATAACGTAGTTGTCTCTCCTCCTCTCATATATATAAAATAATCAGGTCTATTTATTTTCTTAGCGTTCAGAGGTTGGGGTATAGGGGTGGAAGGCTGAGTTACTATCAATTTTTGTGCCAATGCCCATTATTCATAACTGGGAAAACTGTACGTATAGAAAAGTATTCATAACCATGCCACTGATGAGAAAACAGACATTGATGAACCTAGTTTGGATATCAATAGCAGAAGAAATGCAAATTTGAAAATGGTTATCATTACTGTTCATTCCGTTCTCATGATCCTGAAACAATTAGGTTACCACACACTGAAAATGACAATAATAATAATAATCCATGATTCTGGGAAAATTACAGAGGCATTTATTTCTAAACAAAACAGATCAAATTTTAAAATGAAATGCTTGAATTTTTTAACCACAAAAGTGTAGAATGAAAATAATCACTCCAAAGTATGGCTAATGTAAAAAAGAAAATGACAATTGTCATAAACACATTACAAGGTGACATACTACATCAATTCCTGTTCCCAATTATAAAATACCCAATGAGAGCAAATAATCACATCTTTACCAAGTAGTTTATAATACTGCTAGTATTAGAATAAAAAGGTTATGAAAATACAAAAAACAAAGAAAATTAACATTCTTTTTTTAGTAGTTCCAAATTCTCTTCCTCTCTCCTTCTTCTCACCCGTCCACTGAGAAGGCAAACAATACATCAATTATACATGTGAGATCACAAAAAACATATTTCCATATTAGCTACCTTGGAAAAAAAGCAAGAAAAATAAAGAAAGTGAAAAAAGTTTCATTCTGCCAGAGAGTTCATCAGTTCTCTCTCTAGAGGTGGACAGCATTTTTCATTAGGGGTCCTTTGGGATTGTCCTGGATCATCTTGATCAGAGCTGGCTACACTTCCCATAGGATCTTACTGGGCAATGGATTTTGTATGCAGTGACAGAGATAACAAATTTCACAACCTGCTTGGCCCTGGGCTGATTCATCATAGGTGATGTAGAAGAGGACCTCTCTCGGGGGTCCATTGCTGCACTCTTTTCTCATTACCACGACCTGTCTGAACATCAATCTACTGGGCAATAGAGACTATTTGAGCTGTACAGGTCCAGTCAGCTTGCTTATTCCAACATGATTCTTCTGGGAAAAGCCCTTTGTTGTTGAACTTGGGGTGATATTTCTCCACAGTGAGGCTCCCTAGACAGGGGATGACTTGATAATAGATTGCCCTCACATCAAAAGGAAGCTTAAATTTGGCCACAGTCAATCTCATCCCCAGGAGGCAAATTGCAGGGCTATTAAATATCCCTGTGGGAGGACCTTAAAGTGTATTGATGCCTAGCCAAGTAAAGGTCTTGGTCCTCTATCCAAACAGGAATCCAGAAGGATGCATTAGCCAAACTGGCCACTGCAGACTAATCTCTGGGAATGGCTACAAATTTCTCTGTAATGGTCACCATATCAAGGACTGATGGAGCGATAAAGTCAACTTCCCTATTCAGGTGCCAGTAATCTCTGATCAGACTCTGTGTCACTGACCTTGTATACCAGCCAGACAAGGCTCTTGGAATTGAGAAATGGTACCCTTGAGGACTCCAGGGTCCAGCAGTTACTGAGTTAGCACAGTTGTTATCTCCTTCAGCAGCCCCACATTTGATATTATGAAAATGTATCACCCACTGGGATGGGGACAACACATGAACAGTCACCCACTCATTAAGGCTAACATGTGGGCTGTTTCATAGGAGCAGAGCCATCCCAGGTACTTATCTGATCTATTAAGCTTGTGCAACAAGTCATTTCTTATAATTAACTCATCTTTGGGTGATGCCACTATTGTCCCATTTCATTGATTGGAAAGGGCCAACAGCAATGTGTGTAGTGACCTGAGCTAGCCACAGTGTGGCACCAGATCCAAACCTGGACAGTGGAATAAAAGGCAGTGTTGTGGGTTGGAGTTTCCCAGAAATCAGATACCTGGAACTCCAGTGTCTAAAAGTACCAAATAGTAGCAAGTCTCTCCATGTGGTCACCTTATAGTTACAGGGGCATAAAACCTTTGGTGCCCTAGTAAGACAGGTGGATGGACCATCCCCACCCCCAATATATCTCAGTCTCCTTAAAAGGGGTGAGGAGGTCAGGGTAGAAGGTGGAGACCTTGGCATTAGCATCCCCACTTCGTGAACAGGGTAGATGACGTGAAGGCTGTACTCCACCCAGCAGATTAGCTCCTCTGCCTCACCCATTTTCTCAGAGGAACTGCAATGGATAGTATGATCTACTCTAAAAGATACCACCCTATCCACCTTCTCAGGGATTTGTTGTGATTGTTCAGTCGTTTCAGTTGCGTCCAACTCTTAGTAATCCCCCATTTGCGGTTTTCTTGGCAAAGATACTGGAGTGGTTACCCAATATTGCCAGTTCCTGTTCTTAAACTTTGGGGTGATATCCCAGGAATTTCTGTATTTCTGGCACATCATCGAATTTGGAACCCCATCAATATTTTCCCTACGGACTCCATGATATAATAAGAGGAACATCATCTGATCAGGTTGGACCTCGGGTGGAATCCCCAGTCTCTTGTCCTTAGGTTTCCTAGTACATTCTGACTAGGAGAGTAGGCCCCCCTACCCATAGCCATTTCTCTTGTTGATGCCTCCCCCCAGGACCTCCCCCAGTACTTTTTCCTACACTTTTCCTGTCTTCTAACAGAGCCCATTCGGAGCTGCAGACATTTTGTTCCCTGTTTTGAACCCAAGAGTCCAATCTGACCACACACTGGAAAACATCCCCTTCCAGCTATAGCAGAAGGATGAAGGAGTGGCCCACTGAGGGGAACCAGCCAACACCTAGGAGGCTAGTATGTTCCAGGTGATTGGCATATCATCAGGGGAGGTGTTTCCTTCTGTGTTATCTACCCTATAACCATGGAGAACAGCCAGAGCATAGATATTGTCTCCATGAAAATATGACCTCTCAGGGTTAACAGGAAAATTTCTCAGGGTAGGGGAAAGGGGGGTATCAGAGAGGGAGGGAATAGGTGATAATAGCTCCATTTAACCATTGTAGGATGGGTACAACCTCAGTATCTCAGTATTTGAGACCAAGTATCAAAATAGCAACAATGGGAACCCCAATTCTAGCCTAATAAGAGGGACTTTCTTGTTTCTCTGTCAAGCTAGGTAAGTCACTCCTCATTATATTGGTTCCTTTCAATCTGAACCCAGCTACCCTGAGTCTTATTTTCTATAATCACAGGGTAAAGGTACCCAAGGGTCTCTCCTATCAGCTATCTGACCTGGTGGAGTGCTTGTATTTCTGCTAAGAGGCACCCCTTGGGCAATTATCCTTCTCCCTGCCAATCCAAATCCTATGATTCTAAGTCTCCTCTGAGGTAGGTTATTAAAGCAACACATAATATAGAGAAGGATGACAAGAGAATTTCTGGCTCAAGCTTCTTGCTACTATTGTGATAAGAGAAAGACTGTGAGGGGAAAGAAACTCTGGCTCGGACTTCTTGCCACCACTACAATAAGAAGACACTTCACTAGACTCTGTTTTGACCTTCCAGATAGTTACTGGAAGCTAGAACACAAGGTTGGGAAACAAGTTACAACTCCTGTTTTGATCGTCTGACAGGTGTCCTTATCTTCACCTCCCCCTTTCTGGTAATTGTTCCCAGATGTGTCTACCCTTATTTTCCCCTCCTACTTCCTGTGAAATTCCATTTTTCTATACTGCTTATGTATTAGTATTCTTTGTGAGGTTGTTAAGCTGATTCTCTGGGCTCTCTGACTCTGTATACAGAAGAGCCTGTATTCTGAACATAATAAAACCCTGCAGATAAGTATCTTTGCATCACTGATTTGATGAAAAATGCTATCCACCTCCAGAGAGAGATCTGATGAACTCTGAGTGTAGATTGAAGCATACTTTTTTCACTCTATTTTTTTCTTGTTTTTGAAACATGTCTAATATTGAAATATGTTTCACATGACTTTACATGTATAATCAATATCATATTGCTTGCTTTCTCAACGAACAAATTTTTTTACACTATCTTAGATAACTTTAACTTGTCTAACATTTGCTGACCTTCACAGGTTCAGGTGGAGAGAGACGGGGTGGGGGTAGGCGGGAAAAAGAGAGAGAAGAGAGAGAAGGAAGACAGAGAGAGACAGAGAGAGACAAAGAAAGAGAGACAGAAACACAGAGCGACAGACTCAAGGGAATTTAACTGTTTATTCTAAAACCCCCAAACTCAATTATTTCCGTCCTATTTGAGTTCCAAGCAGGTTGGTCCAGCAACTCCTGTGATAACTGGGAGAGGGAAAGGTAGATAAAAGACCTAATGGAATTCTCCATTTGGTTTTCCAATGGGACTATTCAATCCAATTGATGGCCAACATGTCCCCTGGAGGGAAATACTGGAGAAGTTTCCCTCATTCTTAAATCAGTCCTGCATCATGTAACCACCGTTTGTTTTAAAACTTAACCACTACAACTCTAAGTATAACAGAGATTCATGGTTTCATATACGATCCTCTTTTCCTGTTGTTGGTTTTTTTTACATGGAAAATGTTTGTTTGCTGATGCTTGTCCAGTTCACAAAAAAAAGAAAATTTAAAAAAAAAATTTTTTTTTCTAAACCTGTTGGCTTCTCTGGAGTCCAAGAAGTTTAAGACATCCATGAGCTGCCCTATACTCCTGAACCAGCTATGTGAACTTCCTATGGGACTGAAGAACCTACAAGCAGCCCACATACACCATTCAGGGTACTACGTCCTGCTGGGATAGATGTCAGGCTCTTGTGTCACATGGCTCGGGTCCCTAGAGATGGGCTGAGGATTATTGGGAAATGGGGAATGGGGAAGGGATGGAAGGGAGGGAAAACAGGTACCAGAGGCAATCCCACACATAGAAAGCTAGGAGGCTAGCTCTAAGCCAAAGGTTTTATGAAAGACCTGAGCTGTGTCTTAAGAAAGTCCTCGAGGACGGACTGCTTTTTAGTTTCTGTCACTCAATCTCCACTTCCCGGCAGGCGCTTAACACATGCGACTCTCTCCCCGCTGCGTGGGGCAGCCACAGGCGGGAATCCAGAGCCAGGAGAAAAGGCGGTTAGGGAGATGGGTGTCCGGAGTGCTGGGAGAGTCTGCCCGCCCCTCAGTGGAGCCCGGCCTTCTCTAGGTCCTCAGGCAGGATGCGGCCCTTCTTGCGAGCCTTGGCCTTGCGGCGCTCTATCTTGGCCACCTTCTTCTTGCGCAGGTTCCGGCGCCGCTTGTCCTGCCGCTGCTGCATCTTCTCCACCACGTGGGCCGTGCGCTTCTCCCACTGCCGCTTCCTCTGGGCCCGGCGCTTCTCCTTGCGTTTCAGGGCTGCCTTCAGAAGCTCCTCGTTGTCACGGATCTTCACGCCTTCGGCCTTGTACAGAAGGTTCGTCCACTTCATTTTGGTCTCCATCTCCCTCGCCTTCTCCTCATCCTGCTCCTTCAGCTCCTCCAGCCTGTCCTTGCGGGCCTGCACACGCTCCAACAACTGTTTGTAGTTCTTTCCCGTCAGGGGGGTCAGGTTCCCCTTCACACGCTGCCTCTTCTCCTTCTTCTTCTGGGCCTTACTGACTGGCCCCTCGTTTACTTCCAACTTGTTGAACACCAGTTCGGTCAGGCCCTGGGGATCCCCCTTGGGGGGCTCTGGGTTAGCCTCCTGGACTTCAGCTTTGGCTTCCGCTTTGGCTGCCTTCTCCTTGGCCCTGAGTTCCTTGCGTTTCCGCTTCTTCCTCTCCCGTTCCTGTTTCCTCCGCTGCCTCTTCTCCAGCGCTGCAGGAGAGAGGTCTTTGGGGTGGCCCTGGAGGGGTCAAATGAAGATGAGAATTCCAAAAGGGGCAGCAGGAGAGGACCAGGGCCTTACTGATCACCTCTTCTAATCCCTTCCACCCCCCACCTGTATTTTACAGATGGGACAATAAAGCCTAGAGATAAGAAGAGGCTTGCTCAAGCTCACACAGAAAGAGCTGGGTCGAGAATCTAGGTCTCCTGACGCCTAAGTCGGTACTCTTTTCTCCTATATCATGCTGCCTCAGTAAGAGATAGAGGAGAATGAAGAGAACTCTACATATCACATTTACTCACTTTTAAAATTGTCTCCCCCTCCCTTACCCATGAAGCAAAGGAGTATAATCCTGCCTGCCCTGTTGGGTTGCTGTATGCCAATCTCATGTGCAGCCTCTAAAGGCCTAATTAGAGCAGCTAAAGAAAAGTGAATCTACATAGATGCAGAAACATGAACTTACAACTAGTATAGTTAAAGATCTTTTTATTTATGCCAACAAACTATTCCTATTAATCATAATGGCTTACACTTATGAGGACCTGGGTTCCTCTGTCTTTTCATCTCTGTCATTTACTATCTGTGTGACCTTGAGCAAGTCCCCTAAACTGTCTGGACTTCAGTTACCTTATCTGCAAAATGAAAGAAATGGACCCACCCTCCAGCTCTGAATCTGAACTAATACTGCACTTTAAGGTTTGCAAAGTACTTTCCCTACACTGTGTCATTTAATTCTTACTACAACTCTATGAGGCAGAAGCTACTATTATCTCCATTTTACAGATGAGATAGACAGAAAGGGTTAAGTAATTTGCCCAGGATCATAGTCAGTAAGTGTCTGAGATGGGTTCTGAATCTGGCTCTTCCTTGCTCTAAGTCTAGTGCTCTATTCGCTAAGCTAGGCTGCCTTTTGAAACAATGCTAAACACAGTTTACACCTCTTCATCTGCTCTAGTCTAGACTTTTAAAATTCAGGACTGTTGGTATTAACAACTAGCCAAGAGACCTCCTCTTCAGCATCTGAACTGTAAGCTCCTTGACTAGACTCTAAGCTCCCTGAGGGCAAGGAGCTTTCCTATCTTGCATCCCCCTTAGCACCTACATGATACATAGCACAAGAAGTGTTTAATAAATATTAGTTGAAATGTTAAGCAGAAGGAATAAAGACTGAAACAGAATTCTGGATAATTATATTGCCCAAACTTGGCCCTAGAGAAGAGGTGAGAATATGAAAGTCCTTCCCTTCTTCAAGGTGGGAGGTGGGGGGACATCCTATGGGTGTAGAACACTGCATCCAGTCAGACACAGAGGACATGTTGGTTGGTTTTGCCAAAGTGCTTTTCTCTCTCCTTTTTCTCAATCTGTTACAAGGTTGAGGGTGGGTTGGGGGGAGTAAATGAATGTAATAACAAAATATAGCAATAAAAATAAGACCAAAATAATAAAGAACTATTTGTTGAATGAATAAATGAAAGAAAACATAAAAGAAAGGAATACTCAATAAAGATAGCAGTTCTATTTGTAAGACCTGAAGAAGCCCATATTTGATTAGATGAGAGGGTCTGCAGATGATAAACCTACCTGACCACTGGCTTCCTGTATTTTCTCGTGCAGCCGCTGGCGCAGAATGTCCATGGCTAGCAAGGAACCTGGCTTGTTTGCAGCAACGACTGTCAGAAGAATTTGGGTCAAGAATTACTTTAGAAAGAGCGTGCACAACGAGACACACGTTTTTGAACGTGGCCAACATGGGAATTTGTTTTGCCTGATTATGCATATTTGTGACAAGGTTTGGTCCTTCTTCTTCCCCTGGTGCTGGGGAAAGAGAAGGGGAAGGAAAGGAAGAAGCAGCAGCAGATGTGTTGATAATTGGAAAATGTTTAAATTTAATTTAAAATCCTAAAAAAAAAAAAAGTAAGATGTAAGGCTTAACAGTAATGAAAAGAGGCCTGGAGACATGGGTCCTTCCTAGTCTTGGCTTTGCTACTTAATTCCCTGGCTGATGCTGGGCAAGTCACTTCTCTCTGAAGAATATTTTCCCTGGTCTGCAAAGTAAGGGAACTGAACTAGATGCCCACTGAGGCCCCCCCAGCTCAGACATTCTAGGATACTCATCTGAGAGCTAGGTCAGTCTCTGCTTTCCCTAAAGGGTGTCTCTGTTGCCACCTTGTGTTCTAACCGTAATTAGAGAATCCCAGACTTGGAGGGCAACTACTCTAACCCACACTAGAGCCCAAATCCCCTTCACATGATGCCCAACAAGTTGGCATCCAGTCTTTCCTTGCACATCTCTAGTAAAGGGGAACCCACAGTCTCCAGCGATGGCCCACTCCACTTTCTGATAGCTCTAAATATCAGGAAATTGCACGAAGCCTAAACTTGCCTCTCTGAAACTTCGACCCCTAAGCTCTTAGCTTTGTTTGTGGAAGCCAAGAAGACTATGTCTAACCCTCTCTTCAAATACTTGAAGACTGTTCTCATGTACCCATTAGGTCTTCTCAATCAAGAATCACTGCTCAATCTTTCATTTATAAGGCACCCTATACACACAGAATCACAAAATCTAGAATGTGAGTGCTAAAAGGCTCCTTAAAGACCTAGTCCAGGGGTGGGGAGCCTTCAGTTTCAAGGCCACATGTGGCCCTCTAGGTCTTCAAGTGCAGCCCTTTGACTGAATCCAAACTTCTCAGAACAAACCCCCTTAATAAAAGAATCTGTTCTGTAAAAGTTGGACTCAGTCAAAGGGCTGCACCCAAAGACGTAGAAGTCCACATGTGGCCTCGAGGCTGCAGGTTCCCCATCCCTGGCTAGTCCAACCCTTCCATTCTACACACGGGAAAAGAGACCTAGAGAGAGGAAGTGACGTCCACAAAGTTGAACAACGATCAGAACTCACATATCCTGATTCCTAGTTCCGTGCTGTATCACACCAAGCTGTCTCTGAAATCAAGGGGGTTTGGTGAACAAGTCCACACTTCCCTCCCCTCTCCTTTTCCTTCAAGGGTTCACAACCTGCAACCCTCATTTTCCCTAAAATGAAGACTTCACCTCTTTTGGGTCTATCCTCACAAGTCACCCTCTCCCAAATCCTTGTCATTTCAGGTCCCCTTATCCACCTTGTGACCATCTTGGACAAAGTTCTTCAGCCAAATATCCATGGCATTCTAGATTGAGACACGCTATCAGTTTTAGGCCCTGTTCCACTAAAATCCTCCTCCAATGCCAGTGTGGCAACTTGGTAGAGCAAGGAAAGCTGCTAGAACAGAAAGAACAGTGATTCTGGAGTCAGAGGTTCAAGCCCACCATTGACACTCACTCCTTGGGTAGGTCGCTTCCCTGCTCTGGGTCCTCAGCTTTCACATCTGTAAAGTTAGAGAGCTGGTCTCTAAGCTCACTTTGATCTCTAGACCTATCCTACGATCCTTACCATGGCAAGATGACAATTCCGGGTCCCTGAAGACTATTATGAGGGAGAACAAGCTTCGGCAGGTTCTCCATCAAGCTGAAAAGGTGCGGACGTGTGTCTGGTGAGGGACTAGAATCCTTGTCTTCTGCCTCCCAGTAGAATATGCTGCCATGGCTCTAACACATAATGTAGGCTTGGTACAAGGACAAGAGAATGTTTTCACTTCTGTTTCCTAAATCCTCCTCACCTACCATCACCCTGGAGCCTCTCACCTGTGAAGCCTCCACCGGAGCCGGAACCTGCCTTCCCCGCTGCAACTGCAGGCTTCTTGGCACTAGGAGCTTCAGACTGCTCGCTGTCAGGGGGCTTATTCTGGACCCTCTTGGCCTTTTCATCCTGCTTCTGGGATTTCTTTTTCTGCTCCTTCTTCTCCTTCTTCTTCTTCTTCTTTGGGGGTCCACTGGTTGCTAGATCAGCAGGTTTGGGAGCTAAAACAAAGAAGAGGGAGAAAGGTCATTCTAGTTCCTGTGACATAGCAGGAAACCTAAGACTCCTGGGCCATCCTTAGACAGTAGAAGAGATTGGGTGATGCAGCAGAAAGGACCCTGGGTTTGGAGTAAAAAGACCCAGGCCAATGGGGCAGCTAGGTGGTGCAGTGGATAGAGCACCGGCCCTAAAATCAGGAGGACCCGAGTTCAAATCTGACCTCAGACCAAACACTTGACGCTTATTAGCTGTGTGACCCTGGGCAAGTCACTTAACCCCAAATGCCTAAAAATAATAAAAAAAAAAAAAGACCCAGGCCTGAATTCCAGTTTCATTCCTGGAGACTCTGGTCAAAGCATTTCCCCCCTTTGAGGTGCAACGAGATGAACTCTTCTCTTTCTTTCCATTCAAAATTCTGTGATTAGGATAGAAGGACTCTGAAGGAGTTGGTATACAAATCTCAGCTCTAACCTCCATACTTTTTCACTCCTTCTTTGAATTCCTATAGTACATACTATTTGTACCACACAATTTTAGTTGCTTAATCATTTTCAGCAGTGTCTGACTCTTCATGATCCCATTTGGGGTTTTCTTGGCAAAGATACTGGAGTGATTTACCATTTCCTTCTCCAGCTCATTTTACAGATGAGGAAACTGAGGCAGAGTTAAGTGACTTGCCCAGGGTCACACAGCTAGTAAATGTCTGAGGCCAGATTTGAACTCAGAAGAGGATTCTTTCTGACTCCAGGACTATTGCCTGATAGCAGCAGAACTTCAACACCATGCTTCAGTCCCCGTCTCACCCTGGAGCCTACCTCTACCATCTCAGCTCCCTTCTCCCACTGGATGTCTCTGCCTCACTCCATTTTGGGGAGGGGTCCAGGTTGGCCATCTTTTATTCCCCTGTTGGCCCTTCTTCTGACTCTTCAGGTTTCAACACAAGAACCCAATAACGACTTTTCCCTCTCCTGCCTCCCACTTCAAGTCCTTTTTCTGTGTTGTCTTTCTCCCATTAAAGTGTAAGCTTCTTAAAGGCAGAGACTATCTTCCTTTTTGTTTTCATTCCTATCCCCAGCTTAGCACAGTGCCTGGCACATTCTATAATAAATGCTTGTTATTGGGCAAAGAGCTGGGCTGAGACCAAGTGCCCAATAAATAATACCTGTTGACTGATTATTCTTACAACCTCCCTCTAATTTGTCTGTAGGATCTTGTTGGATGACAAAAAAAAAGACTTCAGATGATGAAAGAATCCATTTGGTAGATAATTGTGCTTTGATTGTAAGTAATAATAATAATAATAATAATAATCCATCACCACCACACTTTTTTGAACTTATGATTACTCTGGTATCAAGAACTCTCAGGTGAAGAAATTCCCCTACTTACTCTGTTCCACAACAAAAGAGTAAACCCTTAGGTGATTTGCAAATAGATTTAAAATACATTTTCTCACTTGACTTTCATAATAGCCCTGTAAAGGAGGTGAGGCAAGGTGTAAACTGAAAGTTAGAAACAAGAAATGTTGTGCCAAGTAAATGACAGACCTGGTCCTAGAACCCAGATCTTCTGTCACTCCAGTGTTCTTTCATTTGGACCACTGTGCCTCTTAACCTAAGAGGAAGGTCAGGGTGATCTAGTGATGAGGCCAGTGCCTGAGGATGGGAAAGAAGAACCACACTGATTTTTTAAAAAATTATTCCAAGAACTATATGAATTACCCCATTTTCGTTTCTGTGGCTCCACAGTCTGCTGGGAACAGATTTTCTTGGCTAGATTCTGCAGATAAGAATCTTTGGCCACCAGTGACGCCATTGGGAAAGGGAAGGAATCACTGAATCCTGTTGGAAAACCTCCGCTGCTCCTTCAGAGGCATATGGTGTCTCTGGAAGAGTTTTTCCACTGTTCCTGGACTGAGGAAAAAAAAAAAAAGAGCTGGTTGAGAAGAAGTCGGGTGCCCAAGAAAACAATTTGTTGTTTCACGAGGATCCCCTTGTATCTAGAGTAGAAGATGCCCTATCCAGCAGTAGAGCACTACTCCTCCCACTCCCAATTACCCTTACCTCTTCCCTACCCCCCTAAAAAAATCTCTAAAAAACAGCTTAACCCACACGTGGGGCAATATATTCTGAAGAACAAAATCCTTTTTTTGGGGGGGAGGGAGGGGCCAGGTTGGGCAGTATTTTTTCTACACAGAAAAGGGCCTCCACACAAACATGCTTGTTTTTGTGTAAATGTCTGTCTGTGTGCATCTGTGTCTACTGATCTGTGTGGCTAAATGTGTATTTGTCTATTTCTGTTTGGGATTGTCTAGACGAATATCTTTGCCTATTGTGTCTACTTTCTTAGACATCTGCATGTCAGTGTCAACCAGTCAATAATCATTTGTTAAGCCCTACTCTGTCAGGCACTGGGCTAAGCTAAGGATACGAAAGGCAAAAAGAGAGTCCCTGCTCTTGAGGACCTCACAGTCTAGGTGTCTGTACCTGTTTATGTCACTCACTATTCCAAGTACATGAAGCAGCATGGAAAGAACTGGTCCTAACAGTAAAACCTCTCTTACCTGGTTTAAAAACAGGGAAGGGGGGAAAGGGTTGGACCAGATCAGGAGTTGTTAACCGTTTCTGTATAATGGAACTCTTCTCAAAATAATGTTTTTAAAAGTATAAAACAAAATAGGATTACAAAGGAAACCAATCTTACGGAAATACAATCATCAAAATATTCTTTAAAAACAAGTCCATGGACCCCAGGCTAGCAATCCCTGGACTAGATACTCTCAAAGGTGGCATCTCTGAATGCTCTGGGTATCTTGTCAGCATCCGTGGGCATGGCTGAGTGAGTGTGTGTGAGTATGTGTGTGTGTGTGTGACAGAAAGAGACACACAGAGACAGAAATCTCCGAAGACGTGTACGTACGTCCCGATCCCTGCGTCTTTGTAGGTCCGCGAGGGCACCCACTGGTGACAGGGATCCTCGTGGGGAGGGCTAGGAGTAAGAGAAGGGAAGATGAGGCGGTCGGGAGAAAGGAGGGCAAGAAGCTGGGAAAGAAGGTAGCGGAGGAGAAGGGCCGGGGCGCGCAGCAGAGAGTCCGGGTGAGCCGGTACCACCCACCGAGTCTGAACACTCTCGGCTACTTACCTGGCCTCGGACAGGCGCACGGTCACTTCTCTCCTGGGAAACCCACATGGGTAGGCAGAACTAGACGACTGCCGAGTCATGGGAGAGCTGTGTTCTATTGGCCGTGTCTAGTAGGCCAGCGACAAAGTGGGAGGGGTGAGGCCTCAAAGGATTGTGGGCTGCTGGACGACTGCCGGAAGGCTCTGAGAGAGGGTATCCAGTCAGAGCCCCTCCCTGGTCGGGGAGGTGGGAGGGGTTTAGAACGTTGGGCGTCTGCGCAGGAAGGAGTGAAGAGCTTAGAGTTGCCTTCAGTCAGCCAGGCAGTCCTCCAGCGTTTATTTAACGCCTTTTAGGTGCTTAGCACAGAACTGATTGGGCACTGAGAATAAAAAGAGGCAAGAGGCCCTGTCCTCAAGGAGCTTAAATTCTAATGGTAGAAAACAAGACAACTATGAACGTTTCAGAGATGAATGTCTCTTAAAATATAAATATATAATATAAAATATAAAACACGTGTACATTTAAAACATCTCTTAAATGTATATTTATCATACATGCACACATATATACAAATATACATTGTGTATATCTCTTAAATGTACGTGTCTATCTTAAAGGTACATAGTTGTCTTCATGTTCTGGAGTTTGAATGTAAACTCCTTGAGGGCAGGGACTGTGTGTACACACACACACACACACACACACACACACACACACACACACGAAGAGCAGATAGATGGAATATTAAATCCCTGATTAATGCCTACATGAAAACTTACTCTTTCCTGAGCCTCCCCACTCTGGTTTTAATATGTCTCCACCACCACACCAACCTCATTATCCTGTGTCTATTTTGTTCATACGTTTTTGGAGGGTACTGAACCTGTAATTACATAGGTATAGGAAAGCTCCTGGTGAGGAACTTTCTTAACTAATGAATTATCTACACTTGCTCTGCAATTTATAACCTAGAATTACCTAGGGGCACAGAGAGAATGACTTGCTTAAGGTCACAGAGCTAGTATGTGTGAGAGACAGGATTAGAAATCCAGGTCTTCCTTCTCTAAGTAACTACCTCTACTTTGTATGCGCCTATATGTTTTGTGTATGATTGAACAGAGTGAGGAGCAACCAGACAGGTGGAGACCTCAGTCACAGAAGGGAGGAGATATTATCTATTAAAAGTGGGTGATCAACAGTATCAAATCCTGCTGGGAGGTTGAGAAGGATATGGATTGAAAAAAGAATGTTTTGGCAAATAAGTGATCAACTGGAAACTCTGGAGAGGACAGTTTTAATTGACTGCCTAGGTCAGAAGTTAGCTGGCAAAGGGTTGAGGAGTGAGAGGAACCAAAATATATTACTAGATAGTTAATAAATTACTTAAGTCAACAAATCAACTAGCAATTATTATATTCCATACACTGGAATATCCTTGACACTTATATCCTTGGGGGTATGTTGTTTTTGGTCCTTCTTTCTGGAAAAGAACCAATGACATCACCAGCATATCATGACTTGCTAATGGATTGAATGAGTGAGGCAGAGCTTAGAAAAGTCATCATCAGTCTCAATCTCTCCTCAAGAGTCATGGAGTCCAGTGGCAAGGTCAAGACAACAGTCGATGGTCCATGAAGCAGAGGATGACCTTGGCCTTTCTAAATTAAGGTATTTCCCAGGTCTCCACAGGACACATAAAACAAACAAACAAACAAAAAAAAACAACAACACAGTTCTCAGGGGAAACAGAATTTCTCTCATCAGTCCTTGCTTTCTAAAGCTGTGGGTTCACAGCATTGTTGAAACAATTATGGAGTCAAAATTAGGGAATCAAATTGTTTAACAATTTGGGTGTTAAATTGTCCAAATTAGGGAGTCAAGACTACTGAAACTGCCAAAATTAAAAAGTCAAAATTGGGAAGCTAAAATTAGGGACTCAATCTGTCTAAATTGAAAAGTCAAAATTTCAATTTTAGGGAGTCAAAATTACAGAGTCAAATTGTCAAAATTAGAAAGTCAAAATTATGATCTCATTGTAATGGGGATTAAAAATTAGGGAATCAAAATGTTAAAAATTAGGAAAAAACTAGGGAGTCAAATTGTCAAAATTAGAAAAACCATTTGTCAAAAAATAGGAAATCAAAATAAGAGAGTCAAATTGTCAAAATTAGAGTAGAATTGTCCAACCCTTTCCAGAGGGGCCAGGTGACTTAGCCTGAGTGGGAAACTATCAATAAATCCCAATTACGTGGGTGGGATGCCCTCTCAGAATTAAAGGTACAGGACACTAATAAACCTTTCAGGGGAAACAATTTCCCCCATCCATTCTTGTAATGGGGACCACTGGCCTGCAATGTGATGGGTAGGTATGGTTGTGTTGAAGAAAAGCCTCATGATTTGCTCTATCATGGAAGGTGGTGGTTCACATACCCCTTAGAAGCAAGGTATGGTCACCACTTGGGAGCCCATTGCCTTCAAGACTCCTTAGCCTGGTTATGTATGTGTCAAATGATTAATACTCTTTCTCCTTTATTGTCAGACTAACAGAATGTAAGCTTGAGGAGACTGAAAACCTTGATTTTGTATTTGTATCCCCAGTGCCTAACAGTGTCTGGCACACAGGTGGTACTTCATAAATGCTTGTTAAATACCTAAGAGGTAGATCACAGACCTGATTTTCCCTAAGTCTAACATGTTGATTATCTAGGTATTCCTTTTTTTCCTAATTTGAGTATTGGTTAACTTCTTTTAATCAAGCACAAAATTCTTTGTTTATAGTGGTCTGTAGACTGGCTAGTGAGACAAGTCTCATCCACAGAATAAGGGAAACCAATATTGTTCCTTCTTAGAAATTCTAAGATTGCTAGAGCTAGATTCTAGCTGCTACTCACTCAGACAAGTTGTCTGGGTCTCAGTTTGTAAAATAAGGGGTGTGGACCAAATTTAATCACTAGATGAGATCAAGGCTCCTTCTAGTTCAGACGTTTTGTGTTCAATGTTGTTTTTCTTTAGAATCACCTTCTGCTTTACGTTATCCAGTATGTAAGCTCCATGAGACCAGGGACCTTTTAACTTTTGTCTCTGAACCCCGTCCCTCTCAGCATCTGGCACATAGTAGGCACTTATTTATAATGCTTGTTGATTGAGCCTCATCCCTGCAGATGACTAAATTGTGCACTCTTTCTCCACCAGGTGATACAATAGAAAGGAGTTATTTTCTTTTCTGTCCCCCTCCCACGGTCTGGGCCTTGGCTGCATATCCCAATTCCCCAATTGCATCTCTGTTGTTAGGGGACCAGCAGGCTTCCTCTTCAACCTGTGAGTTCATGCATAAGTGGGGACTGAGAAGAGAAATAAATCACCAAAGATTCATGATTTATTTATTTAACAGTCTAGTTACAAAAATAAAGAGAATCACTGTGGGAAATGAATGGTAACAGCGTAATCCAGTCCCTCTGTCCACCTGAGCTCCAAGCAACAGCAACATTTCAAGGAGCCACCTTTAATACAGAAATTCCCATGAAAAAGTGACTCTATGTCAAGTTATTTCTCTTGTGAGATGAAGCTGAACCACGTATGGTTTTGCTCACTTACAGTAGCTAAATCTGCCCCACAAATGCCAGTTTTTAATGTGGCCTCTATGTGTGCTGCTTAAGTTAATACACATTCTTTCTATATCTACTTACACATCCAAGTGTTTATGGCTCCCTCCCCCATCTCTCCACCCACCCACAGTTTTGAGTATAGGATGAAATCCAGAGCTATCTTCCTCCTAGCTCTATTGTCCTCAAATGGGCCAGGGTGGAAGAAGACTTCATGAATAGCAGTTCCCTGGGACAGCTGAGGACGTAGCCTACAGTTTTCCCAACTCCAAGTGTTTGGCTCTGCCTAACAAATTCCCCAATCCCCTCCCATTCTAATTTCAGGAACAGTGACTTTCATCAAAGAAAGGTTAGGCCCAGGAAAAGGAAATGTAGTTTAATGGATGGCCTGGGCACCTGAACTTTATCCCTGAGGCTGAAAGAGAGGGGAACAAGGGGAGGGAAGACCCAGATTGAAATACTAACGTTTGCTCTCCAAGTGATACCCTGTGCCCAAAGGGGCAGCTGTTGGCTGTGGTAGCTGGAGTCAGCAGCAAGCACCTTTGACAGCATCAGAACTGGATCCTGGTCAGGCATGCTCCGTGGGACCTGAGCCAGGCCCGTTGATGTGAGGGAGCACTGGTGTGGTCCCCTGCACCGGGGCCATACCAGGCTCTGCAGGAGACACTAGCAGAGGTGCTGAGAGGCCATCAGGGGAGAATGAAGTGAGGTCCTGCCTCCAGTAGGCTTCACACAGGGGCAGATCAATTGTGTCGCAAAAACTGTAGCTTTTCCATAGCCAAAAAAACCCCAGGAAGAAAGACAGCAGGAGCAGGGAGAGGTGTGAAGGCAGGGGAAAAGGGAATATAAGAAAAAAAAAAAGCAAGACAGAAGCAGAGCATTTAGAAAACAGTACCAATCCTTAAAGAAATCCCTACCCACCCAAACCTAACTGATTGCTTCCTAATTCCCAGCTCTTGGCCTTCGTGAAATTATAAGACATTTAGGATCAGTGCAAAACAGGGCAATTACTTGCTAATAAGAAAAGATTTATTGCAGGATCCTTTAAAGTGACTAGTTCTCCTATGGCCTTGAAAGTAGGAACCCCCTCACAAAGTCAAGTATACACATGCATTCACTCCCTCGAGTCTATCTATCCATTGTTCTGCATGTGTTTGTCAGTTATTTTTAAATATGAGTTTCTGGGTCCTGCAAGGTGAGAAGCAGTGTGATACGATGGAAAGCGCTCCAGGCCCTAGGTTCACGTCCTAACTGGGATACTCACTACCTGTGTAACTTTAAGGGCAAGTCACTGGGCCTCCGTTTCCTCCTCTGTAAAAGGAGGGGGCTGGACTAGGTAGCTTCTTGGGACCCCTTCCTGATCTAGATCTAACACCCTACAATTAAGAGATTCTAATAAGGTTTCTGACTCTAAATCAATGCTCCTATTATTTCTCTGAAAGCAAGGATCACATGGGAGAGGGGGGAGCGTTGTTTTTAAAGACAAGCTCAGCACAGCACAAGACCATTAATGTTACCACAAAAGCAGCTAAAACAATGCCTGTGGTCAACCCCATTGCAAGAAGCCAACAGTTCCACTACAGTTTTGAAGCAGCAAAAACCTGGGTGAGGACAGATGGGAGATTTCAGTGGCACCTCAAAAGGTCCAGTCACAATCCGACACATCCCTCAGGGTTCTTACATCCAAGTACTTGTACCAAACACCTGGGGCAGGTCTGTCAGCCAGATGGCTCAGTGAATAGAGGGCTGGGCCTGGAGTCAGAAAGACCTAAGTCCAAATCTGGCCTTACATACTTACTATCTGTGAGACTGAGCAAGTCACTTAACCTCTGTTTGCCTCTGGAGAAGGAAATGGCAAAGCACTCCAGTATCCTTGCCAAGAAAACCCCATGGATAGAATAGATGTGCTATGTATGGTCCAAGGGGTCAGAAAGAGCAGATACAACTGAACAACAACAACAACAAAGGTCTGTTTGACTTTAGGCAAGTAAAAAACAAAAATAAAAAAAAAAACTTCTCTGGGTCTGTTTCTTTATCTGTTAAATGGGAGGAGAGGGAGCTGAATGATCTCAAGGCCCCTTTCAGCTCTAGGTTCTAGTACTTGCTCCTTTTACCTCAGTTGAGCGAAAGCAGTTTCTTGGTCCTAGTTTTATGATGAGACAGCTCAGTCTATCTCCAAACGATCAATGACTATCATTCACTCAGTTTTGAGAAAATTTTTTATTTTAATTGGCTGTTTTATTGCCCTAAACTCTTAGTCTCCCAGGCATGTCTGGGTGTCTTCACATCGAGCCCTCCAACCTCCGCAAACCTGGTAATTTCTACCAGGTTCTGTCTGACATAACCTTACAATCAGCTAACTGGTAGGAGAAATGAAAGAGGGTGGGGTGTGGGCCAAACCAGGTGCTGCTTCTGAAAAGGTAAATAGCTCATCCCTTTCCCAACCCTGCTTAACTCTTGGATGCTGCTTTCCCTTCCTCTAGACCTCATCTGGCTCCCCAACCCTAGAAGTCCATCACAGACATGGAGCAGTAGGACACTCCAAAGAAAAAAAAGCAGGAGAGTTGGGCTAGGGAAAAAAGCAAACAATAGGGAGAGACGGCAAAGTGGGTGCAAGAGAGCAGGAGGGAAACAGGGAACACAGCAGGGGTGACAGAAACAGCAGTTCATATGGAGAAAAACATTTGGAGAGGTGCTTGGTGTCCCAGTTTGCTTACAGCAAAAACTTTTATTTACATGGGAACAGGGTCAGGGGAATAGAATTGGATAGAGAAGGATAAATTTCAAATACTTAACAGGATGAAGACACAACTGACAGTTTCAAAATCATCATCATCATCAATCTACCCCCTTAGAATTGCTGTGAAGGGCCCTACACACAGGGTACATGGTAGGACATCACTTACAACAGAGGATTATCCCACTTAGCCCAAGCTTACGCTTACCACCACCACCCCAACCACCACAACATTAAGGCACTCTGGGATTTGCAGGAACAGATTTGAGGCATTTACCTACTTCATGGGGGAGGTCATGGAGGATTTCACAGGTTTAAAGCACTTGGGAATTTGAGCTGAGGTCATCTTACTGGGTAGTATGGTGAATATGGGGAAAAGGGATGGTAAATCTGACTGAACGATTAATATGAAGACGAGCAACAGAAAGAACCCTGGTCTACGAGTCTGGAGACCTGGATTCCAGGCTGGGTCCTGCCGCTCACTCGCTATATGAGTCAGTTACTTCTCTGGGGGCCAGTTTCCTCACGTGTGAAATGAGGGAGACATTCCATGTTCTAAAGGTCCCTTCTAGCTCAGGCATTCTATGAGTCTGTGATTTCATGGTCCTCTGAATCCCCTATTCCAGGTCATGGAGTTCTTCCCACAGAGGAAAAGCATCTTCTCTACTCTCAGGAGTTCAATGTAGGAATTTCACCTGCACAAAGCCTGTACAACAGAAAGCATCTGGGAGAAATAAGGACAGAGAGCATCCTATTGGGAGAGCCCCTTCCATCAGGGGAACCAGGTGAAAGGATTAAAACCAGGCAAGGATGCTGAGAATTCAAGAGAGACAGGAATAGGTGGAATAAAAAGCTTGGCATGGGATGACAGCTGTGGTGCCTTTTGCCAAATGATCTCTGGCTCCAAAAGGGCTAAACTTCTCACTTCACATTTCCAGTATTTACAATAGTTCAGGGCAATTAAGAGGTGGGACAAAACTGAGCCTCTTCAGGAAAATAAGTCATAAGGAGGTTCAACTATACATTTTAAATCCATGGCCAGATCTGGCCTGAGGCCCTCTCCAAACAAGTTCACAAGCCTCTTTGGTGCAAAAGTGAGCATTTTAAAGGCACTAGTAGGTCCAAAGGGGGAAAGAAGGCATAAAACCACCTAGAGATAATTCTGAAGATTCATCAGCTTTTCGTCTACTGGGCACAGAGAAACAATTCATATTTTCTCCCTTGGCCTCAGTAAAATAAGATTAAGCCAGATAGTATGTGTGTGTGTTGGGGGGGGGGGGGGGGGATGGGAGGGGGGGGGGGGGAGTGGAAAAGGGCCTTAACCTGGAGTCCATTAACTGTGGAAGTATTTCAGGGGAGGCCCCCCCCAATGAACTTGAGTAGGATAAAATTTACATCTTTATCTTCACTAATCCCAAACTAGAATTTAGCATTTCCTTCTATTGTTTGAAAACATTATTCTGAGGTGTACACAGGCTTCATTAGACTGCCAGGGGGATCCATGACCCCCCAAAAAAGTAAAGAATCCCTCAGCTAGATGTCTTTAAGGCCCTTTCCAGTTCTGACATGCTATGACTTTTAAGTAATATAGAGAATTCTCAAAGTAGATAATCCTAAAGTTATATAGATTGGGCCTTGAAATGCAGTGTGTTTGGAGATTTTTCCACTGTTATTCTCAGTTTCACTCTGAATCCAATCTGTCTCCCTGATTCCATTTAGTTCAGGCTAATGCTAGAATTGGTCTATGTTCCCTGAGCACCTATCTCCTACATGGGAGAAACAAGTGCAGACTGGTTGGCTGAGAGAAATCAGCCTATGATCAAAGAGAAAACTAGCAATTTAAATGCGTAACAGAGTAGCAATTGAAACAGTATAGAATTAGCATGTATTACCTCATCAGAGAGGCTGATGTATAAAGGCAGGTTAGTGTAGTGTGGGCCTCAAGAGACATAGATTTTATTCCTTAGTCACATCTCCTTTCCCTCTGTAGCCTCAGTTTTCCAATCTATAAATAGGTTGTACTAAATGAGGTTGAAAGTCTGTCCCTCCCAGTTCTGACACTTTAAGATTCTATGAGCATTCACAGTGGGATATCACCAGAGCAAAAAAGCAGCTATTCAAAACCTACAGTGGGGTACCATATGTTAGTCCAGATTTCTTTGTTCTGGAGACCAGTTATTCTGGGACAAAGGAGTACCCACGCCCATAGCTCAGTCTCCATTTACTTTGGCATTATTGACTTCCCCAGAGAAAGTGGGTACCTGGGTCACCAAAGAAGAAATGAATTTTTATTTTAGGGGGCCAAGAAGAAACTATTGCCATCTTTACTGGCCTTCACAGAGCTTCCCAGGTAAGAGATCGTCTCAGAGAAAAACCCCACAAAATTCAGGAAGGCCAGTAACCCTGGGAAGCACAGCTGTAGGAAGGAGCAAAGGCTTCCTGCTAAGCCACTGATCTGGCCAGCTCTCCTGCTGCCTGCTCCCTAGGAGAGGTGGATGAAGAAGGAAGAGGATGCAGTTTCACAAGCTTCTGGAGTACAGAGCCCTATTTGTACCTGGACGAGTAATACTCCTCCTCCAGCTCGTACAAGTCAATGGAAATCTCATCCCGCAGGGAAATGAGCTTCTTGTCACACTCATCCTGCAAGCCCCGAAGCTGCTGGTTGCGCTGATCGATGGCTTCATTCACCGAAGGAAAGTCATTGAGGATGAGAAATTGCTTGAGGTCAGACACGAGCTTCATCAGGGACTCCCCAGCACGGACCTAGGAATGTTAATGAGTAAGATGGTAGATGGGGTTTAGGGAGGCCCGGAAAGTACAATTTGGGAAATGGACAGAGATCTGCTTTCAGAATTGTTTCCATAAAGGAGGAGACCAAGTATTACCTTCTATATGAGGCCTTTCCCATTTCCTTCAGCTGCCAGCACCTCCCTCACCAAGGTTACCTGGTTATTTGAGTTTTCAATATACCTATACACACACATATACACATGTGTGTTATGTGAACATGCATTATATATGTATATGTGTGTGTGTGTGTGAGAGAGAGAGAGATTTCTCCCGATAGAGGACACATTCCACCAGGACACAGGTTTTCACTTTTATTTTTCCATCCCCAGTGCCTAGCATCAGCTTAGGTGCTTAACAGAGGCTAGATTGACCACAGATGTGTTTGGTGCCTATGACTTAACCCTCATCTCTTTCCAGCCACCTTACAGCCCCTACCAACAGGGGAAACTGAGGCACCTAGGATGGCCTCCACATGTTTACCCTGCTGTGTGTTAAAGCTGTCTGTCCTCCTTATAACCTTCATGGGGAAAGTGGAGAAGGAAGTTCTGAATAAGGCAATGTTTCTTCACGAGTTTACAGATTTACTATGAAATGATATCCCCTCTTGGCCTCTGACTTTCTAATATCTATAACAGTTTTAATTATTTGAGCCCAGCCTCACAAGGACAGATTCCATACCCTACCCCCCAGCCCCTTCCTAATCTTGCCCCTCTTGGATCACAAAATTTCAGGGTAAAAGGGATCTTGCCAAGCACCAAAGAGGCTTTTAGCACCAGCTACCAAGGAAAGAACGCCCTACCGCAAGGGATCACCACTGCAGCCAGTTTTCATTTGTGAGAGTTTCTGGGAGCAGGGGAAGCACTGAGAAGTGAAACCTGTTTGGATCATGTCACTCAAAGGGTTTCATAGCAACTCACTGTCTACAGGATGATGGCTATTCCTTAGCTGCTGTTCCCTGATGCCTTAAATAACCTGGACACCTTCTACCTACATCTACCTCATCTCCCAAAGACCCAACGAGAACCACTGTCACCTGAGTGTGGGGCCTTGGCTTTCTCATCTAGATGCCTTTGCTCACAACATTTCCAATAATGTCCCTTCCCACCCCCTCAGCCTACCCGAAGCACTCTGTTTTACTTGAAAATTTTTCTAAGATGAACTGAACAAACAAACAATGCCATCTACAAAAACCAGGAGATTATATATGAAATTGAACTGTTACATGCAGTTTTTTTTTAAGTTTAAAATAAAACTTAACACAATAGTAACAAAGTCCCTTTGTGTTTCCCACTTCCTTTAGGAAGCCTTCCCCAACAGCCCTGACCCCCAGGACATGTCTCTCTCTCTCTACCCTGAACTCCTGCAACACTTAACTGTCCATATAGCTCAGGGAACACTAGTATTGATGGTTATTTTTTCATGGGGGGGGCCCTCTCTCTCTGACTAGACTAAGTTCTCTGAGGGCAGGGGCTATGTCTTACTCATCTTTATATCCCTCACAGTATCTAGCACAGAACTCTTTGACCAAAGTAAATGCTCAATAAAGATCTGATTGACTGATGTGAAATTTGGGGATTTTTCTTTCCTATCCTTCACCTGGCCTTTCTCAGCACTGATTGCAAAGGGAAAAAGGATTTTCTATGGACACAATGGGAAGGCTGAGGACAAGAAACTGCATGGCCCAAATTCAGACTCTAGATTGGGAAGTGGAGGGTGATGGAAAAGAGAAAGAACCCAAGATTAGATATGACCTACAGGAAATAAACAGAAAGTGCTGTTGCTGCTGCCTGCCCCTCAACGCAAGACCCAGAAGATGGAGGGAGAAGGAAGAACAAGGCTTACTTACAATATTGGCAGCTCTCACATGCATCTCATAATTGTCCTGCTCACCCTGAGTTGCCCGGGACACCTGAGTTTCATCTTCAATCTAGAGGAAAAACAAGAAGAATGTCCAACAACATGTAAGCCAATGCCTCGTCAGTTCAAGAGCTTGCCACAAACCTCTTGGGACATAACAGGGGTAGGAGGAAGGACGAGGGGAAGGGAACAGGAGGCACTTATAGAGAAAGGGAGACTCATGACTCCCAAGAGGAGTCCTTCCTCTCCACCCCAAGAATTCTGGGTTAAGTAAAAAGTTATCCCCCCTCCCCATCTAATGACACAGGGTTAGACACTGAGCCCCATCTCTCCCACAGAAAGGAGGGGCAGAAAAGAAAGAAAAAGCTGAGCACAGGGGGATTAAAAGATTATGATATGGTCCAAAAAGAGGAAGGGGGAGTGACAGAGAACAGATATAAGATTTTATTTCCTAAGCTGCTGTTCTAATAATGATGATGATGATGATAGCGATGGCAATAACGACAATGATGATTATAAAAAATAATATTCCTGGCACTTTTGATTTGGGGTGAAGATAATTCAGTTTGAATAAAAATTGCCTCCAAAAGGCACTCCTGAGTAGCTCAAACCAGATAAAATGCAATCGGGAAATATTTAACAAAATAAATGGAAATACAATAAAACATAGATAATATTACTATATGGTTTCTAAGTTAATATGCATCCTTATACATGGTTTAGTGGCCCTCACCTCTATTTGATTTTGACACTACTGCTCTTGGAAACTCCCTAGGTCTATAGCTTTCAGAGAAGGTGCTGACCTGCATTGGCAAAGGCATTTTCCTTTCCTGGGAATTCCCAATATATCAATGCAATGACAGGTCCAGTCCCTATCCCTATTATAAAGACCAAAAAAAAAAATTTCACGCTCACCAAATAGTAGGCAACACAAATATGGGAGGAATGGCTATAATGCTGGATGACCAGAAACCACTGAACAACCAAAGAAGAGAAGACTTAGGGAGGTTACTCAGCTGTCATTAGATAGCTAAGAAACTACTATTTGGAAACCAGAATACACTCATTCCATGTGGCTTCCAAGAGCAAAACTAAGAATGAAAGGTAGAAATCACAGGGAGGCAGATTTCAGCTCCATACATGGAAGTACTTTCTAATAACTCTCCAACAACAGAACAGGCTGTCAAGGGAGGTATTAATCTCACTGTCAAGGGTGGTCTAGGGCAGGATGGATGATTCCTTATCAGAAATGTTGCTAGACTAGGGTTGGATTGCCACCTGATTCTAAGGTTTCAAAGATTCTGTCTGTGGTAATTGGGCAGAGATTTAATATTCCTCATGTAGTTGAAAACCCTCAATCTTAAGAGACTAAAATTATGTTCATTCTAGTATTAATACTAAGTACTTTTTTTATCATGTTCTGATTCTTTTAAAAATGGACAACCATCTAAGGCATATATGGCAATTCTTTCTTAACCGAATAGTTACTAATCCAGAATACCACATTCTCCAACCACAACAGGTTTCTGTCCTCCTTACCTTACCTTACCTCCCAGAACTGCCACTTACTATTTGTGAAGTTAAGGCAAATCAGTTCACCTTCCTGGGCTCCACTTCCTCCTCTTTAAAATGAGAGGCTTGGATTAAATGGCCATTAATGTCCCTTCCAGCTCAAAATCCGTGTTCCTAGTGACCATTTATACAGAAAGTAGGCAAGGAAAAGAACCTAGAACAATTCAGTATTCCAAATTCCAACATACCAGATGAACAGCAGTGCTTTAAAATTCAGGATAGGCTCTGGACCAAGTTTTTTTTCCCTGAGACACATAAACAAGATACACCCAGCCCTTGTCCCACCATCTCCTATGAAGATGAGAGAACGTGGGAAGCTAGTTCCCTTACCTCTACTTACCTTAGCTGTCTTTATGATCTCAGTGAAATTATCCATTATTGACTTGATATCATCCTTCAGCCTCTTGTTGTAAGATTGAAGGAGGGTCTCTTTGCTCTGGGGGAGGACTCTTTGTTGGGCCATTGCATTATCCTTAGGAAAGCAAGGCAAAGAAGAGATTAGAGCCATGTGTTATTAGTGGAAGCAGCATGTTTTGTAAATGGAGCACTGCACTCGGAGTCAGTAACACCTGGACTCAAATCCGGCCTCAGAAACATTGTGCGACTCAGAATAAGCTCCTTCCCCACTCTTATAACTTATAGCTCTAAAGTGAAAAAATGGTGCCATAGGAAGAGCACTGGACTTGGAGTCAAAAGAGAGCAGTGGCATTAACAGGTATTCAAAGGTTAAGTCACCTTGTAGCACTCCATCAAAATACTGATTTGACTTGTAGTAATGATTCTATAGGTGACAGCAACTTGGGTGAGAATTCTGCCTCTGATACCTGCTATGAGACTGACTTTAGGCAGGTCTCAAACTTTCTGAACCTTACTTCTTTCATCTGTAAAATGGGGATAATAATACAGGTAGGTGGTGCAGTAGAAAGACTCCAACGTCTGGAGTCAGGAAGACCCGAGCTCAAATCTGTCCTCAGATATTCACTAGCTGTGTGACCTCTGTTTGTTTCCTTATCTGTAAAAGGGAGATAATTGCACCTAGCTCCCAGGGTTGTTTCAAGGATCAAATGAGATAATATTAGTATTATCTTATTATACCATTAGACGATTGTCTGGCAGCCAACAAGTGCTTAATGGCTTGTTCCTTTCCCCCTCAGTTTCTGCATCTGTAAAATGGGGATAAGAACAGTACTTGCACTCCCTACCTTCTCAGGGTTATAGAGAGGAAAGCACTTGGTAAACCTTAAGGAGCTACAGAAATGTGAGTGAGGATGACAAGGTGTAGAGGGTGGGTTGGGGGCACTTCCTTCAACTTCTTGTACTTGAGAGAGTGCTGGACCTGGAGTCACCAGTCCCGGCACAGAGCGCTTAACAAAAGCTTGTCTACACCTCACTTTCCTCCTCTCTAAAACGTGGGGTTGGACTCCGTAAGTCTCTAATGTCAGATTCCAGTTCGGAGTGTAAGGTCACACTCCAATTCAAAATTATTAAGCGCCGGCCTAATACAAGATGCCGCTCTGGGCACAGCGGACACAATGACTGGGGTGGGTGGGGGGAGCCTGGGAGGTACTGCGCCTGCCCTCAGTATATTTACACTTCCCCCTCCCCCCCGCCCGCCCTCAGGCCGCTTACACTTCTCCATCGGGCCGCGCGCCTCCCAGCCCAGCCAGACTAGACCAGCGAGCGGAGCCGAGGCAACACGCATGCGACCAAGGCCGCCTGCGGGCGGGGGAAGGGGAGGAACGGACCGCGTCTAGAGGCAACCCAGGAGGCCGCAGAGCCGGATGGACAAAACGAAAATGATTGTGTGGATGACAGCCGGGACCCTTCCGGGGCCCTTACCTGTCTCCTCTAGGAGTCAGAACTTGGTCTCGCTCAGCCCGGCTCTGCTGCGCTAGCCTGAGAGATATGCGCGGCGGGCCCTTTAAAAACTACGCTGGGAGGGGGGAGAGGAGGAGAGTGTTTCCGCTTTGGCCTTTAAGACCACCTCCTTCCCACAAACCTAAAACCATAAATCCCGCGCATGCGCAAACCCTCGCGAGAGCCGAGGCGTAGTACATATTACCCACAAGTCTCTTTTCTTCCTTTCTCGTTCAGCCGGCAAAGATGGTGAGGCACTCTGCTTTTTCGCGGGATCTCGGGTCTGTTTCAATCCATCTCCATCGACTCCCTTCTCGGGTCCCAGCAGAGCAGCCTCTGCCTCAGGAGGCTTCATGGGGCTCCTTCGCAGGACCTGGAGCTGCGGGATGAGGGAAGGGACGGTGGTGGGGATGGAGGGTCGGCGGGCGGTTCGCGGGGTGAGGGAAGGCCGTGGGGCCTGAGCCGGGATCCCGTGGCAAAGGGAGTTAACCGTTTCGGTGCCGGCACACTGAGGTCCTTTGGCGGCCCTCGAGTCCAGCGGCCAGTGGGATTGCACGACACGCTCTTATCCGGGGCTCAGTCGCCGGGGGACAGGGTTGTTTGGATTTATTGCTCCAGCCTCCCAGAGCATTCGGGGAACTGGCCCTGAGTCATTGCACGTTAGCACTAGGAAGAACTCAAGAAGGTAGACTATCAGGTAGAAGATCATCTAGTTTAATGTTTTACTGGGGGAGAAACTAAGATGTAGAAAGCATAAACTGAATTGCTCAAGTCTCGTGGTTTGCCAGTGGCAAACTAGAGACACCTAGGTGGTCCTGGGCCAGGAGTCAGATCAGGAAGACCCGAGTTTAAAATTCGGCCTCAAACATGGTGTGACTCTGAGCAAGTCACTAATTTAACCTCTGCTTGCCTCACTTCTCAAATCCTAAAAAAAAAAATTGGGGATAATGACAGCACGTACCTCGCAGGGTTTTTGAGTATCAAATGAGATGTTTATAAAGCTTTTAGGCCAGTTCCTAGCATGTAGTGTGTGCTGTGTAAATGCTTATTCACCTCTTTAAAGTGGTTTAGCCAATTTTCTTGTCAAATCAAATCAGAGTTTTTATTAAGCAGCAGGCATTGGTAAGCCTCGAATGAGCCCCAGTATTAGACGCTTTGGGTCAGCTGCTTCCTGGGTAAATTAAGGAGGCAAATTTCTTGAAACTTTGCAAAAGCCCTTACTGCAAGTAGAGGTTAAAACCTTGATATTATGAAATGTCTTACAGATTGGCATCTTATCCCTTACCCATCCACCAGTCTGGTACGTTAGGGGCAGTTTAATGGCCAAAAGTGAGAATAGCATCATAGATCTAAGACTGGGGGGAAGAAATCTCAGAGGCCATCTCTTCCAACTCCTTCGTTTTAAAAATGCAAAAATAGGGCCTAAGGAGGTTGTGATTTTTCACCTGGAATGTTAGTGAGATTTGAACATATGTTTTCTGACCCCAGAATCAAGAATATGTGGGAGAGGGGTACCTTAAGAGTGCTGACCCTTACTAGCAGATTTCTTGTTTTTAAAGCCAAAGGGGAAGAAGGCCAAGGGGAAGAAGGTGGCTCCGGCCCCTGCTGTAGTAAAAAAACAGGAGGCCAAGAAAGTGGTCAATCCTTTGTTTGAGAAGCGGCCGAAGAACTTTGGCATTGGTAAGTGATAGTGGTATGTTGGGTATGTGGGTGGACTGAGAAAGTTTTAATCTTATGTAAAATGTGCTATAGTGTTAATTGGACTATTAACCAAATATTTGAATGACCCACAAATACTATTGGGAATTGGAGAGAAGAATAATAATCTGATAGTTAGCTTTGTTATGAAGAAAGAGGACAGAGGGGGTGCTGGGAACAGACTCCACCAAGAATTAACAGTTGTGCAAATGATGGAAAAGAATATTTGCTATCTTGAATGATGGTGATGACATTTCATAACCACCAAGATCACTGATGCACTCTTTTTATCAGTTAAAACAATCTGAGTTAAAATTGCAAGCTTCACAACATTTTCCTCATTAGGTCAGGACATCCAGCCCAAAAGGGACCTTACTCGATTTGTCAAATGGCCTCGGTACATCAGACTGCAGCGTCAAAGGTCTATCCTTTATAAGCGTTTGAAAGTGCCACCAGCAATTAACCAGTTCACCCAGGCTTTGGATCGTCAGACAGGTAAAGAGAAACTCCTGATTTGTTCTGTTTTCTTAAAAGGCACTATTTTGAAGGGCTGCATTTCTAACACTAGTGTGCCTAAAACTTAGTTTAATTCATGGGAAGAAACAGTTGAGACCTAAGTTATATTCTTGTCTCAGGGTTAACATGACCCTAATTGTTTCTAAGACCTGTTTATTTTATATTGACTTTTAAATGCCATTAATTTCTGGCATAACTGGAGAAATGTGTGCAGATGATGATTACCATATTTGCTATCTGAGTAGCAGTGATTACATACTTAACCACCAAGATCGCTGATGCACAAATTGTAAGGAACACAAAAATAATTGGTTTTGAAGTGAAAACCTTAACCAGCAAACTTGTTTGTGTTCCAGCTACTCAACTGCTTAAACTGGCTCACAAGTACAGACCTGAGACAAAGCAAGATAAGAAGCAAAGGCTGTTAGCTCGGGCTGAACAAAAAGCTTCTGGCAAAGGAGATGTCCCCACTAAGAGACCACCTGTCCTCAGAGCAGGTAAATTAGTTTCTTGTCTGAAATTGGTTGATTGATAGGTGAATATTGGGCAAGCTATTGCAATGATGTATGAATTTCTTCACCTGAAATAATTGTGTAGATCAAATACACGAGCTTTTTAACCCTGAGCCATAGCTGAAGATAAACGGTTTATTGTTATTTTTGACCAAAGTAGGTAAAAGCTAGAAAGCAACAAAGCAGTAATGAAGAGCCCATATAAACTCTGGTTATGTTTTTTAGGTGTTAACACTGTTACTACCCTGGTAGAAAACAAGAAAGCACAGTTGGTAGTGATTGCACATGACGTGGACCCCATTGAGGTAAATTCTCGACTTGGGAAATTTGTAAAGGGGTAGGGTGTGGTACTCATGTCAGGAATAGCAATAAAATACGCTTTTTTTTTTCTTCTTATTTGTGGTCAATCACATTGAATATAATAGAGGTTGTTTAGTTCCCTGGAATGTTTTTAAGGGACTGATCTCCTGTAGCAAATGAGCTTTTGGCTTTTGCAATGATGTATTGAATTTCTTCACCTGAATTAATAGCATGAAGAATAAATATACGAGCTTTTTAACCCTGAGCAAATGCCAAAGACAAGTTTATTTCTTGTGTGATAAGTGCTCTAGACTTAACTATGTGTATATCTTCCAGCTAGTGGTCTTCCTACCTGCCTTGTGCCGAAAAATGGGGGTTCCTTACTGTATTATCAAGGGTAAAGCCAGGCTGGGTCGCTTAGTTCACAGAAAGACATGCACAAGCATTGCCTTCACACAGGTTAACCCGTAAGTATATTTTGTTACTCAATCACTTAACTATTTGAATCCAAAAGGATCTCTGGGAAGAGCTTAAATTTGTTCTATCCTAGAAGAGATGTAACTTGCTGTCTGCTTGTTGTTACATGTTTTACATGTCTGATTACACTATAGCTTAGCAAGGAAAATTGCTAACCTGTAGAATTATGGGAATTGGCTGACAAACTGGGTTAAAAAATATATAATCAGGAGATGAACTCTTATTTTTAACCTTTTGACAATGATGCACAGAATTTCTTCGCCTGAAAAGACCGTGTAGTAATATTGACCCTGAGACAAAAGGTTGTGTGTCTAAAAGTGGTAGATAAGACAAAACTGTTAAGTGAAGGGGTTCTGTGGTGGTAACTTTTCTGATCTTTCTCAACAGTGAAGATAAGGGAGCCTTGGCTAAGCTAGTAGAAGCCATCAAAACCAATTACAACGACAGATATGATGAGGTAAGAACTCATTCAGTTACAGACCAAGTGCATACACTAACCGTTTTCTACCACCAAACTCACTCAATTTAAATGGGTTACCATGTTCATTCATACACACTGCTCATCGTTGATGATAAATAGGAAAACTTTGATGGGCTCTGACATTCTTTCAAATGGGTGGGGAATATATTACCTAAATATAGGTAAAAGTTAACCCATTTTTTTCTTGTCCTTTCAGATCCGTCGTCACTGGGGTGGCAATGTTCTGGGTCCAAAATCAGTGGCTCGTATTGCCAAGCTGGAAAAGGCAAAAGCTAAAGAACTTGCAACCAAATTGGGTTAAGTGTATATTTGATTTTTCCCTATGTAAAAATAAAGATTTAAACAAAATCAAAGTATGAGTGGTTATAGGATATTCTGGGATTGAAGCTACTGTATACTCACAAGGTACACATGCATGAACACGTACAAACAAAATAATTTGGGGAGGGTCCTACCTAGCAAATGGGGGAACCAACCAGTAAGTCAACTAGAATTTTTTTTAATTAAGCTCTAGTGTGCTAGGCACTGTGCTTGCTAATCACTAGGGATATACCCCCATCCCACCCCCAATTCCTTGTTCTGAACTCAGTCTAATGGAGAAAAGGTTCATGAAGAAGATGGTGCATGAAATGGGTCTTGACCAAATCTAAAGCAAATTTCAAGAGGTGAAACAGGTTTGCAAGATAGAGCATATCATATGTGGAAACCTGAGTAGGCCACAGGCTGGAACTCTGAGGAGAAAGTGTTGACATGTAAAACTGGGGAGGCAGTGTCAGGTGGTAAAGAACTTTAAAGTTTATTTGATCTTAGAAGCAGTAGTCAGTCACTGGAGGTGGGGAGAAAGGGATGCCATCAGACCTGGACTAAAGAAAAATCACTTTGGTGCTATGTGGGTGATAGGTGGGAGAGGGGAAAATAGAAGGCAGGAAAACCAAGTAAGATCTTGAAGTAATCCATGTGAGAAGTGATCATGTCCACTGGGGTGGTATTTGTGTTAGTAAAGGGGGATACTTGGGAAAGATGTAGAGAAAGAAACAAAATTTGGCAACTAACGAATCAAATAGAGTAGAACTTAATTAGGCAAAGTGGGAGCCTTTATTTTTTATTTAAAAAAAAACTGATTCTGTTTGTCCAGTTTCTTGCCCCCACTCTCCCTTCATTGCTATCTCCTAGGGTAGTCGAACAAACTTCTTAAACCACATGTAAGATGTTGCTGCAGATAGTCCATACCTGAGGGGAAAAGTAAATTAGTCCTGGGAAATTGGAGGGTAAAACACAAGTTATGTTTAAACTCTGTATGATCTGGTAATTTACCAAGTAATGACGTACTGCATATGTTCATTCCTCAAGGTTACTCTTGTTTGGCCACCAATGGGCCCTCCTGGGACTGTGCTTTCTATAAACAAGAATAATCAAGACAGTTGATATATTTTGTGGCTATTTTTTTCCACTGCCTAGAAAAAAAAAATCTACATACATAATATAGTGATTTTATAAAGTATTTCTGCACATTGGACCTCAACTGGTGAAACAAACTAAGATACTAAGCTATAAGCTATATTGTTATCTGATGACCTCTGGTGATTTATTCTGCGAATTGGAAAAGGACCTTTGACCTCATTTAAACTTAAGTCCCTTACTTTATACAGGTAAAATGAGTTGTCTGAGGACAAGCCATAACTAGCACTAGGGGTGGGGAACCTGAAGCCTCAAGGCCACATATGCCTTCTAGGTTCTTGGGTGTGACCTTTTGACTGAGTCCAAATTTTACAGAGCAAATCCTTTTATTAAGGGGATTTTTGTGAAGTTTGGATTCAGTTAAAAGGCCACATGTGGTCTCAAGTTCCCCACCCCAGCACTAGGATATGATTCTAGTATTTCTATTTCTCCACTAAAAGCAACTAGCCAGCCTGACTATTTTTGCTCCTAGGCTCCCTGCCAATTACTAGGAAAAGTGAAGCATCTAACCCCCAATTATATATTGCCTCCCAACAGAATTTTAATGTAACAGTCAAACTGCCAATGGAAAGGCACTGAGAGTTAAATCTAAGTAAGTGAAAGTTTGGTTGCAGGATGAAGAACAAAAGTCACCACCCACCCCTGGTTCCCAGATCCATTCATAACATACTGAAGTCGGCATCAATGAATATGGGCTCGGCGCCTGTGACCTTTGCCATGGCGTCCAGGTCACGGTAATGCCAGCGGTTCTTCTCTGGCTTATTTTCAGGGACAAAGGGCTTCCGAGTTTCTGTCAATCTCACCATCCCAATGAGGTCAATTTCATCCTCAATCTATTAAAAAAAAAATTTCTATCATTCACATCTTTTTTTTCCTGTTCAGAATTCTTTAACTATCAAGGACCCTCAAAGGACAACTTCAAATAGATAAAATGAAAGCACAGGGATTGAAAACATGAGTTTTCAGTTAAGGCTTTAAAACATTCCTCCACATCTAGAGAAGCCTATCCTTTAATTAAGGATGATTTTCTCAACCCCCGTTTAAACATACAGGTGAGCAACGTGCTCTGAAATAAATTCTCTCCTTCGTGCAGTGAGGATAGACTAATATTCCTTACCTGGCCTTTCTGCCGAGTCTCTGGATTTATTCTTTTCCTGGGAACATATCCTCTATTCACCAGAATTGTGATCCTAGAGTTTTACAGAAGGAAAAAAAAGTACTGTGAAAGGATAAATCTTTGCTTCTAAGTGATCCTGTTTTATACTATGGCGCTGATGAAGTCCAGAAGGCCAGATGCTTCCCTATCTGATCATTCCTTTTTCCAGAACATATATTAGAATAAATTTTAGCTATACTTAGGTGTCCCATATACCATCTACCACCTACTTTCCCAAGCACTGGGAAGCTGGCTCTCCATTATCTCAGATGTTCTAGTCATGACTAAGGGAGCAGTGGGGAATACCCAGGTTAAAGTCCTTGTTCTGTTTCTAACATGGGCACTTCATTTTCTACCTCAAACAGGTTTGGATAAAATTACCTCTATTCCTTTGCAGCTCTGATTGTTTTTTGTTGTGACAAAAAGTGAGCCAAAAGTCTATCTACAATACAGTACAGTTTAGAGACAAATCAGCCTCAAAAAAAAAATCAAAACAATCTTTGGATTATTCTCTTAACTGTTTCCCCTTTGTTAGTGATGACTGGAATTACAAGTTAGTGGACTTCATATGTCAGGGTCATTTAGAAACTGCCATCAGGCCTACAGCAAATAGAACAATGGTGCTTGTGGGTAGAAGTGTGCTGCTTCCAGGTTAATGAGTATAAACTTTCTGGTTATATATCATAGGATTCTAAAATGGGAGGCTCACACATAGGTTAATATCACAAGACTGGGGAAGTTAATTACAAGTGCACCTATAACTTCAGCCTGTTCCCAACTGGTTCAACTCACCCCAAATCAGTACAGTGGAAAGGAGTGACAACATTAGCACCACTTTCCACTGTGGAGGACATCCGGCCTGAATCCCAGGACTCTCGTGCGGGGTCCACCATGGTTCGGGGCAAGATATAGAGTTCCTTGGAGTGGTCAAATTGCCCTCTGACTTTCACAGGCCTATACTCCAAGTCCTTCAGCTCCATGAGACTGTAGGGAAGGCAATAAAATGCTTATAAGGGGTGGCTTCAGGCAAAACTGCCTTCCAAGGAATTGTGTGGACATCATTCCCCTTTACATGAAGATCCTTGAGCCTCATTTTTTTTTTTTTTGAGGCAATCGGGGTTAAGTGGCTTACCCAGGATCACACAGCTAGTAAGTAAGGAAAGAATGAAATAAAACTCCTCATAGAGAAAAGTGACTTGTTAACATTAAGCCATCTAAACCATAACCTCAGTGAATGGTTTCCATTAGTCAGTATAACAGAAGGATTAACTGAAAGTGGAGTTGGGAAGGCTGTGTGTCTTTACTTCATCCTTCTGGAGCTGAGTTTTTCCATCTGTAAAACAGGGGTGTGGGACTAGGTAACTATGAACCTTCTTGCTCTGAAACTCTATGGGTTAGCACAGGCCACAGTCTCAACATGTAATGGAACATAAGTTACTCAGGCAGGGCTGATCAAGACCCAGAAGCAAGAGGAGATGGGCGACTAACTCACTCTGCAGGCAGAGGGATGGGCTCAGCTGTAACTCTGGATTCCAGCTCTTCAATTAGCTTCAGCTTCCACTTCCGACGCTGGACCTATGTGAGTAACCAACCCACGTATACCCACATGAGCCAAAAGCAGTGGAGCCAAGAGCTTCAGTACTTTAAAGAAAGACATGTTGGTCATTACCTGCCATGTTCCCAGGCCAAAGGTGGTCACAGGGATGAGCAACAGGAACCACTTGTAAAACAAGTCTTCCTCTGACTTAGCAGTAGCTGCTGCTGTAGAGATGCTACATCTGCTTGAATTCCAAACAGCCTCTGGAAGAAGCCAACAGATGATAGCAAATTAAATTTGTCATGTTATCTTTCCTGGTCTTGGACTGTAACCTATAAATATCTCCACCACTCCTACCTTCAACCTCTTCCCAATCTGGGGGTCTGTGATATTTAGGAAACAAACTATAACCTTACTAATTGCTCTGAAAGGGCAAAATGGAGTAAAGCTGAACTAGGCGGAAGCCTGAGGTCTAATCTTGACTGTCACTGACTAAAACTAGATACATAATATAATCTTCTCCATGGCTCATTTCTTCCATCTGTGAGGATATAATACCTATTCTCTCCCTTGATAAGTATATGGATAGAAGCTAAACCTGTGATTTCATTCATACAGGAAGCTCCCCAAAGAGGAAATTCTCACTACTAGAATTGGTCAGCACTTTCTGTTTAATGTATATGATCTTAAAGGAGTTGATGCCTAGGAGGAGGCAGCTAGGTGGTGCAGTACATAGAGCACTGACCCTGGAGTCAGGAAAACCTGAGTTCAAATCAGGCCTGAGACACAACACTCACTAGCTGTGTGACTCTGGGCAAGTCATTTAACCCCAACTGCCTCACCAAACAGGAAAAAAAAAAGTTGCCTAGGTCAGAGGTGTCAAACTCTTGCATGTGGTCTCCCAATGCAGCCAAAAACAAATTAAAGTGTAATTGGGAACTATCTAGCAAAAAAAAAAAAAATAGCAATACAAGACAGAATGTTAATTTATGGTCTTCCAAGTCACTATGCAGCCTGCAGGGATCATTTCTATTTGAGTTTTACACCAGTGCCCTGGGCCACTGGGCTTGGGTGATTTGCCCAGGGTCACACAGCCAGTATCATAGCTGAGACTTACTGAGAATAAATGTTTTATATTCTTAAAGTATAGTGCTAATTACTACTATTGTTGTTGACAGTGGATGTGAAAGTACCTTTAAGTTCTTAGGGAATAGAGCATACTCAAAGTATGCTTGTTTTAACAGTTAAACGCAAACCTGGTTTCAAGGCCAAAATTAATGGCAACACCAATATTCCTTTAGATTAATGGTAACACTCATAATTTCCTTACATTAATATAACCATCTATCTTCCCCAAGTTCCTAGCAAGTGCCCTACACATGGCCAGTAATTTATAAGTTTCATGAAACTAAATTAAACAACGACTGACAGGAAGAAAGAGTCGCAAAGCCGAGTCAAGAGTCAAAACATTTTGATGCAAGCAGGAGGGAACTTTAGCTCTCTCCCATGGTCCAACCCTTTTATTTTAAAGCTGTGCAAACTGAATTTCAGAGAAGGGCAGCCCCAAGGTGGCACTGCTAGTGACGGCTAGTCAGATGTTTAATTCAGCTTTCCTAACTACCAACAGAGAACTTCCCTTGCACCAAACTCCCTCCTCACCTGGGAGCCACTGGCCCAGGGGAGAGGCACCAAGGAAGCTACTTCGGAAAGGGCTAATCAGATCCTGCGGGGAAAGGGGACACAAAGAAGGCAGAGAAAGATCAGCTCCTTCCGCAGATCCGGGGGAACAACATACATGACTCCAACAACGTCAAAGAAAAGAATCGAAATGAAACTCAGAGGAAGCAGCTCCCTCTTTCCGGGAGACCTGGGGGGAACTACGGGCGCGGAACGCGGCATACAGTGGCAGCCTGGGGTCACGTGTTGGGAGGCTGTCTTTCACCGTTTCCCATAAAGATCCGGCCCCCGGCCTCGGGACGCTCGGCCACTGCCCCGGTCCAAGCCCTCCCTGTCCCAAAGCGCGCAGGGCTCCTCCTCCTCCTCTCCCCTTTCTCCTTGGTTCTGCTCCTCGTCTTCCCCAGCTCGAACTCGGCCTCAGCCCCGCCTCACCGCGGCCTGGGGCACGCGCCGCTGCGGGACCCTCTTCAGATAGAACACCCCACCGAACATCAGCCTGGCGGCCATGACAGCTGCACCGACCACTTCCGGGGTCATTGAGCGCGGGGGTGGGGGAAAGAGACGCACTTCCGATAGGCGTAAGACGCCGCCCGGCGCGGGCCCCGCCCTCTTCCGGGTTTCCACGTGGTGTGTCCTAGAGGTGGCTGGGCCGTGACTCCCTTCCCCGTCCCCGGAGCCATGGGTAGCACGGACGGCCAGGTGCCGCCTGATGTGCAGGAGTTCCTCCTGGGCCACCCCGGGCTGCAGTTGTGCCCTGGCGGGGCCAAGGTCAGCTGGGAAGGGGCTGGGCCCCGGGTTTACGGAGAGGGAAACTGAGGCCCAGGGAGGGAAATGTGAATGACACATCCAGGCAGAGCTGGGGCTCCTCTCTCCCGAGGCGGGGGAGCTTTCCTCCTCAGGAGTCAGCGTGACGCTCTCTGAAAGAGAACGGAGTCACGGGACCCGAGTTTGGATCCCAGCTCCTCCTCCTGTGTGACCCTGGCTGAGTCACTGAACCTCTCGGGGGCTTAGTTTCCCCATTAGTAAAATGAAGGGGTTGGCCTAGATGACTAGTCTCTCCGAAGTGGATAAGTGATCCGTAATTCAGCCCCACCTCCTCACCCACCTCTACCTTTCCTTATGGCTCCTTGCCTGAATTAGGTAGAGGGAGTGCCACTTACCCAAGGCAATACATTCCCTATGACATTGCCAGGAGTCCTAGGCCTATCTCACAGGATTGTTGTGGGGGGTGAAATTTGGTAAATATTTGTAAAGACCTTTTTAGAACGCTGTATAAATGCTAGCTATTGTTGTTAGCACTCTTTGCAGGGCCTGATCCACTAGATGAAAGGTTCTTAACTGGAGTTCGTGGACTTTTTTAAAAAAAATATTTTGATAACTGTATTTCAGTATGACATTTCTTACCTTGTTATCCTTTGTAGTTCATTTTATGACTTTAAAAGCATTCTGAGTAGGAGCCCATAGGCTACACCTGAGTGCCAAAGGAGTCTGTGACACAAGAAAGTTTAAGAACCCCTGCACTAAATCATGTTTTTTCTCTTTCATTTTCCCCCACTCTCTTCCTTGGGGATCCTCTAGTTTTAAAGAAAAGGAAATTGAGGCTTTAGAGTAATGCCTTGCCCTGTGGTGCAGTGAGTCAGTGAGTGAACTCCAAACAAAACTCAGGTGTCAACCTTTGTCTTTCTATTAAATCCTTTCAATGCTCTTTCCTCTCTCTTCCCCTTTTTTTTGTCCTTTAGAAGTATTGTGGTTTACCAGAAAGAGGACTTTGGATTTAGAGTCAAAGGAAACTTGGATTTCCATCTTGGTTCTGCTATTTATCTCATAACCTTAGCAAAGTTCATTTTCCCTCTCTAGATTTTTGTTTCCCCTTTTGTAAGATACAGGGGCTGGGCAAAATAGTGCATAGCTTTTTATCTTTTGGTCTTTATCATTAAAAACAGCTGCCGTAGGGCAAAATCTTCAGTCTTCCTCTCTGGAAGGGCCTTCAGGTACTGAGGTTCCAGCTTTGGAAGAACCCTGGACTGGGAGCCAGGAGATCTCTCTTCTGGTCCTCCCTCTGCCACTGACTTACTCTGTAGCTATAAATCATGGGATTATAGATTTACATCAGGAAGGGAGATATGAAGTCATTTCCTCTACCCCCTTCATTTTATAGTTGACAAGAGATGCCCAGAAAAGTTAAGTGACTTGCCCACAGTCACACATCACAGATATAGTATATATATATATATATATATATATATATATATATATATATCAGGGGTAGGATTTAAATCCAAGTAATCCTTTTACATCTTTGGGCCATAGCTTCCTCTCCAGCAAAATAGAGATAACAGTGTTTGTACTGCCTACCTGACATGTTGTGAAGAAGTGTTTTGCAAAACTAAATGCCATAGAAATAAGAGTTGCTACAGTTATCTCTGCCACGTCACAACTTTCCCTATCAGTTTCAATATATCATGGGTCAGCATAAGAAATTGAAAACTTTTGGGGAGTTTGTGGAAGCCACAGATGACAGAAAAAGTTTAGAAATTTAGAAATGCATAAAATATATGCATAGTATTGTATAATATCAACATATTTTATCTTTTAATACCGTAATAATTCAGATTTCTTCTCTGATATGAAGGGAAGGCCAAAAATTTTTATTCAGATTTTCCAGATTTTGGGGACACTAAGCTCCTAACTCCTTCGATGTGGAAGGGATAACTGTATTCTGTTTAGGTATTTTTCTTTCAGAATGAGGTCCTGAAAGGAAATTGGCCCTTATGACCAGCCACCCTTACACAGGGACAGGATTCTGAGATTGGCAAGTACGTGCACACTCATTCTTCCTCCTTTCCCTACCCTTCAGGTAAGGTGCAGACTGACAGGCCATGAATTGCCCAGTCGACTTTCAGACCTCCAGGCCTATACCAGCGGTAAGAAGTATCAGCGGCTGATGCGCACCACTGAGACCTTTGACTATGAAGACTTTGAGCCACACATCGTTCCCAGCACCAAGAATCCGTATGTCCCCAATGGAGAGGTCCCTGACAGCCATGAGAGTCATAAGAACAAACACAGAAGAAAATTCCTGGGGATAGCTGGGTTTGGGCAAGGGAATGTTTTGATGATGGATGTTAAAATAGCCTGAACAGGTATAGTGGACTGAGCCTTGCTTTTCATGGACGGGCTCCAAAAGTGGCTACAGCAATGCCAAAAGTAGAGAAAGGAGATAAGATTTAGAACTGGAACCAAGGACCTTAGAGATCATTTAGCCCAATTCTCTCCCCCTTATTTAACAACTAAGGAAACTGAGACTTGAGTAGTTAAGTGACTTACTCAAGGTTATACAGATTTTGTGGTAGAACCAATTCCATTACTTGATTCCAAATCTAGTGTTCTCTCCTCTCACTATAATGACTTGGCTCCCAGTTCTTTCTACTGGGAAATAACCAGGCAAGTCTGCAGTAGTATACTGATCCACGACTCTTCAGTGTTTAGGATACCTGTATAGAGCCCCTCCTTATTAGCCCAGACTGCACAGTGGGATTCCCAGGTGGTGGAAGAAGAGAAACTGTTTTCTAGGGTCGTTGGAACTTGAGTGAAGAAAGCTCATTCTACTCCCAAGGCACACGCTAAGCACCTGCTCAACTGTCAGCAGGTAGACATGTTTTCTGGCCATACCCTGTGGATATTAGGATAGCCATGTTGTTCTCCAGTTTTCCCTTAACTGAAAAATCAAAGGAATCAGAAAGGGGGGAAGAAGGCTCTTTTCCTTTTCCTTGCCAAGGAAACACGTTAGTTGGCACAAATTGATTGTGTAGTAGAGTGGAAAGACGATGGTATTTTAAGTCAGAGGACCTGGGTTCAAATCCTGGTTCCATTACTACTTACTACTCATTTTAAGCAAGTTATCTTTCTTCTGTGTCTTATCAGTAACATGATGGGGTTAGACTAGATGACCTGTAAAGTCACATCCAGCTCTAAATCAATCTCTGATTCTATAATCTTAAAATTAAGGTGTAACCCAACATTTAATCCTTCTACTCCTCAGGCACCAAATGTTCTGCAAACTCACCCTTCGGCATATCAACAAGCTTCCAGAGCACATCCTACGTCACGTTCAGGGCCATCGCTACCAAAAGGCTCTGCACAAATGTAAGTACCTAGACACCCCACTTTTTGAACTCTGGATGGATTTTTGACTCTCTCATTTCCAGAGCTATTTACCTGGGGCAGGGACCCTCTGTCAGAGGGGCAAGACCTTAGAACATTGAATGTTAATAGCTGGGAGAGACCTGGGAGAAAATGTCGTCAAATCCCTCATTTCCTCAAACAGACTGACAAATGACTTGCCTAAAGTCATAATGTTAGTGACAATCTCTTGATTCCATCTCCAGGGCTCATTTTTCTTCTGCTACTATGTATTAGCCCCTTCTGATGTGAGCAGGTGTACTCATTATTTATTATAATCCTTGAAAAAAATACAGTCCTTGATGCTCTTCCTAGTAGGGTATCATAGTCCAGATGCCTTGTGGCTCCTGCTTGTCACCTGTCTTTATCTGTTCTGGCTTCGATTTGAGAAGGCATTGGGCCAATTGGCACTCATCCTTGAAGCCCTGTCATAAGCCTCTACTCGCTTTCTTTCTAGGCCAGGATTGAAACACACTCAATCCTAGCTAATCTAGGAACCAGACTGATTCCCTCCTCACCTCTGACATAAACAACCCAGGTGCCACGTAGCTGAGATTGAAGGTGTTCTCAATTCCTTGTACGTAGTAGGCACTTAACATTTGTGGAATAGAACTGAATTTTCTCAGTGTCAGTCCATGCATTTTCTCACATTTGCATGTCTCCACTATTTGCTACTTCTCCACCTGCAGCTTCCACTTCTTGGCCATCACATATGACCATACTTTCAGCAGTAGGAGAGGTGAAGGTCCAAAGTGACAGCAAACTGTCCCTCCATAAGAGCTAGATTGGTTTTACTGATCCTGTTTCTGGTCCTAGTTTAGTTCAGTGGGATGGAATTTTTTTCTCTGAGTAACCTAGGGGCCAGGGCAACACTCCATGGCTCACTTGGACCCTGGGGGACTTAGCTGGTTAAACTAAGTTATAGTGTATGTTGGGAGAGCTGTGGCATTCAGCTGGCCTGTTTTCCTCAGATGAGGAGTGTCAGAAGCAGGGTGTGGAGTATGTTCCTGCCTGCTTGCTGCAAAAGAGGAGGAGACAGGAAGACTTGATTGATGGTGACCAGCAGCCCCGAAAAAAGGAGGATTTCTGGAAGCCTGAATCCAGTGATGAAGACCACCAGAGTGATGACAGCATGAGTGACTTATACCCATGTGAGCAGGACAAAGTCCTCTTTCACTTCTAACATTTAACATGTCTAAACTAGGCCCATTATTCTTTTTCTGTCCGTTCTGTGGGTTGGCTTTTTAAATGTTTTTCTGGTTATCCCAACTCTTTGCTGCATCATAAATCAGTTTGGAAGTAATTCACTTAATTTTGTTTTTATTTTTTTTTTTTGCCAGTATCAAAGTAAAAAAATCAATATTCCACCCCTGGATCCCAACAAAATCTTATATGCAGTACTTAATGTATACACACCACAGTGTGTGGCTGATGCTGTCAATGACACTTGGGGGCCAAAACCCTGCAGGTAGCACATCGGGGAAACTCTTAACACCACACTCCAAGGTGCACATACTTTTATTAACCAGGGATGTAATTGGAGTCCTCTTGTTACAGCTGAGCTGTTCACTGAAAAGAACCCAGGTGAGAATGGAGATGTCACAAGGAACTACTTGACAGACACTGAAGACAGCAATACACAGCTTTCAAGGGAGAATGACATCATGAGTAGAGGAGAGAAGATGGATGTGGACTGGCCAACATGCACTAAAAGGACAAAGGTGAAAGTGCAGCAGTCACAGCAAGTAGCTATCAGTACATTAGCAGTTTAAGTCTTAACGGAAGGCAGCGTATAGACCACTGTACCTAGAATTGAGTGATTAGTTACTGTTTCGCCTTTGCCACAGATGAGCTCTGTGATGTAGTGGAAATCCCTTAACTGGCCAGGACCAGGCTTCACCAGAGTGGAAAAAAAATCTTAGAATCACAGATTTAGAGGTAGAAGCGACCTCAGGTCAGCCAGCCCAACCCCCATAATTTACATTTGTAGAAACTGAAGTGTAGAGAGTCTCTTCAGTGACTTGCACAAGGTCACTCAGACAGTCAGTAATTGGCAAAGTCAAGCATCAAACCAAGGTTCTCAAAGTCCAATGCTGTTTCCTCTGTACTACTTTTGTCAGTGAGCATTTATTAAGCGCCTACTATGTGCTAAATACTGAGGATAAAAAGAAAGGCAAAAGACAGTTTCTCTCAAGTTTACAGATTAATAATGAGGGAGACAACAGGCAAGAAAACTATATACAGGATAAATAGGAAATAAGAGAGGGAAAACATTAGAATCAAGAGGGTTTGGGAGAAACTTTCTGTAGAAGGTGGAATCTTCATTGAGGCTTAAAGGAAGCCAGAAGGGAGAGTATTCTACACATGGTGGGCAAATCAGTGAAAATGTCTCCAGTCAGGAAATGAATGTCTTATTCAAAGAAGAGCAAGGAGACCAGTGTCATTAGATGGAAGAGTGTGGGAGGTGAGGGACACAGTGTACAGAAGGTACGTAAGGACAGAGGTGTAAGAAGACAGGAAAGGAATGGGAAAGGTTAGGTAGTGAAGGGCTTTAAAGGTCAAATGGGATTTTACATTTGATCTGGAGATGACAGGGAGCTATTAGAGTTTATTGATTGTTGGGGAGAGGGGACATAATCAGACCTGTGCTTTAGGAAAATCTCTTAGAGTACAGGATGAACTGAAGTGGGGAAACTTGATGAAGGGAAGCCAACCAAAAAGCAGTTGTAGTGGTCAGAGATGAGGACCTGCACTTGGGTAGTAGCAACATCAGAGGAGAGAAGGGAATGTATTCTAGAGATGTTAGGAAGGTAAAATTGACAGGTTTTTGCAAGTACCTGGAAAGATACTGGTGCTATTTTGTAACTAGTAAGTGAAAGTAATAGGGAATTTTGGAAGGAGGAAAGAGTTTTGGAGGAAAGATAAGTTGTTTGGGGCATGTTGAGTTTAAGATGTCTAGGAGATATCCAGTTCAAGATGGCTAATAGGCATTGGGAGATGTGTGACCACAAGTCAGCAGAAAGTTAAGGCTGGATAAGGAGATTTGAGAATCATGGGTTAATTGATTTCATGGGAGTTGAGATCACAAAGTGATAAGAGTACAGAGAGAGCAAAGAGGACCAGGATGAAACTTTTGACACCCATGGTTAAGTAGCAGGCATAATCTGGCTGAAGATGCAGCAAAAGAGACTGAGAAGGAATGGGTCAGATATTTAGGAGAACCAGGAGAGCAGTATCCTAAAAACCCAGAGAGAAAAAAAAAATATTAAGAAGAAGGTAATAGACAGAGGCTGCAGAGGTCAAGGATGAGGACTGAGAAAAGAGCATTAGATTTGGCAATTCTAAGAGATACCTGCAGGCAGCTAGGTGGGGCTGTGGATAGAATGCCAGTCAGAAAGACAAGCTAGCAGTATGACCCTGGTTGCCTCAGTTTCCTTATATGTAAAATGATCCGGAGAAAGAAATGGCAAACCACTACAATATCTTTGCCAAGAAAACTCCAAAATGGGTCACGAAGAGTCAGATACAACTGAAATGACTGAACAACAAAGATATCCTTGGTAACGTTGGAGAGAGCAGTTTCAGTGGAATGATGAGGCCGAACTTTAGAGAATGAGAAAATAAAATCTATTGTAAACTGCCTTGTCAGGGAGGTTAGCCACAAAAGGGAGGAAGGAGATGGGATAGATCAACTTGGGGGTTTTTGAGGATGGGGAGACGTGGATGTGTTTGTAAGCAGTGGGAAAGCACCCCATAGATAATGGGAGAGAGTGAAGATAAAGTCAGTCAGGGTGATAAAGAGGATAGTCTGCTGAAGAAGATGGGATGGAATAGGATCACTTTTGCAGAAGCTATTTGTAACTAAAATGTTGCCTTTTACAACATTACAAGGATTAAAATCTAAACCAAGAGCTGGAAGGGAATCACAAACAGGCACTGTTAAGTAATAAGATTGGGAGTAAAAACCTGATTTTAAATCCTAGCTCTGCTATTTTATCTACTTGCAGGTCATGGAGCAGCTAATCAACCAATGATCATTTATTTATTATTATATTAGGCCTGTGTGTCAGGCCTAATCGGGGCAGCTAGGTGGTGTAGTGGATAGAACACTGAACCTGGAGTCAGAAAGGTCTGAGTTCAAATTCAGCCTCGGACATTTGCTGGTGGTGTGACCCTGGGCAAGTCACTTGACCCATATTTGCCTCAGTTCCTCATATGTAAAATAGGAATACAGTGGAGAAGGAAATGGCAAACCACTCTAGTATCCTTGCCAAGAAAACCCTATGGACTTCACAGTGGGGTTACATGTAGTCAGACATGAGTGAACAGCTGAACAACATCAACAATGTATCAGGCAGCCTAAATTCTATCAGGGAAAATGTACCTGTATATATATTTTATATATCTATATAATCAACTAAATGTAAGGTAATTTGGGGGTAAGACACTAGCAACTAGCATAGGAATCAGGAAAGGCTGTGTGTAGGGAGTAGCATTAATCTTTCTGGGCTTTCCTTTGTTTCTCATCTCTAGAATGACTCCTTGGCGCTATTTTAGGTGAAAAGAAGGCAAAAAGCTGTGTTTAGCCCCAAGATTCAAGTATCTTCCTTATGTCACAAGAATAGAAAATCCAGTCTAATTTTCAGATTTGACACTGATTTTTGATTATTTGCATTTCTATCATAGAAGTCAGCTTCGATGAAGAAGTTCAAGAACCACCACCAAAAACCTAAGCGCTTCAAAAGAGGAACAGAAACAAAATAAAGTTTTTGGTAATTGAAATAATAAAGTTGATGAAGAAAGTAGTAGTATCTTTGAAGGCCAAAGGAAAAGGGAGGGGTGCATGGCCCATTCTGAGCTACCTGTAGAGCGGTGGCTATGTAAACGCCTGTTAGGGTTCTCCCATGGCTACCGATCGTATTACACCTCTGTCTCCAAACAAGTGATAATGCCTTGTGGCTAAGGCTGAGATGCAGATGTACGGTCTATGTGAGGATTAACTACAACAGGATATGTCTTCAAGCAACCCATGTGGTAATCATCACAGCTTTTACCTCTTTGGCCTCACGTTTATTTCCTAATCTCATTTTGGACATTCCATTGACTATGTGGTCACACTAGATACAACAAATGCCATTATTTTATTTTGATGTTTGTTTCCAAAATCAAAACATTTTCAAATACAACTAAGATATAAAATACAGCATAAAATGAGATTTATATCTATTCTTTCCCACATGAAGCAAAAAAAAAAAAAATTCAGAAGACTTTTGCCAAAGCCAATTGTTGGTAAATACAAGTTTCTGTCCCTGCCCCAGGCTCTGGACCACTAAAATCACAGAGTGGAGAAGAGAAGCAGCAGAGCTGAAGGGGCGCTGCGATCGTGGGGGAGGATCACTGAAGGCAGCACTGTTTCAGGTGTTCGAGTCAGTCCCACTTCTCCAACAGTAAAAAGCCAGTCTGTGGAAGAGTGGGGCTAAAGAAAACAGGCTGCCTTGGCAAAGACGTTGCTTACAAGGAAAAATCTTAACTTGTGAGTAGCAGTTGATGGGCTTGCTGTGCTAGATGGCATTAGTGAGAAGGGAATAAATGGGACGTGGAACCAAAACAATTGCCTTTCTTTGGCTAAAACACTGTTTACAAACCACTCTTTCTTAAAATGAGTATCTCGATAATTAATCAAGGGAATATTGAACTTATTTAGCTTAATCTTACAAATACTTGAGGAAATAGGGAGGAGGTCACTGTTTTGCTAGCTGGCTTGGTAGGGACAAAATCCTCCCAGCTGCACCGTGGGTCCGGTGTGCAATGAGAGGGTAGAAAGGAAAACTCTGTCACAGAGCTTGACATAATACTTTGAGAAATAGCAAGCAGAAATTCCACCCCTTCTCCTTAGGTACAAGTAATTAGAAAAAGGTTTCCATTCTTCATCCTTGGCAATTTCCAAGAGTCTAAAACAGTCCCATTAATAAGTAAAAGGGACAAGCATAAATAAAGTATAGACTTGGGATTCTTGGCCCAAAGACAGTTGACAGGCCCTGCCTTACACGCCTTCGTTACAGGGAAGGGCTTACAGTAGGAAAGGAACTACTATCTGAAAAAGTTCAGGATGCTGTGATCCTGGAAACTCCCAAATGGAACTAAATTTCCAGTATTAAATATCCCCTCAAGATCAAAAAGAAGCCACTTCGCCCACTGTTACCAGAGTAACGTCAATTTGGCTGCACAGAAAGGATCTGAGGAATAGGGGAGGCACTGCAAGAGAGGTTCTAACTATCCCTCTGTAGCTTTAGACTACAATAGAAAACACAGGGACACTCTTAAATACAGGATTGCAACAACTAATATACTGCCCCCCGAAAAAGAGAAACACAGCATAAGGCAATGTTAGAAAACTTTAAATACAGGATCAAGATCAAATCAGTAAGGCATCACACATTTTTTTAAAAATTCAATTTGGCTGTGTACGGTATAGCAAAAGAAAAAAAAAATCAAAAATTGAACAACAAAGCAACAGCCTCCTGAAATGGTAGACCCTGGGATAAAACCCAGTTTCTGGCCATAGCCTGGGAAAAATCCCTTAACATAAGGAAAAGTCTGGTGATGGGAGTTGCTTAAAACCCATTCAGAACCCCAAACAGGGCTTCACAGTAAGCTAAGATCTTGCTCTGTGAGAAAAGAATGGGAGGCATTGGTTTGAAAGCCTAACTTTCTCCCACCTCCAAATGGTGCTAGGAGAAAGCTTTTAGAAAAAGCCACTATCATCCTACCTGAGATGCTACATTCCAACAGCATCCACCACTTACCATGTCAATTGTATCAATGAGGTCTGGTTCACTGCCCGTGAACCCACTCAGGGCAACTGCCCTGCTCTTATATTCCAAAAGGCCCTGGTGCCTTGCTGCAGTCAGTGCCTAAAACAAAGTCTTCAACCGGCTCTCTTTCCCTATCTTAAGCCACCAAAGCTAAATCAGTGCAACTTTAGTGATGTGGGGGAAACACTGTACAAGACTTAGACCAGTCCAAAGAGCTGTGCTGATGTGTCTTTTTGCTACCCTTTACGTGGCTGCCTAATGGGGGCCCCACTGTGTCAGTTCTAGTAGAGTGTTAATACTGTATTTCTTTGGGCTTTTGTTTGTCTTATTTTAAATCATTTTTCCTACAAAATGTGAAAAATAATATTGAAGCCACTATAGGAGAGAATTCTTTTTATAAGGAAGTTTTAAAATAATGTAATGTTTGGCCAGGGCATCTCAAATCAGTTAGTAGTTCTAGCTAAAAATGTAAACAAAAAAACAGAGACCACCACATTGAATGATACAGTTGTGTATCTGCTCACAGTACAATTTGAAGGTTCGTTTCTCCCCCCTCCCCCCCAAAAAAATAAAAATATAAACAAAGGCCAGGATCAGCCAAGCTGCCCATGCAGAAGAATTTCAAGAGCCCTTGGCTAAAGGGTGATATATTAACTGTTCAGGCTGGTCAGCCTAAAAAAAATACTAAAATTTGGGACTGAGCATGCCTCCAAAGCAGATTTAACCATCAATTTCAGATTGTGTCACTGTAAATAAAGTTCTCAAAACATCTGTGCCTTTACCAGGGGAAGGGAGTCAGGTACGCAAATGCTGGCAGTTTTGTTGAATCCACACTGTCCTTGATAGCCACTGGTTTTTCACAGGGCAGGGACATGGGGGGCTGTTACCACTCCTTCTTCTTCTCATCCATGGAGACACCACCAGGGCCCAAGGCAACCACAAGAAGCAAGCCTCCAATCACTGACATGGTTTGGAAGAAGTCATACTTGAGGAAGTCATGCATGGGCTTATACACTGGGACGGTCCAGAAAGCGTTGAAATAGACATTGATGCCAAACAACCAGATGACCAGAGTCAAGGCAGCTAGCTTGGTTTTGAAACCAATGGCCACTAAAATGATCAAACCAGTGCCCACGATGTTCTGAAGAATCTGTATTGGTTCAAAATAAAGAAAATTCAAGATTAATGTAGGGGAGAGAATGATGGAATCTTAGAGGCTACCTGCTCCAACTCACACCTCAAAAAGAACTGCCTCTATAATATACATAGTTGGTCACCTAGCCCTTGCTTGATGGTTTGTAATGTTATGTTTAAAGTAGATATTTATACCCTGTCAAGGCGGAGAGATCTGCTGCTGAAACAAACATAATATGGTTAATGCTTGTTATCTAGCAAGAGAACAAGGGTTTCTACCAAATACAATATAAGATGAGAACTTTCAAGATTAAAGAATAAATGAACTAGATAGAAAAGACAAAAGCAGGACCTGAACACTTCCATGAATAAAGGGGAAAAAATCCCTAGAGGCAGTAAGAAATACCAGCTGGAAGACCTCATAAAGACTAATTCTTCCACCTGTCCACTTAATCCCATTCTTTTTTGCCTTCTCCAAGATCTTACTTCAGCTATCACCTTGTTTCATGCATCTTCCATTCGTTTCTCTTCATGGGCTCTTCTCCATCTGCCTACAAACATGCTCAGGTCTCACTAATTCTAAAAGTCTTCGCTTAACCATTCTAACAGTCCACCCAGTTACTCTCTTCCCCATATCTCCTTTCACTTTCCTGCTAGCTAAACTATTCCAATGTCAGCACCTCCACCACTCCAACAAGACTGCTTTTCCACAAGGTGACTGGCCTACTCATCACCAAGCCTAGTGACCAATGCTATTTTTTTTTTTGGCTAGGCAATGGGGTTAAGTGACTTGCCCAGGGTCACACAGCTAGTAAGTGTTATGTGTCTGAGGCCGGATTTGAACTCAGATCCTCCTGAATCCAGGTCCAGGGCTCTATCCACTGTGCCACCTACCTGCCCCAACCAATGCTGTTTTTGACCCATCTGGCTGACCATTTATGCCTCCTAGATACTCTCTCCTTTCTTGGATTCACTATACTACTCTGGCTCTCCTATTATCTCTCCAATTACTCTTCTCTTTCCTTCATTCACTCCTTGTGACCTCTCTACTTGGCTATAATCCTAAGGATTTTCCCTTGACACTCTCCTCTCTCACCTGTGGCAATCTTAATCACCTCTCTCTCTCTCTCTTTTTTTGCTTTTTTTATGGTGAGGCAATTGAGGTTAAGTGACTTGCCCAGGGTCACACAGCTAGTAAGTGTCAAGTGTCTAAGGCTGAATATGAACTCAGATCCTCCTGACTCCAGGGCTGGTGCTCTATCCACTGCACCATCCAACTGCCCCTTAATCATCTCTATTTGATAACTCCTCTGTATTTAGCCCTAACATCTCTAAGCCCCACACCTGCTCCTCCTTATGGGAGGGATATTTCTGTCTACAAGTCTATAGTTTGAAACCAAGGGTCACTTTCCCCTAAGGCTGTTCTTCCTTCTAAAGTCACTAGTCTTCCAAGCTTATAACCTCAGGTTGACCTTTGACTCCTCTTTCACTTCCCTGTCTAATCAATTAGATACCAAGTTCTACAAATTCTGTTTCTGCAATACTCTGCACCCTTTATTCTCAAGGACCTTCCTCTACTCACTTCTTAGCATTTTAGCATGGGCCTTCATTACCAAGAGCAACAGTCTAACAGGTCTTCCTGTTACCACACTTTCCCTAGCCCAAACCATCCTTCACATTAGTATCAAAATAATCATTCTAACACATTCTAATTGTGATTCTAATCATGTCACTCCTCTGCTCAAAATTTTGAGTCCTTGCTGCTGTCTTTCAAGTAAAATTCAAAGTCCTTAGTCCCACATTCGAGGCCCTCCATAATGAGATACCATTTCATTCTTCCAGCCTTATGCCACATTATTAAATGCAGCCCACTCTATTGCTCCTAGCCAAATTGATCTACTCTGTTCCCCAAAATGTGCCCTATACCTCCAATGTCCTTGCTCACAATGACCCCTATAAATGGAATGCTTGCTCTCCTCTACTTCTTTTTTTGCCTGTCCTTTAAAGACAAATTCAAAGTATCACTTCCTCCACAAAGCCTTCTTGGATTACCTTGGGCCGCAGTAACTCTCAGGTGTCACTCAACACTTTATATTATACCTCTCTAATACACATTGCCTAGGTTTGTGCTAGAACCCCCAAGCCAGTAATCTCAGTATCTGATCTAAACTTTGTATTTATGCCAGTATCAACATAATGCCTCACCTAATAGATAGTCAAACTGGTTATCATTACAAGTTGCCTTCACACTGATGCTTCACGAAAGTCTATTTGAATGACTATCAAAAATATGTGACACTCCCTTCCTTGTACCAACCTTCCCCATTATCTGCAGGCTTCACAGAAATGAAAAGCAGCCCTTTATAAAAAAAAATATTAGGGTGATGAGTCTCAGATCTCATTCAACTAAGGACTCTGATATCTGCCTAAATTATGTGTATTCCTCCCTGCCTCATTAAAAAAAAAAAAACACATACATACACTTATTTACATTTTTAGTGAAGACTCCCTAGGGAGCCAACTCCAAAGACAAGGCAAATGCTTGACTTTGCTCCTACAGGAAAGGCTACACTACACTAGCTGCACCAAGTGCTCAAACCTATGTGCAGGTATCAATTCTTTATGGGCTCAGAAGCTCTACTACCTTCCTCACTCACCAGTAGTTGAGACAGACAACATATAGAAGGTAAATCCCCATTCCAATGCCTTGTACCCAGGAAAATAAGTCAGGACCAAGATATTAAGTGGCTACCAAGAAATCAATGGAAACATCCTGTTTTGAAGAATACCGGCGGATTTTTTTGAGGAGATTAAAAGCACTTACAGAAAAGAAGCTGGCATCAAAGTGAAGAAGGGTCATGAACATCAGGACCAGCAACACCCTCCCACCAAGTTGCATGTACTGTTTGGGTGAGCTCTCTCGCATGGTGGGGACGCCCGCAAACATGCTCTTCCCTTCGGATCGGGACTCAGCCAAGAGCAGCAGCAATCCTCCTCCTAAGGCCAGGTTCCTGGAGAGCAAGAGGAGTGGAAACAAAAATATCAAAAACTATTTGCCAAAAATCAAAACCCACTGGGCCTTGAAAAAGCCAACTAATACTAAACCAGATAGGGAAATCTCTTCATCAGTTTAAGGACTGTAACTCTTTTTCTTTTCTTTAGCTCTCTAAGTAGGCAGAGAGCATTGGGTCTGCTATCAGGAAAACCTGAGCTCAAATCTGGCCTCTGACACTTACTAGCTATGTGACCTAGGCAAGTCACTAAACCTCTCTGTGCTCCAGTTTTCTCAACTACAAAATGGGGATAATAACCCTAACTTGAAGAGCTGTTGTGAGAATCAAATCAGATTATACCGTTAAGTGCTCAACACAGCTTGTCTGGCACACAGTAGATGTTTAATAAATGTTTCCCTCTTCCCTACGTGCTCAAAGACGAGCAAACCATCAAAGTTGCTGTATAACCAAAACTCCCTACAAGCTACACCATCCTAGATGAGGCAATTAACAAATAGGTCTGCACAGTACAGTAGAAAGATCATGGAAATAAAACACCTGGGTTCCAATCTGAGTTCTGCTACTAACTCACTGACGGATCCAGAACACATTTCTTTGAAACCTTAGCTTCCACAGCTATTAAGTGAGAAAACTGGACCAAGTGATGCTTTAAGCCCCTTCCAGCTCTAACATTCTGAAGCTGTCTAGAAGTCTTGTCTGTAAGTGGCACCGATGAGATTACGCCAAACATTTATGAACCTATCTGTCCTGGAAAAGGGAGTCTACTCCTACCATTTCACTCTAAGCTCTTACAGTGCCTGACTGTAGGGACACCAAAAAAGCAACCAACCTTTATCCATCTTAACAATCACAATGAACATACCTCATCAAAAATTTGAGATCCCATAAAATGCTGTATGCAATTGTCTGTTGAAGAAAACCAAGAAGGAGTAGTATTAGTCTTGGAATTCTCAAACTCTTGTTTGTCTATCCCCCCAGAAGAACTATTCAAATTACTTTTACAAGATACCAGAAGTTGTTTAATGGAATACAGAGGAAGTCTGTAATTACCATGCTTTAGCTTAAAGACATGATTGCACATTGGCTCTGGTGATTTATAGTGTCATTACATAAGACAGTTAAAGGAACAAGTATTCTTGATACAGTTAAATGTCAAGAAAATTTGGCCTATAAATTCACCTCAATATTACCCATGTAGCAACTGAAACTTAGCAAAATGGTAAAAGAGAAAAAGGGCATAGTAGGTACCCAGGCATTTGAGAAGTATTTTAAGAGAAAGAATTCAAAGGCACTTTTCAGCTAACTGGGCTCTTTTAATGCTGTTTCTAGAAAAATCTTATGTATCTTCAGAGGGGGAGGGGTGACTAGCAGTCAAATAGCAAATTTGTGGGTGATAGGCAGACATCAAAAATAGTTTTTCAAAAAGCCTTACTGCACTAGACCACAAAAAGCAAGACGAAGATTCCAACTTACCTGTAATGCTATAATTCCAAAGAGTCCAAAGCAGGCATACTGTACAAAGTTTCTGCTCAATACCAAGATACAGCCAGCTGAGAAGTGGGATAGGAGGGTAAGAATTAATGACTACTAAGAAAATAAGTAACTACCATTTTCAAGAGGTACTGTAATTTTTCCTTATAATTATGGCAGAAAAACACTCCCCCCAACTAAAAACAACCACTAGGAGCTTTTAGTATTGTAAAAATAAGACAGCACCAAGGATGAGTTCATGGGATCTTAGTTATTAAGCGTGCTGGTCCAAGTAGGGGACCACATGAGGGCTTACAGAATGAATAATTTTAAAAGGCCAATTATCTAGTAATAAACATAGTCAATTACTTCACTATGTAGAATTTTAACTTCCTCCATGATAAATTTCTTTATTTCTCTGCCTGACAAACTTAATCTATATTTGAATCCCTATAGCACATTACACTTCTCATTTTTTCACAATTAAATTATATACTATCTTATTATGGCTAGCTATTTCACCTGGTCTATCCAACCCTTAAGGCTAAGCTCCCCTTAGAGCTGGGCTAGGGCCTAATTCTTCTTTGTTATTTTCTACAATGCCAACACAGACTTATGTGTTTGCTAATAATGAAGAAATTTCATAGAGAACAGAAGCCTTTAAAGCCTCAGGAACTCAATATGATCTCCATTTTCTGACTGTGATGGAGTTCTAATACAATATAAATGAAAGGACAAAAACACCCACTTTTCCCTACTGACTTTGTTAGCCAGACAACCAAGTATGAAACCTAAGCAGATCTTTCTAGTCACTTACTCAACTGCCCAAGCAAGTTTAGGAACACAAAGATGGAGGCGAGGATATAGCCACAGTTCCAGGTTGCATCAATATAGTCTCTCTGTTCACTCCACTGGAACCACATTCGGATGCCATCTTCCAGGAAGGTGCTAATAAGACACAGGCGTGCCACATGTGGGAGGTACTGCTTTGTGACTCGAAGAAACTATTGAGACAACAAAAACCAAGACAGTGAAAGATTAGTAACGGAGAAGCTGGGAACCCCAAACTGCCAGCCAAAGTCATGCATGTCCTCCAGCTATGGATAAGCGAGCATTCATCTGCTGTATTCTTTATTAGTTTCTTGATAGTAGTCATTTTACAAGCACTTCAACTGTTCTTATTTCAGTGAGCAATTCTGTAAGAGTCTATCTACATATCTATGGAAATGAATGACTGTACTACAAACACAGAGCAGGGGCAAGCTCTGCTGAAATCCTTTCCCATAAGCCTTCGAGAATGACCCACTCCCTAGTTCTAGCAACTCTATCTAGGTGGTGATTAAAGAACTACACCTGTAAGTCCATAAGACAGTAAGTACAGCTTTGGTTGTACAAAGAATCAATCTAACTACATCCAATGTAACTGTTAATATGCTGAGCTCTTCACAGTATCGAGTTCTGCTGGAGACTACATGAATTCCTAACTCTGGGGAAACTGAACTGGATGAACCCAGGCCGCTGGCTGGGTCCATCAGAAAATCTGATGGAATGATTTGCTCTCTTACTCCATTCCAAATCTCAGGTGCAACAATGACAAAACTCAGACACCAAAGAGAATTACTCTGTAGTCTATTAATCAAAATGGATATTCCTAAGGATCTAAAGCTAAAAAGGATCTGTGTAGGTTATTTTGCGTCATCTGCTATATACTTGAGTGAAAATGTGAACATGAGATTTTTTAAGGACTATAAACATGATGTTTAATAATTCGGAATGTTATAATAAAAACAAAACCACCTATGACACTCTGCTCTGATGACCTCCTACATCAGAGAAAGTTTTGTTGTTGCTGTTTTGTATTTTTTTAATCAGATAGGAAGGTGAATTAGTAAAATAACTATCAGGTGCCACAAAGGAAAAACATGATTATGACTGCCTTTGGTGCAATGCTTATATGAGCATTTGGGCTGTGAGACACGTGTACACTGTAAAATAGCATGCAAAGCTGTCATTACGTACAACACACACTACTCTTACTAGTCATGCTTAAGATCCAAATCAAAGAGAGGATAGAAGGTGTAGAGGGGGATACCTAACATAATAAACATCAAGAAGAGACAGTGGGATAACCACTCACGTAAGTGGTTTGGCAGAAAGCAACACAAGGGATATGCCAAGTAGTTTGAATCTAAAGGGTGGGTACCTGTAAACAAACTCAAGGATTCTCTTCCAGGGCTAATACCACTGTTGGAATAGTGGGGAATGTGGAAAGAGGAGCTTCTTTTATGTGTCTTTCCTAGACACCAAGGTGTATAAAGTTCTAGAAGCTTCAAACCAAAACAACTGAACAGGAGCCTCTGGTAAACATTGTCTAGTTCAGCTTTTAACAACAAATCAAGTGCAGACTTCTTTCCTAATCAATACTAAAGATAAGCCTCCGCCTTCTACCACAAAAGGAAACATGGGAGATTTTCTCATTCTTGTGGAACGAAAATGGATAAAAGAGATGAAAAAGCAGAATCTGTAGGGAATAGAGGCACTGCCAGTCAACTTTTCCCTCAAAACTATTGATGTATCCCACAACTAAAAGTTTGAAGCACTAAGTTATGATCTTACAGGAGTTTTTGCAAAATCTGTTCCATTGTTTACATTCCTAGTTATGCTATTTTAAAAAAAAGAATAGGAGAAAAGAGGGGAGGAAAAAGACATCATAAAATATGACAAGAGGCTGACAGCCTATGACTCTAAATTGACTCTGTTATATATTCATTATATAAATATGCTCAAAAAATCTAGTACCAGACTGAACAGGAGATATGATAACATTTGAAATTATACACACTTTCTAGTTTCCATCTAATGCCCCAAACACTTAACAAATGCTCAGCAACAGCCTAATCAGCTTCAATCAAGGGAGAACATAAATGGCTTAACAGGTTGGAGATGTGGGTATGGAGGGGGTTACAAGCTCCCATTTTAGTATTAATGACCTTTCCACTGAATTAAGAAGCACCAAGCATATGGTACATGGAGATAGCGGATTATCTGAAAGTTGTAAAACAAAACAAAACTTTCTCTGTCTTAAAAAGATGTTCAGGGAAGACCTTAACAGAAGGGCCCCACAAACCATTTAGAAATAACAATAAAGACCTGACATTTCCAAAGAGCAAAGACAGCAAATACAGGTAAGACCTGTAAGTTAAGAGGCTTTAATATAACCCTAGAAAGCATAATTATAAAAAAATGTTTTGGCTTGATTATATACTAGACATGTCTACTACTGACATGTTTACACATCCACCAGCTTAAGAGATGTTTGCCTACTCAGTAAACAAGCAACACAGCAAGGATTTATAATCCAGACTGCCCTTTGCTGAAAGGAATCTATTCTAATACAGCAAACAACAAAATTCCCAACACTCACAGAGGGCAGGCAGGCAGGCTGCCTTCCTTGACTTCTCTGCTTTGTCTCAATATGAGTGTCTAACAATGACAGCAATAAAAAATTCAAAACAAAAGGCAATGACATTCAGATTAATTGCAGTGACCAATTTTAGTCCTGGAGAACAGATGATTAAAGGCGTTTCTTGGTAGAAGTCTGAGGAACTACAGATACAAACTGCTGAATACATTGTCAGGTATGACTGCTTTGTCAGTTTTGCTTAATTGTTTTGCTTTGTTATTATAAAGAAAGATATTAGGAAATTACTAATGTAAAAAAAATCAATGAAACAAAAAAAAATCCTCATTCAAAATAATAACTTGGGTGTTTAGGTCAAGGACATTAAAATAGAAGTTGGACATTGTTCCTTCCCTCATATAAAGTTCTATACTATACAAAAAAAAAACTGACCCTGCCTTAGAAAAATTAAAAAAAAAAAACTTTTTAAATCCCACAAGCCCAAATTAAAAAAATCAAAAGTTTATCATAATCTTAGAAGCAAGCACTGATAAAGTCTACGCAGTTGCTATAGGTTCCCAGAGCAAACAAGCTGAGTCAGAACACTGTAATAAAAAGAACACTGGCCAAGGAGGTAAGTTTTAAACCCAACTCTGATACTAACTGGCTGTGAAATTTTGAGCAAAATTCTCTGAGTCATTTTCCTTATCTGTATATGAAAGAGCTGAGCTATATATTCTCTAAGTACCCCTTCAATTCTAATATTCTTATAGACATCTAGATTTAGGGACAGTTTAAGTTAGGCTACACATAAATTCACACACATAGTTCTCTTTCTGTTCTGAACAGAAGGCTGAAATTTTGTTCAATAAAAGATGGAACCATCTTTTTCTACCCTTACTCTTTGTTTCACAGGCTGCTGGGGCCAAAGAATCATCGTCTCATGGCAAACTTGATGATGATGCTATTTGACTACGAGTCATATAACCCTTCAGTCTCCAAAGAACCAAAATCCCAGGTGACCCAAAGAGCAATGGTAGGCCCAAGTAAATTGCAGCATATTACCAGTGATGAATTGCATGCGAGAAATAGAAAAAAGATGTCACCCAGGAGATTGGCCACTCATGTATCAAAAGACAGATAGCCCCAGTAACCACAGAATATTAAAGGTCTATAAGGATTTAAAGGTCCTCCAGTTCACTGGTTAGATACTTACGTCGGCTAGTCAGTCAATAAACATTTATTAAGCATCTGCCACGCACTGCCCTTAAGGGAGGATATGAACAAGAATAACACATGATGAAAAGGTGTGGATGATTTGCAGAATGCACCCTTAAATGAAATATCCTCATTGCCAAGATTACCAATTCACTAAGTATTACTTCACCCTTTGCTTTGGGAACCACTTCTTAACTAAGTCTTAGGATATCTTGAACTAGAGTCATTTACTTTGCAAAGGGGAGTCCCAGATCCAGTCATCAAATCAGTCACCGATGACAGCATGAGCTGATAACTAAAAAAAGTTGAACAAAGCCATGTTACTGCCACTCAAACCTACCATGAGCATACAGCACAAGATGTATCAAGCATGTTACAACACCCAAATCACCAGATGCTAACATGCAGCACAAACACTACAAGCACAAGGCTACAAAATCAGGCTGATGCTCAACAGAAAAATGTGAAGGGAAAACTAGGTCTGAAACTAACCGATGAGATCTTGAAAGGAAGGAAGGGAGATAATACAATTAGGTTAACTGTCATAGGGCAAGATTTTCATTAAAAGTTGCCAAGAACTTTACAACCAAGTAACCTATACACACAGAAAAGAGAGTATTTTTAAAAATTAGGGATTTGTTTAAATACGGCACGTTGGTGTATGTTTGTTTGTTTGTTTGGGGGGGGCAGGTATGACAAGTTGCAGTGAAATACATCAAAAGGGATTGTAAAGAGGGTCATGTTTCTATCCAACCTACTGAAGATAAGGTAGATTTTTTAATAGCAAAAGGAAAAGATGAAATTGAAGGAAGTCTCAAATTCTAGTATTAATCAGATCTTCATCCAAAAATGTGACAAGTTAGTTACCTTTTGGTCATTAAAGTTTGGGAATCTCTCTGCAAAGGGGGTATATACACACAAACAAAAATCCACAAAGCCTGGAAAATTAAAGCCTATGGCCAAAAAAAAAAAAAAAATGTTGAGTCAGGATTGGCCCAGGCAGGTGACTCATACAAATCCTGCCAACACAACTGCAGGGTTTCCCTGGGAAGTCTCCCAGCTGAACAACACTCAGCAGGTTTGTGCTAGACCAGAATGCAATTAGAGGTGATCTAGTAGTAATAGTTAGAGACAATAGTTTAGTTTTTTTTCTTTAGTAAATGAACCATAACAATTTGTGAAATAGCCTAACAGTGGAAAATTAACTACAGAAAGAACATAGAAGAAAGCATTATTGTAACTATTTCATTTTCTACAGAAGCCAAACTATTTGGAAGGTCATAACAGCTCAAGCAAAACAAACAAAAAAAAAAACTAAACTAAAAACTAAAAATAAAAATTCTACTACTTCCAGATCAATAGACAAATAAATCAATGTTATTCACAATCTAATTAGGTTACAAAAGTAGTAAATACAAGTCCCATGGGAGGTTTCTTACAAAGGACTTGGGGGAAAGGGAAAGAAATAAAGAAAAGCAGGTACATACCCCTATAATCAAAAACCTATCAACACAAAATAGAAAATATGGACATTAACACACAACCTAAACTTGCTACTTACACAGATGCATATGCATTACTCACTATGTGAACAGTATCATGCTACTGCCAAGGTTATCCAAGACATCTAATATTTGTCTTAAATACATATAATCAAAATTTGTGCTACTGAGGACATGCTCTTCCTAGGCTAGCTTTCTCAGGGCAAACTGAAGGTTTATTGATTAAGAAAGGATCTTAGAAGCTAATTCTTTACCTCAATAAAACTAATCAGAAGTCATTCATTCATTCCTTTCAAAAACACTTAGAAAATATTCTTGTTTGTGAGCATCTATGTGTTTAAAAGTCACATTTTTTTAAACCTTCCAATAGGTTTTTATTAAGTAGACACATTCTGAATTATTCTATCAATCACAAAGATGTCCTATGGGCCTCCGGTGTACCACGTCCTTGGAGTTCTACATTAAAGCCTGTAGCCCCTCAACTCATTCTCCAATGGCTTCTTCCTGAAGCAGCAAACCTCATGAACTTTACAACACATTGTAGGAGCAAAAGAATCCTGATGCTGAATTACTGGGTCAATGAGCTCAGCACCAGACACACAAAATTTACCAAGCTGTCTCCTTGGTAATCCATACATTCTGCACAACCATCAAGGGCTAGGTTAATTCAATTATTCCTCTTTTGACTGAATGTACATACTATTCACCAAAGGAAGACACCACAGCCTAGAGTTAAAACTCTCAGGTAGGACTCCCAGTTGCATCTCTGACTTAAGAGGTCAAACAAACCCGGTCACTTTCAGGTGCTTTTGTTTCCTTAAGGCAAGGTAAGATAAAATGGATTTGTCCTTACATCATCTATAATATTAATTCAGCCTTATTTCTCTGCTCACCTCAAATCAGATTAGAGATTTTTTGGCAGTCATTTATACAATCCATCTTAAAAGCCACATTTAATATAGCATTCCCTGCTATGTAAGATGAGAAATCTAGGGGGTTAGGAAGGGGGGGGGAGAGCAGTCAGCAGGAAACTGTCAGCTGTGTTGTAAGTGCTAGAGATGGAAGGTTCTAAGAAAACTAAAGCCACCCACAAAGAAATGTCATTTTGGCATCACTTACATATCTAATGCTTTCCATCTTACCAGAAGCAATAAAAAGCTCCTTCCCTTTATTCTTTAAAAGAGATAGAGAACTTGACTCTACTGAACTTACACAAGGTGTTAAAAGGACAGTTATAAGGACTCACCTTAAACTAGTAAAGTGACATCAGTTCTCTGTGGACTGAAGATGCTCAAGCATTAATCAGTAATAAACCTGTAACACATATTCTAGCCCTGTCCAATATATAATTTACAATAGCCAATATACACTAGGCTACTGTCTTACTCTAATTTATTACTGACAATTTTTTCTTAATTTCTGCCTCTGAAGGAAAAGGAAGAAAAAGAGAAAAAAGGAATCACATGAGGACCTGATATATTCCTAATGGCTTACTTCATTAAAAATTTCTTTAAAAAACATAGAAAATAAAACAAAAAAAATTACATAAAGCAGTAAATTAAATAAAATTTCCTTTTTTTTTTTGAGTAGCAGAATGAAACAGTTTCATCTAGGCAATAGCTAGAAGAGACTTTGTTATGAAATGAAATTTCACTTGCAAAACAGTTGTTCTACAGGCTGAAAGTTGATGGTATACGGGTCCCATAGCTCTAAAAGGAGCAAATTCTTTTAGCAAGTTGATATTTGGGAAACAAAATGGTGCCACTAAAAAGGTCTTTTTTTCTGACAGATCTGGGGCAAAAATACATGTAATTTAGGCAGAGACCAATTCTTTATGTTAGTATGCATACTTTTCTGCCCCAAAACGACAGTACATAAGGAAGGCGAATTATACAAACCTAATAATGAGGATACAAACCCAGGGATGAAGAATGACTGGAAGGTTTCCCCAATTATAAAATTCATACTCCATAACTAATTTGGAAAGCAGAGATACTAATATTAACCCCACAATTAAAATTCCTCCAAGCAAAACTAGCACTTATAGTCTAACCTTGGCTCAATATGCCTAAGGAGAAAAAACTTTAATTAACCCACCTATTTACTACTTTTTACTCTGGCAAAACTCCATATGTGTTCAGAGGATTTGGGAAAGTGCAAGTAATGGGAACAGGGTTGGGCCAATATCTGCTTACACAGATTTTAAACTACTTTTCAATTTGTAAATATATCAGACTACTACTGCATTCAAGTCATTATTGTGCTAATTTTGCCAAATGGGTGATACTGGCAGCTTTGCCAGCCCTCCCCTTCAGGATTTGATCTTGCTGATCTTGTTTTAAGGACTTTTAACAATTGCTCAATTATCTATTTGTTTCAAGGTTTTCCCAGGATTGCCACCTGTACACTTCTTGAAAAGGAGGGGAAAAAGGAAGACTGGCCTAGCACACTCTTCAGCAGGCACACATAGCAATTGCCTGTTTAAATGGATGAAGGGCAGTCCACCCAACACATACAATCAGAGAGACCCTTTTGTTCAGAGCTCATCTAGCAGAGAGTGGATGCTTGTTAGATATTTCAAAAGAGGTGCAAGGCAGGGTTGAGGCCTGGTTTCCTTTTGATTTTGGTTTAAGAGTATAAATCTGATCCCCTATGACCTACAATCTGACTGAACATGTTCTAGATCAAACCTCCTGGGCCTTCCAGAGGCATAACCTAGATCCAAGGGAAATGATAAAGGGACAGAACATCTTGCTCACTCTGGAATCAGATTGCCCCCGACCTTTTAGCCCTTTCCCTAACAGTATCACCTCTAGTCCAGCGGATTTTTTCCCTTCTGGGAAGGGAATGGGATGGGATGGGGAAGAACAGAGTACCCAGACAGACCCAGACAGTACCCAGGAGTAGGTAGAAAAGGAGTAGAAGGAGCCATATCCTTTAATCCTGAAATGACCAAACCCCAAAGAATCTCAAAGATTTGACTAACTAGCTCTTAGAAGAGTAGAGTCAGAAAGTTGAGCCACCCTATGTACTGCCCCATCCCCCAAACCTAAGCCTTTCAGCCTACCTGCTCTGAAGCTGAGGTCCCGTTTCACCAGAGCCCTTCTGCTCAAATAATAGTAGGGTTGGAATACAAGAGTAAAAACCCAGAGAAACTCGGGGAAATGTGGAGGCCTAGCTCCAGTCGCAATTTACTGAGCAAGTGTACATTGTTAGGGGAGTACTAAGAACAGAAAAAAGGCCTTAGGGGCAAAGAACATTACAGTAAGGAACAGGGAGAACTTTATATAAGGGGTTTGAGGCAGAGGCATTATAAAAAAGGGATTGTTATCCAAAGATATTAGAGAGACCTTAGGGAAATATTATAGAACAAAAATATTAGAGACCCTGAGGGAAGGTGGGGGGCTGGTGGGGGGGCAACAGAAAGGGCTAGGAAAAAGAACTGGGAGTAAGGGACACATATTAAGGCCTGGGGAAATGAAATAGAAATGAAAGGCTTACAGAGACCTGGATTAAGAATAATATAGAAAGGCTGAGGTCAGGGGGGCATTCTAGAAATGGTTCACAGCTCTGGAGATAGGACATAAAGTACAGAAAACACTGAGAACTGGAATAGCATTATTTAAATAGGTGAAGGAAAAGGGCAAGACCCAGAATATAAAGGCCTGGGGGGCATGGTAGGCATTATTGGAAGCAGAGTTGGTTCACAGAGAGGGGAGAAATCTCTAGGGAGTAAGGGGGGTGTGTGCCTCCCAAGAGGGCAGAACTGGTGGTAAAGGCACTGGGGGGCACAATGTAGACCAGGAGGGCTCATAAGTTGGAGGGCAATAGGTAGCGGTGAGATGAAGGAGCTCTATGGAAAGGGGGCTGGTACAGTTCTGGGGGCTGGAGGATCAGTGTTGAGAGTAAATCCAGGGTAGCAGTAGAGAGCCCTGGGGAGGGGTGGCAGGGCAGAAGAAGGGGCTCTCTCAGTACAGCATAAAAGGAGGTAATGTTGGGGGGGCCACAGATATTAAAGGAAGCTAACAGGGAGGGGGCAGGAGGATTTTGGAGGTGGGGGACAAAGCATTAATGGAAGGCAGAACAGTCTGGGGTGAAAGCAGAGATCAGGAAGAACACAGGAGCAAAGTCTGGGGGCACCGCAGAGAGTTTTGGGGGTGAGGCACACAATATCAAGTGAAGCACAATAGGGAGCTCTGGGGGTGGGGGCACAGTAGAAAGATTTGGAAGTGGGGGCACAGTAGTAGGGGCACACTATGGGGGTACAGTGGGGAGTTCTGGGGTGGAGGCGAAGCAGGGACCTCTGGGGATGGGGAAGTGGTAGGGAGCGCTGGAGTGGGGGGCGCAGTACGGAGCAATGAGGGTACAAAGGGGAGTTCTGAGGGTGGGGGGGCAGTGTGTGAGAACAGCTGAGAGTTCTGGGGGGCACGGCGGGGGTTGGGGGGGTCAGGAGGTGGGGGCCCAGGATCGGGGCCCTCGTGGGCAGGGGGCGCGCCCCGGGGGGCCCGGGTTGGGGCGGGGCCCCGCGGGTTGGGGGAGGCGCGGCCCGGGCCCCCCCGCCCCCGGCCCCGCCGCCCCTCCCGCCCGGCCCCGCACCTGGTCCGCGAAGTCCTCGGCGGTGCCCATCAGGTCGTTCTGGCCCATGGCGGCGGCGGCGGCGGCGGCGGCGGGAGGGCTCGGCTCCGGCTCCCTCCCGTGTGGCGCTGGCGGCGGCTCCTCCTCCTCCCGCTCCCGCTGCGGCCTCCACAGGAAGTGGCCTCGGCCTCCTCGGCGGCGGCGGCGGCGGCGGCTCCTGCTTCTGCCACGTAGGCCAAGTCTTAAAGGGGCCGCAGCGCGGCCCGGCGCCTGGCCTGGGGGAGGGGGCGCCCTTAAAGGGCCCGCGGCGGACTCGGGCTCCCAAGCTACCCGGGGCGAGGCCGGGGCGGCTGAGCTGGCGGCGGAAGGTTCTTCCCCCGACCCTTCCAAGTATTTGGTCCAAGAAGGGCTGCCCCTTCCTTTCACAGAAACCTCAGCCTAGAGAGAAGAAGTCACTTGCCCAAGGTCACATAGCTAGTAAACGGCCAGACGGGGATTCGAAACCAGGTCTTCTGACCACTACTCTTTCCAGTCTCATCATTCTAGGCCACTCCTCTCTCTTTACAGATGGGGAAACTGAGGCCCCAAAAGAAATTTGCACAAATGAGTGGCGGAGCTGGGATGAGGACTCTGGCCCTTGACTCCAAATTCTGGGCAATTTACACTCTACCGCTATGGGGGAGGGATAGTGATATGAGGTGTTCAGTCTTTATGGAATGAATGAATGAATGAATGGAGGTAGCAAGTTATAAAGCGAGGCTCACAGGGAGGAAACATTGGGCCGGCACAGATATTAAAGGGAGCTAATAGGGACGGGGAAGTAGTGTTTGAGGGTGAGGGACACAGCATTAATGGGAAATAGAACGCTATACAGATAGGAAACTGAGGCCCCAAAAGAAAAGTATCCAAATTTACACCAGTGACAGAGTTGAGATTCGTATCCTGGCCCTTGATTCCTGGGCAGTTTGCACTGTACCAGACTGGGAAAGGGATAGTAATGTGAAGTATTCAGTCCTTATGAAATGATTGAATGAATGAACGAATGAATGAATGAAAAACATTTCTTCAGCTCTTGCTATGTGCAAAGCATTGTGCTAAGTGCTGGAGATACAAATAGAAAAGCAACCCCAGCTTTCAAGGAACTCACTTTCTAATGAAGAGAGAATGCCTGGGGATGGACAAATAAACGGTCCTGGGGCAGCAAGGATGCCACGCCCCTCACGCGTACCTGAGACAGGACTCAGATTAACAGCCAGGCTGGCTTTGCCCATCTCCTCTCTCCACGTGTCAGACCCAAGGATTCCTGAGCCGAGACGTGGTGCCCCTGGGGAAGTCTGACTCAGGCTTGAGAGCAGAATGACCCGGAGAAGGTCAGAGACAGCTAGGACAGGCTGACAGATCCAGCCTGAGTGCCGCAGAGGAGGCCCGAGGACTTAGAACTGCCTGCGTGTAGACGAGGTTTGGGTCGGACCATAGCTGAGCTAGCGGGCGGGATGCGCCTCTAAGCACTCACGGTTGCTGGGCGTCAGATGGAAAGGAGCCCACCTCCCCAGCTCGGGACTGGGCGCACAGGAGGAGGCTAGAGCTGAGTGCCTGGGGCAAGACAGGCTAGAGGGCTGGCAAGTGGGAGAGGAGCCAGCAGCCGACGGACCTCGCTTGAGCATCTGTGAATGTGGATGGAATCAGACAGATAAGTTCAGGTAGACGTAGGGTGGGAAACACGGGGGAGCTGGGGAGGGGGTGTGCCTGGGCTTGCTCCTCGCGGGGAGAGCCTCAGACGGAAGGGGATCGAACCCTCCTCGCCGCCCCCTCCCCCCTCCGGCAGCCCTCTGCCGACCCCAAGTGAAGGAGGAAAGTCGAGTCTTACACTAGAAATTATAATGGAAAAGTATAAGGTGAGGAATTTAGTCCCCCAACCCCTTCCTCTCTGGAGTCTCTAGGAGGTAGGAAGAAGGGGAAGACAGTTTGACGAGGGAGTAGCGCTCCCAGAAACTTCTGATGGCCCCCAACTTTAACTGCCATAACGCCATGTAGCCCCCCAGGACGCCAGCCTTCCCAAGCCCCTTCCCAGCACTCGAGGTCATTTTTAACACTTGTACTGAAGGAAGGTTTTGCAACATTTAAAGTGCTACAGAAATATGATGAACTCTGAAGCTTGTCCCTTGAACAAATATATACCTAAGAAATTTTACAGAGTATCCACAGGAGAGGAGAGAAAAGGAATGACAGTTGGAGGCAGGCTGAAAAAAAAAATCTCTCAGTGTTGTATCTGGGATGACACTTTTTATCACCATGTTTACCACAACAATATCTGGATAACCATCCACCTAATTCTCTCTCTCAGTTTACCCACCACACTACCAAAAGACCCTTCTATTCTCCAACCTCTCAGAATGCCCTGAAAACATGTTCCTCATCTGTCCCTCCTGTTAAGTTCCTCCTTCTCTGGGGCCTGGGCTTACCTCCTTGTTTCAGGTTTTAAGGTGGGGAAAATGAAGAATTATATGCTTAGAATCAGTTTCTGTATTTTTCTTATTTTTCCCCCTTCAGTTTCAAGAAACCAGACTGGTTGTCCACCCTCAGTCTACTGCTTGAATGAAAGGAAATGGACCACCAGGATTTAGAATCACACAGCTAGATTTCAGATTCTGACTCTGCTACTAAATACCTGTGTGATCTTGGCAGAGTTAACTTTTTCCTAACCAAAGTTTCTTCTCTGTGAAATAAGGGGATTGAGCTATTTGATATCTAAGGTTCTTTCTAGCTCTAAATCTTATGATTTAGACAGACAACCTAACTAGGGGACAGTATTGTTGTTCAGATGTGTCCAACTCTGCATGACACGTGGACCATAGCACTCCAGGTCCTTCTGTCCTCCACTGTCTCCAGAAATCTGTCCCAGCAGGACACCATCCAAACCTGACGGGCTCCTCTTCCAATGCCATATCTTTTAGCGCTTTAATAGTAACCATGGGGTTTTTTTGGCAAAGATACTGGAGTAGTTTGTCCTCCATTTCCTTCTCCAGTGGATCACCTTTTCTCAGAGCTCTCCATTATGACCTGGCTGTCTTGGGTAACCCTGCATGGCATAGCTCATAGTTTCATTGAGCTGCTCAAGCCCCTCCAGCTCCACAAGGCAGTAATCCAGGAGGGGAGGAGATAGGATACCTGAGTTCTCCAAGCTGTGCTGCTGACTAACTCTTTGACATGGAATCCTTCACCTACCAGGCCACAGTTTCTTCTGAGAAAATTTCCTCCATTCGTAAAATGAAAGGATAATGTATTTCCTGCCTACACTCCGCAGGACTGTTGTGAGGAAAGGTATAGTTAATAGGGGTGGGGAACCTGTGGCCTCAAGGCCACATGTGGACCTCTAGGTCCTCAAGTTCAGCCCTTTGACCGAATCCAAGCTTCACAGAACAAATCCACTTAATGAAAAGATTTGTTCTGTGAAGTTTGGATTCAATCAAAAGGCCACTCTTGAGGACTTAGAAGGCTACATGTGGTCTTGAGGCCACAGGTTCCCCACCCCTGGTCTAGTACATGGAATCAACAGACCTGGGTGCCAATTAACTCTGACACTAGTTATGTGACCTTGGGCAAATTTCTTCACTTCTGTAACCTTTAGTTTCTCCAATTTAAACTGGAGATAATAATACTTGCCCTACCTACTTCACAGGGTTGTTGTGAACTTTAAAACATATGAAAATGGGAGCTACCACCTCTCTCCTGCATAGGTTGGCACCTGGGTATGTAATATTGCCATGCTATCAGATCAAATAAATGTATGAGTTGGTTTTGTGGAACTGTTTTCTTTCTCTTTTATCATTGGTTACAAGGGATAACTGGTTAGGGAGGAGAGGGAAGAAGGGATGTATTTGGAAATAATGAGCATGCAAAAACAAAAGATTTCAAAAAAAATTAAAGAAAGAAAACAAAAAAGGACAGCAATAAAAAACAAAGAAGTCTGACTTATTAGTAAATAAGATTATGGATGGGAAAACAAATTTTTATCCCTTCCCAAAGTGAAAGGGATATATTGATCATGTCATCCCTTTGGCTAACAGGTTATACAAACATTGAAGCATGGTGCCTTGGGGGTGAATGTAGTGGTGGTAGAAAGACACAAATTGAAATCTACTAAGCCTGTAAGACTCCTGATAAAGAAGGTAAGTGGAAGTTTCCATAGCCACAGATGCAAAAGATGCTTGTATAGTTAGAACTTTCCAAGTTAGGTACTCTTTCAGTATGGGGAAAGCACAGACAAAAGGAAGGATGAAGGCTACCCTTTTGCTTATACCTCTCTCAACCAGAAACTCCATTTACAGATCTACGAAATGGAGATAATAACACTCATATTTCCTACTGCCTTCTCTTATGAAGAAAGTGCTTTGTAACCCTTAAAGCACTGTAGAAATGTCAGGGAGAAATATGGGCATTCAATCCTTTCCTTTCTTCTATCCCAAGTAATTCATAATGACATCAGCATTATAGCATAGCAGAGAGAAAACTGACTTTGAAGCCATGAAAAACTGAGTTCATCTCTCACCTGTGACACATACTGGTTGTGTAACCTTGGACATATCCAATCACCTCTCAGTGCTCTAAGTCAAACTCAAATAGAAATGAAGTCATTAAACCTTATATAAGGATCCCTACTGGCACATACTGACTTTTCTCTTTTGCATTTGACAGCTCTTCAAACCCTTGAAGATAGCTACTATATCCCCCTTCTACAGGTTAAACCACCCCAGTTCCTTCAACAGATCCCCACATATCAGTCAATAGTCAACAAGTATTTATGTGGCAGGCACTATGGCACATGGCATGTACTTTAGGCCCTGGAGCTTCCTGGTTACCCTCTTCCCGACAGTCTTCAACTTAACATTGTCTTTCCTAAAACGTGGCACTTCAGAACTGAATACATAATTCCTGACAGGGGTTGAACAAGGCCGAATGCTGTAGTGCTACTACCACAAACCTTAGTCCTGGACACGCTCTGTGCCTTTCTGAATGCAACCAAAAGTTGAAATAGCTTTCTTGGATGCCTTATTATATAATCAGTTCATATTGAGCTTAAAGTCCACCAAAACCTCCAGGTAGATTTCAAAAAAATTGCTACCTAGACATACCTGTAGCTTTTTGAACCCAAGCATGCGATTTTACATTTATCACAATTAAATGCCATCTTGCTAGATTTGGCCCAGTGTTCTAGCCTGTCCAGATCTTTTAGGATCCTGACTTTTCTAACTGGTGTGTCAGCTCTCCCTCCAAACTGCATATTTGATAAACATTCCATTTATGCCTTTATGCAAGTCACTGGAAAAAATATTGGGCAAGGCAAGGCCAAACAGAGATCCATAGGAAAGTACTCAGGAGACTTTCTTCCAGATTGCCTACAAACCATTATTAATGACTCTTCTTTCTTTGGGTCCAGTCATTCAACCTGTTCCAAACTCCCCTAACTGTATTCATGTCTGGCTCCCATTTGTATTTTTTTCCACAAGAGTGCCAGGGGATACTTTGCCAAATGTTTTGTAGAAATGGAGGTAAACTTTATTGGCAACAGTCCCCTGATATACTTTAGTACTCAACTAGATTTACAGCTTCATGAATTCAGATATTCCTATCTATGGCACAGATCGAAATCAATCCATGCCTGCTTATCTTGTGCAAATCTTGACCATATCTTCCCATATGTTTGTCACAGCAAGGTCCACTTAACATGCTGGGGGACTTTCAAAATTTCTTCTGCTATCAGGAGGCTCCTGGGGAGCACTTGGGTGGTCCACCTGCCATCATCCCTCACCCTTAACCCATCCCATCTTCTTTTTCTATTGTACATTTCCCTGATGACATCTTTTACTACTGTTCTTCAAAGTTCATAATTTTTGATATGTTGAAACCAGATCACACCCATTATATGATTCTCCATTGCTTTCTATTTGATACTTATTTCAAATTCTTGGGAATTTTTTGTGTTTCACATCCAGTACAGGCCTGACCGTAACATTCTCTTACTTAGTAAACTCCAGTGGCATTTAAAACCTTTCATAATCTGCCTCCAATCTACCCATACCAGTCTACCAGTAGAATACTGGTATTAAGAAGATGGACTTTTTTGTTTTCTGGGAAAAGGTTGGGGCAGCTAGGTGGTATGGTGGATATAGCGCTGGTCCTGGAGTCAGGAAGATCTGAGTTCCAATCTGGCTTCAGGAACTTACTAGCTGTGTGACTTTGGACAATCACTTAACCTTGGTTTCTTCAACTGTAAAATGGGGATAATGATAGCACCTACCTCCCAGGGTTGCTGTGAGAAACAAATGAGAATATATTTGTAAAGTGTTTAGCATGGTGCCTGGTACATAGTAAGTGCTATAGAAGTGCCAGCTATTATCATGATTATTGTTATTAATTTGCTCAAGGCAATCCAGCCTGCTGCTCTCCTCCTATTTAATTCTGGACACAGCTTGTTGTCCATTTGTACTGTCTGTCCAGTTTACATATACTGATAGACTAGTTCCATCCAAATAGATATCCTTCATCCACTTGTTTCCTGTGTGGATGTAACCATCCCAAACTCTTTTGAGTGGTTTTGCATGTCTTCTAGTTGGATTTGCAATATTTTGGCTTTTTTTGTTGCCAACATAATGTCATTCACCAAGGGGAGTACCAGGAGGATCTCACCACCCATCAGAAATCCCTCTTCAACTGGGTTTCTTTGATGAATATCTTCCATCCCTGTGCCAAACAGTTAGGGGAACCTGCATCTCCCTGTTCTATCCCTAACCTGATGTTTATGATCAGAAAGTGATTGAACAAAGTTATCTCTGTTGTTGTATCTTTCAAGGAGCCTTGAATGATTTGATGTATGGATGGGAGACAACTTGTTGCCCTTAAAGTGGCTTTTTGCTCCTTCATTCCAAAAGCCTTTTTGTTATAAATGCACAAAAAGCATAGCAAAATCTTATATTCTCCACATCTTTTAGTCAAGATAACTGGGGATTCTAAGATGTGGGGGTGAGGAGAAGTGCATTCCAAAAAATAGGGTGTAGCCTGTGCAAGAGCACAGAGGCAAGATTGAATGTCACTTGTGAGAAATCCCAAAGAGTCTAATTCAGCTGGATTGTAGAGCAGTAAGGTATAATAAGGCTGGAGGGGTAGATTGGAGACAGATTATGAAAGGTTTTAAATACAACTGGAGTTTACTAAGCAAGAGAATGATAAGGTCAGGTCTGTACTAGAGGAATATGATTTTTGGCTACTGTATAGAATGGTTTAGAAAGGGAGACTTGAGTCAGGGAGACTAATTAGGAGGCTACTGCAATAGTCCAGGCAGCAGTGGTGAAACTCACAACTCTGAACTCAGCTGGTGGCTGTGCAAATGGAGAGAAAGGATGGATGTGAGAGATGTCATGGAAGTAAAATCCAAAAGACCTGGCAACTGATGGGATATGTAGGGTGAGGGAGAGTGAAGAGGCAAGGAAAACATCAAGGTTGGGAACCTGGGTGACTAGAAGGATGCTAGTGTCCTGGACAGAAATAGGGAAGGTTAGAGGAAGGGTGAGTTTGAGGAGAAAGTTAATGAATTCTGTTTTGGACCTCTTGAGTTAGATATGCATATATTACATCCATTTGGCTATGATCCATTTGGCTGTAGTTCAATGGAGGGGACAGGGCAATAGAAAGATAGGTAGGTCAATAGATAGGAAGGAAGGAAGGTAGGAAGGAAGAAAGAAAAAGAAAAAGAAAGGAAAGAAGGAAGGAGGGAGAGAGAGAGAAAGAGAGAAACTCAGAGGTTCAGTGACTTACTCAAGATCACATTGGCCTGTTCTCAGTAAAGTAATGTGTCTTTGGGATTACTGCTTCCTTTTTTACAAATTTACTAACCATCTGTCTTAAACCTTACTTGCTTTGCCCAGTCCTTGGGCCCAAAGGGGCTAATTAGGTCATAGGACATCAATGATTTAAAGGGGGGTGGGAGAATGTCCTTAGTCTACATATCTTGATTAGTGTTAGCACTAAAAGCACCAAGACCCACTTTTTGGCTTTTTCTGATTGAATCAGTATTGAAGAGGTTTACTATTTACAACCTGATATATATCTTATTCCCCTATCTGCTGTTGTGATCAACCTGTGTGGGCAGGGAGCTGGAGAGCTGTACTTGTCAATGCATAACTTTGCTCAATGTTTGTATGTAGTAAAAGAGGATTCAGTGTTTTATTTATTATTATTATTATTATTTGCCTCATTGATTAAGTCTCTTCAGATTTTGACTTTGCACCTGTCTTGAAACACTATCCTTTTAATAATTCTTTTATAGAGGAATTATGTTCCTCTATAAAATCAGTCAACATATTAAGCACTTACCTGCAAAAGTCCTATACTAGATCATTTTATAGTGGAAAGAACCCCGACTTGGAGTCAGAAGATCTAGATCTGTGTCCAGTTTCACTTATTTTGGCCTCAGTTTCCTTATCTGTACAATGATGGGATTGGACCAGATGACCCCTAGTGCCCCTGTGGGGATTAAAATTATTTAACCTACAATAAAAGAGACTAAGGCAGAGCCCTGAGTCAATGGCATTTTATTAAAGGTTCCATGATCTCCTTTAATGAAGTGGATCTCAGATCTCCCTCGCCATCTGAGATGTCCCCTTCTTCCAGGGCCTTATTTTTTTTTTCCAGCCAAAGACAAGGTTTATTAGAACATCCATCATATTGGGCAGACTCTTACGGAGTCTGAACATGGGTAAGCAGTGGCTAGATTATAAGAATCTGAGCAGTGGCTAGATTTTAAGAATCTAATCACCTTAATGGTGACAAGATGGACCCTATATGCAGAAAGACTGTGGGAGAGATCTAGGAGGGGCCAAGCAGTTTGGGGTGACTGGAGGAGGGGTCGAAGGAGGATCTGGATGGAAGTGGCCAGTAAACTGGAGTGAGCAGAACTCCTGGGACCTGGATTTCATGGCCAGGGCCTTATTTTTATAACTAAATATATACACACACACACATATATATATATATATTTGATAAATACCAGATTTGATACCTAAACATTCTAAAGAGGCTATACAAAGTACATAAACCCATTGGTTGATAGATATTGTTTCGCAGGCCAAAAAATGATGCATCAGCTAGAAATAGTATGTCAGCAGAGGGGTCTCAGGCAAAGCATGGGGCATCTCCACTGACTAAGTGGTCATAAGATGGTCACTTGCTCATGTTGGACAAGAGAGAGAGGTCCAAAGGTACAAAAATAAATTGGAGGACTTTCCATGTAATTGAGTCAACTCCACCATACTGGACTTGGTCACCTTAACAAGGAAAAACAAGGAAAACAAGGCCTCTAGTTAGCTTCCTGTGATTAAGGAAGTGAACTTACAAGCTACAGCTCATAGCTCTGGAGCTCAATATACAGAACTTATGATCACTGCCCCTGTGGAATCTTATCAAACTGATTAACACTGATTGAAATAGAGTAGGGGTCCAAATGAAGTATTTTTCATACCCTTTCCATCTTTAAATCTTATGATCTTTTGATCCTAATTCTTATACTGTCTCACCATGGGCGTATTACTTCAACTTTAAAAGCTTTAGTTTCCTAATCTAGAAAATTGTTATAACAATGTTTTCACTACTCACCCCAGAATGTTATTGTAAGGAGAGTACTTTGCAAACTAAGACTCAGAGAAATGAAATGATTTTCACAGCTTCCCATAACTAATAAGTGGAGGGGGCCTGAGTGAAAGATTCATCCAAGTTTGCCAATGTTACCAGAACCCCAGTATCACCAGGGACATCTTGCCTTTGTTATGAGATACTATTTGTGATGTATTTATTATTGTTCAATTGTTTCAGTCATTTCAATCATATCCCACTCTTCATGACCCTATTTGGGTATCTTGGCAAAGATACTGGAGTGGTTTGCCACTTCCTTTTCCAGCTCATTTTACATATAAGGAAACTGAGGCAAACAAGATTAAGTGACTTGCCCAGGGTCACACAGCTAGTCAGTGTCTGAGGCCAGATTTGAACTCAGGAAGATTCATCTTCCTGACTCCAGGCCCAGTACTCGATCCCCTGTGCCAAGTATTTCTCTATAGTTAGGTGCTCCAACTTAGGAAGGACCCTGGCAAGCTAGAAAGAAGGAAGGAAGGAAAGTAGCATTGATTAAATGCCTATTATGTGCCAAGCACTGTGCTAAGTGCTTTAACTTATTTGATCTTCACAACAGTAGGAGGGGGATGCTATTATTATTTCCATTTTACACACAAGGAAACTGAGGCAAACAGAAGTTAGTGACGTGCCTAGGGTCACACAGGCAGTAAGTGTTGGAGGTCAAATTTGAACTCAAGTCTTTCTGACAGCAGATCCAGAGGATGCTGAGCAAGATGGTGAGAGGATTAGATACTATGCCAACAATTGGTTGAAAGAACTAGGAAAATGTAGCCCAGGTTGTGGTTTGTCCTTCATTCTCGAAGAAGACCATGACATCAGGAAGATGATGCCATGACTTGCAATTGAACTGGATTTAAGTGAGGGAGGACTGTGCAAAGTCACCAGTCTTACTTTCTCCTTCAGAACCATCTGGGTCTAGTGGCCATATATAGATCAGGACAACTGGAGATGGCCCAGCTTTAGTCGGGATAAAAGACTTGGAAAACACATAATAGATGAATGAGTTCAAATAGCTGAAGAATTGTCATGTGGAAGAGGGATTCAATGAATTCAATTTGTTCTTGGTCCTAGAGGGTAAAACTAATAGTAGTGAGTAGAAATTTCAAAGAGGCTGGTTTAGGTTTGACATTAGGAAGTACTTACCAATCATGAAAGCTGCCCAGTAGTGGAGTGAGCTGTCTTGGAATTTAGTTTCTTTTCAATAGAGATCTTCAGATAAAGGCAGAATGACTACTTCTCAGAGATGTTGTAAAGATTTCTTTTAGCTATGGTTCTGGCTAGGTAATGGGAATAACAATAACAATAACTAGCATTTATGTAATGCTTTAAGGTTTGCAAAGCAATTTACCTATATTATCTAATTCATCCTTACTACAATCCCATGAGGAAGGTGCTATTATTATCCATATTTTGCAGATGAGGAAACTGAGGCTGAGAAGGCTAAGTGACTTGCCCAGGGTCATACAGCTAGTATCTGAGGCAGGATTGGAACTCAAGTCTTCCTGACTCCTAGTTCAGTCCTCTAACTAATGTCTGATGACTTTTGGGTTCTCTTCCAACTTTGTCAATCTGTGATTCTCTTTTCTATTTGCAAGTGAGACTTGAACTTTTGGGCTCTCTTCCCATGGAAGTATGCATGTAAACTACTAAAAGGGAATGCACAAATATAAGTAATATACATATCATCCTTTTGTCCCAAAGGGTATCAAATTACTTCCTTCCTTGTTCTAAGATAGTCTTCAAATGACTCCTCCAGTGATCCCCTGGGGCTATCCAATCACATCAAGAGCTAAGAGCATTTTATTTGAAGTCATTCCAGGAAAGATGCTAAGTAAATGTTACTGGTTATTCCCCCTTATAGAATGGATCCTAAGTCATTGCCAGTAAACAAATCATAGATTAGGGGCTTTTCCAGCCTACCTCTCAACCCTCTGAAAATGGGAAAAATAAAAGAACATGAAAAATGAAATCACAGCATTCACGTGTGAAATATAAGAAATAGAGATCCCTGAAAACAGTGTTGCATAATGACACTGTTTTCCCAGAACATCCAAGGGGAGATTAAAAAAAAATAATGAGGAGGCTTTCTTTTTTTAATAAACAGATCAGAACTGTGCCCACTCTTTCCTTGTCACATACCGCCTCCAGCAACCAATTATTTTCTTTTCTGTTTTAAGATGCTCTTAAAATGGAGCCTTGAGTAATCCCACAGTTTCCATTATAGTATCCAATAACAAAATTGCGTTAATTCAATTCATTTCAAAAAGCATTTATTAAGCACCTACTCTGGAGCAGGCACTGGGCTAATTGTTGGGGATTCAAAGATTAAAAAAAAATTATTGCCTTTAAGGAGCTTATATTTTACAGGAAAGCATCAGTGCTCCTGCCCTACCATTACTGAAAACATTTCTAGAATTCAGGGCCAGGAGAGCCCTTAGGGACTGCTTAATCTAACTTCCTCATTTGACAGATGAGGAAACTAAAACCCAGAATGTCAGAGGTAGGACTTGAACTGAGGTCTTCTAATTCTTTTTTTCTTTTTTTTTTACTTGCCAATATTATGATTTATTTAAATCAGCAAACTTTTTTTACATTTTAAAAAAAGAGGATTTCACATAAAATTGCAAATCAACTATGTACAACCTGCTATTCCTTTTAAATATATAATAAAATTATCATGTAACTTTCTTTTTTCCCTTTTTTCTTCCCTTCTCTCTCCTTTCCCACCCCAGACAGCTACCATTAGACAGAAATATATATACATAATATATATATTATATGTGTAATATATATAATGTATACATATATATGTAAAGTCATTATAAACATACTTCTATTTATCAGTTCTTTCTCTGGATGTTTGCATCTTCCTTCATAGGTCCTTTGTAATTAATTTGGATATTTATTTTAGTCTAAATGACTTAATCACTCAAAGTCATTCTTAAAGCAAAATTGCTGTTACTGCATACAGCGTTCTCTGGGTTCTGCTCATTTTGCTCTTCATGAGGTCTTCTAATTCTAAATTTGGTGACCTGTTAATACTACGGCACACTGCGTACTCTAGTCATCTTTGTGAATGGCCTTCAGATAGTTCTTTGGACAGAATTAGTCTCATGATTTTATAATCAAATTATGTTTGTCTATGCATGTACATGTGTGTGATGGATTTTTGTTTTGATTGGTTGGTTTCTGACTCCAAATAATATGAGCCAGCAATTCGTTATCACATTCACCAGTCAGGAATTTGGCCTATTGCTCCTAAACAAATTCCATCACTGAAGATTTGCCACCAGAGAGAAGATGTGAAACAACATGGGAGAGGCCCCGAAGGTCATGCCACAAGAAGGTCCCAAAGTATTTTAAGCAATGTTCTTAGTAATGTTGGAGAGATAAAGAGACTCCTAAAGTGGCTACTTTGAAGAGGGCAGTTTTTGTCATATCAATGTGAACCTGGAATCAGGAAGGCTTGTCTCAGAAACTTAGTAGGCTGCTAATGCCTTCCCTTTGAAATTATCTTCCATTTACGCCGTACGTGTCTTGTATGTAAAGTCTTTTACATGTTGTCTCCCCATTAGAAGAATGTCAGCCCCTTGAGGACAGGAACCATAGTTTGTTTTTCTTTCGTATCCCTGGCACTTAGCTTAGTGCTTGACACACTTGTGAGCTTAAGTGTTTAATGACTGGCTGACTAACCCTGTCAGACTAGGTTTGTTCTTCTGTAAAGAGGACCAATAAAAGCAGTTGTCTCATGGGGTTGTTGGGAAGGTCAAATGAGCCTCAGTAGTTTTAAACTGCATAAGTATTTTTGGGACACTCCATATATGTGAAGCATTTGGCAAGATTTCGAGCGCTACATGTGTTGTTGTATTTATAACTTCTAGTTTCTGGAATCAGTTTACTGGGGCTCCAAAGAGTGGGCACCTCTGAGATCAGGGCACCTCTGAAGTCAGAAATTGTCACCCAATGAAATGGAAGTCAGTAGTAACCCACCAGAATGAATGGGGTCAGCTAGCCAAAACACGAAGAACATCATCACACCCATCCACTACCAAAAAATGGTTTGTAACTGGGGTCTTTGAGGGTAAGATTAAGGGTGTATATGTCTTTATGTATAAATATATATTATATACATGTATAATATATATAATGTGTATATATGTATGTATGTGCATATGTGTGAGTGTGTGTCTGTGTGTGCCTGTGTATGTGTGTGTGTGTGTGTGTGTATCCTTTTAAGGCATCCATTTAAAATGAATTTAACAGGGGCATAGGGACCGTAGTCTTGAAAACCAAAATACTCTGGCTTGAGGAAGTGTTGTAACAGCAAAAGTTTGGGGTGGCCAATAAAGAATAGTGACAAAGGAGAATAGAGAGTTGAGGTGGTATCAGACAGAGTTTGTCCAGCACCATCCAGCGGGGAGTGAGAGCCTTTTACCAGTCAACATCAGCAGTGGAGACGAAGGCATTGACAGCCAAGATACCTCTTAAAGTCATCTAACTCTGTTGTGGATCTCACCAAGCCACTTACTGATATTAATTTGGTTTTCCCAACTGGACTTTGTGCTGATCAATAGGTGTAAGTTTTTTAGGCCAACTGGCAATTCTACAGGAACAGCTAGAGTTCAGTGGAAACAATACTGCAGTTGGAGTTGGAGGACCTGTATTCAAATCCTGACTCTGCCTCTTACTATTTTTCTGACCATGTCATCTAACTTCTCTTGGTCTGTAAAATGAGGGAATTGAATGTGATGGCCTCAAGGTCCTTTCTAACTCTAAATTTATGATTTCCATGATGTGTAAAGTGAAGGGTTGGACTAGACATCCCCTACAATCCTTTCTAGCTCTAAATTTCTGATCTTCTTTGCATAAATTAATGTAAGAATGGGAGATTTGATTTCCCCACAGCTCCTCAATGGCTTCCGGTGGCCTTCTTTATTCAGCTCCCTATATCTTCTAGTCGTCTTAGGAGCTGGGTTCTTCTTGGAATCTGCCTTCCACCTAGATGGATTTTTCAAGATTATAAGGGGTCATGCCCGTCATCGTTTGTCTTGTGTTGCTCCCGTCTGCCTGCTCAGAGGGCCTGTTCTACACCTGGCCTGGATGCACCTTTACAGTTCATGTAATGCCCTCTCCTCCATGATGACATTCCTTGACTAAATCGACTGACATTAATTCGTTGGCATTCTCACTCATCAGCCGGTGTCTTTGGTGCCTCGTGAGTTTTTGTTGGGGTGAAGCAGGGCCTGATTCACCTCCAGGTGGACTGATGATAAGAAGTTTCTGTGCTTTCAGAGCTGATGACCAGACGCTGGAGCTTATGGTATCCCTACCAAGATGCAGGAACCTTATGAAATTCATCCAGTGGGTCACTTTGTCTCTTCTTTTCATTGCTCACTCCAATTTCCAAAACAATTTTGGTAAAATATCAGCCTCCCTGTTTCCAAGCCATTGCTTGCATTACCATCTTCTGTGAATTAATAAATTAATATCTAGAAATTTAATAACTTATATAATTTAATAATATGATAATAAATAATAAATTAATAAACAAGATATACTCCCTGGACCTCAGTTGAATCCTGAGTCTGCCAGTCATTCTACCTGTGTGACTTTGGACAAGTTACTTCCTCTCTCTGGGCCTTAGTTTCTTCTATAAAATAAAGAACTCAGACTGGATGATCAACAAAGTCCCTTTCAATCCTAAATCCTATGACCTATGACCCATTGACAGCACTGAGGAGAAAGAAGATACACATTTTGTGATTCTCTCCATCCAGATCCTAGCCCAGAATCACAGAGGTAGTCAGGACTGGGTGATGTTGACCAGTGGTAATAATACTATCAATTGCTTTTTTGCCATTTGTTTAGGTGGAGTGTATTGATGAACAGCATGCAAATGATGCCCTGGAGGAGGTAACTATGTTTATGACCTTTTAATTTTGGGGGGGGGGGGTGAGGAGTGGTGCTGAGGGGAAAAGGGCAAACAAAATAGGAAGCATAGGTGCTGTACTTTTAAGGATGAGACAGGTAATGCTTTAGAAGAAATGATAAGAGGAGGGAGAGAATTTGGAACTCAAAAAATTTTTTAAAAGAATGTTTTAATTTTTTACATATAGTTGGGAAATATTTAACAAAACAAATAAAAATATATTAAAATTAATGGTCCCATTAAAATCTAGTAACTAGTGGAACAAAGATATGTTTATGGGAGGATTATTTTTATAGGTGAAATTAATTTCCAAAAATCAAGTGAGATTTTAATAATTTAAATTAAATTAACATGAAATATTTAATAATTTGTTCAGTGAATTTTATTTTCAGCAAAAATCTACTAAGTTTATTTTGTTTGTCCAAAACCAACATAGCTACACTGAGGGTTTTTTTTTGGGGGGGATGTTGTTTTTTGCATTTTTTGACAAAGTGAAACTAAAATAAAAATGGAACATAGATATATAAAATCTCATTTGGGGTGGAGGAAGACAAGACGATGTAATTTAATACTTTTTTCTTTCATGCATTTATTCATTCATTTGTTCCTTCAAATGTTTATTTAATGTATGAGAACAAATTTTAAAAAAAGAAGCTTGACAATTCTTCAAATAAAAGGTATCTTAAAATCTCATTACGTGATGGGATTAACATGGTTCTGTGATTTCATTGCTTATGCTTAGCAACATGCCTGGCACATCAACAGCTAAATACATGCTTATCCCATTTTCCTTACTTTCCCTTGATCTTATGGAAGAACTCCTTTTGTGCAATTTTATAGATTTAGAGTTTATTAGAGCATTGAGATATTAAGGGCCTTGCCCAGGGTCAAAATGCCTGGATGGGTCAGAGGAAGGTACAGCTTTCTATCCACTATACTAGGTCACTGCCTTTTTATGAGGCAAAAAATTATTAAATTACATTGCCTTTGACATGACAACCCTTCACATACTAGAAGAGAATAACCACATTTGCGTAAGCTTTCTCTTTGTAAGTCCTGTTTTTTCAAATGATCCACATAGGGCATGAACTCTAGTTTCCTCACTGCCCATGGTCCTCTACTTTGAATTTGTCAATGTCCTTTCTGCAATGTGGCATCCAGAAATGGATGTCATGTTCTGATGGTCTGCTCTGGAACGAGAAAAAGACTACTGCCCATCTTACTCTAAATACTGTGACTCCCTATTAATGGAGACCAAGACTCCATTGGGGTAGAGAAGGATAGGTATCCCAGGACATGGGCTATCTGTTAACCCTCATCACCTCTTTGTAAAAGAATACAGGAGAACTAAGAGCAGTTCTCCCCTGCGGGCTTTGGAGGAAAGAGCTTCAGATCAAATCTCTCTTTGCATCTCTTCTTATGTACAGGTCATTTGGGTGCAGGTCAAGGGTTCATAAGCAAGAGAGACTGTATTTCTAAAGTGCCCTTCTGAATCTTCATTTCCCTTTCCTGTCTATCTCTGTCTCTCTTTTTCTCCCCAGTCTATTTTAATCTCTCTGTCTCTCCTCTCTGTGCCTCTCTT
>NW_020954571.1:5773676-5833017 GCF_900497805.2 Vombatus ursinus | reverse complement strand
GAATGCTGAGTAACTGCTTTTAGCTTCCTTTTCTGCTTCCTCCCCCATAGATGATGCCATTGCTGAAACTTCAGCACTTGCACATCTCAACTTACAAAGAACTCTTTATCACCTGGAACCACCAGGTAAGGTCAAGCCAGTTCCCTAAGCATCCCCAAAGGTCAAAGTCCTGAACCTTTTGCCTGACTGATTTAATATTTAATGGGCTGTGTGAACCAAACAAATCCAATGCAAAGTACATGACCTGGGTCCTGGAAGCCAACCAGGGGAAGGGCAAAATATTCTGAGACTTTGATCTTTATCATATGCTAACTTGGGGAGGGGGGAGGGGTAATAGAGCAGTTAGTGGGTTGGCTGAAGGCAATCTGCCAGGTTTAATGTCCTGAACTCTGAGAGTGGAGGAACTAAGTTGCCCAGCTCTGTATATCCTTAAAAGGGTACTTAATAAAAACCTCTTAATCAAGATAAACAATGGAGAGCTCTGGCTCCACCCCAGTGAGTCAAGGTAGGCTTCTGGGAGGAAGTGGACTTTGTGGCCAGTTTTGAAAGAGAGGAGTGGTAAACCAAGCTCCTCCAGATGGTTCCTTCCAGAACCCCCATTTAAGGAGAGCACCCAGGCCAGCTGTATCTTCATTGTCTTTATTCGTCTCTTGATTATACTCTGGACTTTCTTTTCTTCAACTGTTAGCCCTCTAGTTCAACCACACACTCCCTCTTTTACCACTTTTCCTTTATATGTTGTCTTTCCCCATTAGAATATAAGCTTCTTGAGGGCAGGGGCCGTCTTTCCACCTGTATTTGAGTTCCCAGCCCTTAGCATTTCGTCTGACACTTAGTCTGCTGACTGATTGACTAGACTTAGCTGAGGTGGCATTTTCTAGCATTTGACATCTGAGATTTTTTTCACCCTGACCGGAGCAAAACTATAGAAGCCCACTCACAGTTGCCAGGATTGAGAAAATGGTTCCAAATCTTTTCTGCTTATACTTCATATTAACTTAAATTTTTTTTATTATGAAATTAAGAACCTCAAAAATCTCACGCATTTCAAAATACAAAGAACAGAAAAGAGAATTGTATCTAAAACCTTTAACTTCTGTTACACATACATACTGTTTGTTTTTTAAGTGTATCTTAAATTTCATGATGGAATGAGCATTTATATAACGCCTACTACGTACGAGCCAGACACTGTGCTGAGCTCTTTACAAATATTATCTCACTTAGTCCTCACAGAAACCCTGGGAAATAAGTGCCATTATTATCCTCATTTTATAGTTGAGGAAACCAAGGGAGACAGAGGTCAAGTGACTTGCCCAGGCAACTAGTAAGTGCCTAAAACTGGATTTGACCTTGGGTCTTTCTGACAACCATAAGTTGAATGTTGACTTTCCCCTGATCCAATCCCCCTTTTCACCTGGAAGCCGGTCTGTGCCTCTCATTGAAAACTAGCTTATTTAAGATATTTCCCATCTAAATTTGGACAGATGATCGGTGACTCACTGATGAATTTTTTATGTTGTACCAAAGAGCAGAAGGGTCTTTTGGGAAGAGCACTGTACTGGGAGTCAGAAAACAAGGATTCAAGTCCCAATTCTGCCCATCTCTGCTCTGTTCTGCCTCTGCTCTAAGACATTTCTTTTCTGGGTGAAGGGGTTGGACAGGATCAGTATTTCTCAAACCATGCTGCAAGGAACCATAAAACACCCCAAGTTTGTTATTGCTGTTGTATTAAATGATCCTTATGTTGATTGCTAATAGTCATTAAACATAATAATTTTAGAGGATTTTACTACAAGGGCCCTGACAGAGTTTGATTTAACCTGAAAGCTTCAGGTAGAAAAAGTTTGGGCACTGTGGAAAATTCGAGGACCACTAGACTAAATCAAGAAGCTGTTATGAGGAGGAGCTTGTTTTTAATTTCCCCCAAAGTTGGCTCAGTCCCTCTGTCTACTCACTTACTGCTTACCAATGATAAGGACCAAGGAGAGGTGAATGCTGATGGAGGTAGACATGTGGCAGTAACATCCCTGAGCAGATTAGGAAAGGGGCTCCATCGCTAACTGCATTTTAAAATAAATACTTATTGATTGATCAACCAATTTATTTCCTACTGGGAATCCTAGCAAGCCTGGGAGAGTGAGTCACAGAAAGAAGGATGCATGGTGGCAGCAAATGGCTTACTAGATGATTTTTTGAGCCCTACCCAGGGATCTTGAGGAACTGAGTGGTACAATGGAAACAGGCCTAGAGTCATATGACCTCAGTTCAAATCCTGCGTTGGACACTTATTACCTGTGTGACTTTGAACAAGTCATAACCTCTCTAGGCCAATTTCAGATGATGGATTGGCGTAGATGGCCTCTTAGTTTCCTTCTTCCATCTCTAGGTCAGTGATCAGCTAAACAAAATCATTGCAAAGACTCCTTCCATCTCTAACAGTCTATTCTAAGGTCTCTTCCAGTTCTAACATTCTGTGATCAAAGGCTCATTATACATATAAGTTGTATTCCAAATGCTGGATATCATGGCAGGACCGGTACTAAACTAGGGATACTCTCTTTTGCAGATTTCTTCTCTGTTTCTTTGCCTGGTGATGAGGTACTCAAAGAAAGGAAACTTAAGTGATCTGATTGAGGCACATAGAGTCCTGAAGAAGAAAATGGACCTTATGGTAAAACCCTTTAGAGAAGCTTGTTCTAAAGGAGGCCCACTGGAACCCCTTCTCTTCCTTCTCACTTGGCCCATAAACTGTAAAAAGGGAAACAAGAACCCTATGTGGGGTGGGGGAATCAGGCTTAGCAGAGCATGGCCCCTCTGTGCCATTGATTAAATCAAACTATGTCCATCTTTGAAATGGGTAGCACCCACACCGTCCTTCTTCTTTTGGCAAATTTCGCCAGTGTCCTGATTAGTCCCCACACCCTTAGAATCCTTTGAGCTATGTTCATTTGCCTGGTCACACAGATACTACGGATTCACTATCAAAAAGGGAATAGCTGGTTTTGCTTCTTCTATGTTTTTTCTTGTTAGCCCTTGTCAATCCTCAGATATGTCCCAAGGAGAAAGGAGACAATTACCTTTCCCAGCTGGTTTAGACACTGGCCTGCCTGAACACAGAAGGAAGTCCTCTCCCAAGGTTCTTCTAGCTCTGTGATTCTGTGGATTCTTTCTCAGATAATGGAAAAATTCCTGGGACAGGTATTGGATGCCGTGGCATACCTGCATCAGATGAATGTGATTCACAGGTGACTGGGAATTGTAGACTTTTTTATAGGTGGCTCCTTTCTTACTAAATAATCATTTCCATTTGTAAAGCCCTGTAAAGTTTACTTTCCTCATGATGATCCTATAAAGAGAATTAAACTATTATTATCCCCAGAGAGGTCAAAGGATTGTCCTGGGTTGCACAGTTAGTCAGTACCTTGAACACAGCTCTTTAGACTCCCTATATCAGTTCTTTCCAATGGCATGAGCTGCCTCTCACTTCTGAGGTACATGACTAACGTGTGGGTAAGAGAGACTGGGAGAACAGCCGGAGTCTGAAGGAGGCAGGGAGGTTGGATCAAGTCCACGATTATCTGGGCTCCACAGAGAGGAGAAGAGCACTATTGTTGGTAACTCATATGTTTCAGTGGAAAAATGACTGAACAACAAAGAAGCTCTGAGAAATAGGCAGAAAGGCAAAATGTCATCAATGTGACCTTTGCAACTGGGCTCTTTTCTTACTCCTGCATAAAAGTGAACAGACAGGTGTGGTCTATTCTAAAGTACAAGATGCCAGATAACAAGAGTCCAAGGGAACGAGACTAAGCCTTGTTTGTAATCTTTGTTCTCTGTTTGGTGAGGCAGTATATAGTTTGGGGTTTAGAGCTGGCCAGTATTTAGAGATGAGCTTCTTTAATATTCCTAACTCTGATACTTTTCTTCCTTGGGCAAGTCACTTTATTCCTCTGGACCTCAATTAACTCTTTCTGTAAAATGAAGAGGTAAGTTTAGGTGACTGCTGAGGTCCCTTTCAACTCAAAAACCTTGGAAGGGGAAGGAAATGGAATAAGCATGTATATAGCACCTACTATGGGACAGACACTGTTGCTGTTCAGTCATTTCACTTGGATCTGACTCTTCATGACCTCCGTTGGGGTTTTCTTGGCAAAGACACTGGAGTGGTTTGCCATTTCTTCCTCCAGCTCATTTTACTGATGACGAAATTGAGGCAAACAGGGTTCAGTGACTTGCCCAGGGTCACATAGCTAGTAAGTATCTGAGGCTGGATTTGAACTGAGGAAGATGAATCTTCTCAACTCTTGGCCCAGTGCTCTGCCTATCCAGCCACCTAGCTGCCCTAGACACTGTACTGAGTGTTTTTATAAATATGGAAAATAGGTGCTATTATTATCCCTATTTTACAGTTGAAGAAACTAAGCCAAACAGGAATTAAGTGATTTGCTTAGGGTCACATAGCTAGTAAGCATCTGAGGCTGGACCTGAACTCAGGACTTCCTTACTCCATGCTTAGTGTTCTATCTACCTACTGTGCCACCAGCCACCTCTTGGGAGCCTAAATTTTGTAAGAATAGAAAAATATGTGAGTTATATGGCAGAGAGAGCTTCTGTCTTCAATAAATACCATAAGCCTAATGGGATTTTAAGGAGAAGGAGACATGAGTATGGGGTTTGTGGGTCAAGGTGCAAGGGTGGAGACGGGTGAGCTGTTGCTACTGCTGCTATTGCTTTGTTATCTGCACCCAGAAGCAATCTGAAGAGATAGCGCCCTTTTTATTTCAGGAACATCAAACCATCCAACATCATATTGGTAGGTGAAAGCTACTGCATGCTTGAAGACTTGAGTGCGGAAACTCTGATGCTCGATGAGGCAAAGTGGAAGATCCGAGCCCTAGAAGGTAGTTTTGACTGGCCCCCAGTGGTTCTGTGAAGCAATATCCGGCATTTTCAAGAGCTGCTGGGGATGTCTCTGCTATTGCTCAAAATGGAATCAGACTGGGTTTTGGCAAACTAAAGTAACCCTTAGTTTCATTGCCTTCTCCAAATGCCCAAGTGTGCCCAGCTCATTATGGGGCAGGTTTTTGGGCACGTGGTAGATGCCTAGTTGTTGAGTCAATAAATGAAGCTTCTAGGATGCTAGGCTGAGTGCTATCCATATATCCGGTTCAAGAGCTCCATCTTAACCACACCAGAAAAGAACAAAAAAATACGATAACTGATCAAATATTGCACATGTGTAAGTTACAACATCAACAGTCAAATTACAAAACTTCAGAGGCAGCATGATGTAGAAAAAGTAGTCCTGGATTTGGAGTTAAAAGACCAGGGCTCCAATCCTAGTTTTGCTACTAATTACCTAGGAGACCTTGGAAAAATCACTTCCCCTTTCTGGGGCTTGGTTTCAAAGCCCTCCATAACCTAATCCCTTCCTACCTTTCTAGTTGTTTGACACTTTACTGCCAAAATATACTATTCAATCCAGTGACACAGGCTCCTGGCCTCTCCGTGAACAATACACTCTATCTCTCGAGCTGCCTCTCACGTTTGGAACTTTCTCTCTCCTCCTCTGTCTAATGACCTCTCTTGTTTCCTTTGATTCCAACTGAAATCCCTCCTCCTACAGAAAGCATTAACTAATTCCAGTACTTTTAATTATTTTCTATTTATCCTGTATGAAGCTTGCTTTATATATATTTGTCTGCATGTTGTCTTCCCTATTAGATTGTAAACCCCTTGAGGGTATGGACTCTCTTTTGCCTCTTTTTGTATCCCCAGAGCTTGGCATAGTGCCTAGCATATAGTAGGCACTTGATAAATGTTTATTGATTGATCTGTAAAATAGGGAGGTTGGGCTGAGGTCCTCCAAGGTCACTTCCAGTTCTAGACCTAATGATTCTCTAAGAGAAAGAATTCACCATTTCCTTTCAAATGAGATTATTCAAGCAACCTCTCTTGACTACCCAGGGCACAGCCACCTCAGACAGTGGCCAACAAATTCTTAACCTTTTAGAGAAGTTGTTGTTTAGCCATTTTTTTTAGTCATGTCTGATTCTTCCTGACCCTTTTTGGGGGTTTTCTTGGCAAAAATATTGGGATTTGCCATTTCCTTCTCCAGCTTATTTTACAGATGAGGAAACTGAGGCAAACAGGGTTAAGTGATTTGCCCAAGATCACACAGCTAGTAAGTGTCTGAGGCCATATATGAACTCTTGGAAGAAGAGTCTTCCTGACTCCAAGTCTGGCACTCTATCCACTGCACCACCTAGCTGCCCCTTTTTAGAGGAAGAGGCCACGACAAATGTAGTTCTGGGTAACCTGCTTCGGGTCTGGAGACATTCTAAGGAAGAACAGCCTAGGTGATAAAAGAGAAAAGGCTAGGAAGTGGGCTAGCAGAGCTTGAAGCTTGAATGCGATCATTTTAGGTTAGTCATAATTAGAACATCAATCAATGAATCATTGAGCACATGTGCTATCACAGAAGTGACCTAATCCTTGTTCCCAAGGTGTTTGAACAACAAATTATTTCCTTCCTTACGTAAAGAGGCTCTGATTATAGATCCCTGAATGAGCCCACAGGATTTATAGAAGGGGTATCTCACAACACGGCTCTACTGATGGAGCCCTATCGAATAATAAGACTCAGTAGAAAGCAATGATACTGCTACCACTGCTGAAAATGTTTCTGGAATTCTGGGATCCATAGTTGGAAGCATGCTTAGAGTGCATCTAGCCCAACTCCCCCATTTTACAGATGGGAAAACTGTGGTTCAGGGAGGGGAATGGACTTAGATGCCCAAGGACACACAGCTGGTTTGTGGGAGAACCACACAATAGCTAGAAAATACATGGAACCCAAGAAGTAGTGTAAACTGGAATGAATAACAATAAATACCTTACATTTCATTCATTCAGTCAATGAACAAATTTTCATGGAACACTTGCTAATATGTGAGATACTGTATTAGGCCCTGCATTTGTAACAACAACAACAACAACAGGAATAATCCTTCACATTGGCATAGCATCTTCACATGCTCAAAGCACTTTCACCTCCATTATATGATCTAGAACTTAGTAATAACGAATAAAATAGGAAGGGCTGGGATTATTATCTCTTTTACAGATGCGGAAAGTAGTCTAGAGTTGTAAAATGACTAGCCCAGGGTTATAGGGTTAGTGAGGGGCAGAACACTATCCTCTTTTCATAATGTCTGTAACTGGTTAGTAAAGGAAATGGGATGTCTGGGGGTCTCTAACCTTTGACATTGAAAGTAACAGCAAGGAGGACGGTTATGTCCTTTTACAATATGTATCCTAATTCACCAATATTTTAATGCTCAGATTAGACTAGATCATTTCCAAGATACCTTCTAACTCTGACTTTCTGTGATTCGATGACCTCTGGTGCCCCTGTCACAAGGAGTGTCCTAGGCTAGTTAGACTATATCTGGCCCAGTGTGGGAGTGTTGATGTCCATCCACCTAGCCCCACCCCAGCCTTCTCCCTAGCGGCAAGTATGATATGGGCTGGGGGTCTTCTTTTTGGGTGTTTCTGATGTGGGAGATTGCTGGTAGACTAGGTCAGTTCCAAGACTGTTTTAGGAGCTTAGTTCTCTACACCAAGATGGGCCGCCAGAACTAACCCTGTTTTCCCAAACTTGCTCCCGATAGACCCAGCTTTCAAGTCCTGGATGGCTCCAGAAGCTCTCGAGTTCATATTCAGCCCTAAATCAGACATCTGGTCTCTTGGCTGCATCATCCTGGACATGGCCAGTTGTTCTTATATGAATGTGAGTCCCCCAGCAAGCCCTTTCCTCTTCTTACCATCTTAGGTCTTCCACTAAATGGACAAAAGCAGCTGGTGAGCAGAGCAGCTGCCTTGGGCTTCACCAAACACCACTTGTCTCATCCCTTCTCATGCTTTAAGTGAAGGAGTAGGCTCTGGGCAAACCCTTGTCCTATGCATTTTAAGAACTGAGCCATTCATCTCTCCCGTTTTCACCTCCAAAAAGTTTCCTCCTGTCCCATTTGTCATACTGACAGGGTCCTACCCAGGCTCCCTGGGTGCCTCCCCACTCCACACCTTTGTACCCCACGTTCATGTTGCCTGTCACCCTTTCACCCTCTGCTTATTTTTGCCTGGCAAGATCCTATCCATCATTCAAAGACCATCCCAAATGTTTCCTCCATCAAAAAGCTTTCCTAGGATCCCTCAGCAGGAAGCGTTCTTCTCCCTGCTCTCCCCACTGTATAAGTACTTCTTTCATGGTATTCATCGTATACTGCCTTCAGGAAACAGGATGACCCAAAAGCCTTAGTGAAGCTTTAAGCTATTAAGGCTCACAATAATAAAGCATTTAAAGATATTAAACTTAAAACTCCACTAAGACTTTTGGGACATCCTATGTTATATGTGTACACGTCATCGCACAGAATCTTAGAGTTGGGAGCACCCCAGGGGGTCATCGGATGCAAACCATACCAGAACAAGTGTCTCCCTGACCACTCCTCCTTGGGCGAGGAGCCGTCTAGCTTGTGCTTGAACATCTCCAGTGAAGGGAAACCTGCTATTTCTAACTACCAATGTCACTTTGAGACGTCTCCTGTTGTTAAGACATTCTTCCTTACAGTCTAACCCTGTCTTTCAGCAACTCCCATACAATGCTCCTAAGTCCACCCTCTACAGACAAGCAAAACAAGTCTAGCCTCCCCCTCCCCCCTTTTTTTTCTCTTTTGAAGCAATTGAGGTTAAGTGACTTGCCCAGGGTTATATTTGAACTCAAGTCCCCCTGATTCCAGGGCCAGTGCTCTATCCACTGTACCACCTAGTTGCCCCAATCTCTCCTTTTATATAATATCTCTTTCCCCCCAAGTCTTCTTTTCTCAAGCTTAAATGTTCCCAGTTGTTTCATCTAATCCACGTAAGGCAGTCTACAGCCCGTTACCATCTTTGTTGCCTTTAGTCAACAGATCAATCAACAGACACTTATTAAGAACTTATTACCTAGGCACAGGGAACACAAAGACAAAATTGCATCAGCTCTTGCCCTTGGAGCACTTCTGTTCACAGATAAGGAAATACAGAATGCATCCAAAATAAATACAAGTGATTGGAGAGTTAGCTAAATGCTGATTATAGAGTACTAAAGAGTACTAAGACTAGTAGATTGGGCAGCTGGGTAGTTCAGTGGTTAGATCCCGGGCCTGGAGTCTAGAAGACATCTCACTGAGTTCAAATCTGGCCTCAGACACTTCCTAGTTGTGTGATCCTGGGCAAGTCACTGAACTGTGTTTGCCTCAGTTTTCCCATCTGTAAAATGAGCTGGAGAAGGAAATGGCAAAGTACTCCAGCATCTTTACCAAGAAAACTTCAAATGAGGTCATGAAGAGTCGGACACAACTGAAATGACTCAATAAAGACTAGTAGAATCACAGGAGGCCTCTTGAGGGAAGCAATACTTGCTCTAAGCTTAGAAAGGAGCTCAGGATTCCAAGAAATGAAGGTGAGTAAGAAAAACATGCCAGAGACGGCAGCAGCCTGTGCGGGAGCACAGAGTTTGAATGTGGAATGGTACATATGGGAACAGTACATTTGCTGGTTTGGTTGTAATAGAAACTATGTACAAAAGGGAGCAATGTGTAATCAGTCTTGAAAGATAAGCTGGAAACAAATTCTGAAGGGCATTAAATGAACAGAGGAGTTTATTTTTCATCTCAGAGGTAACAGGGAGCTACAGTAGCTTCTTGAGCAAGGGAGTGATGGGGCTCAGCCTTATGCTTTAGAAAGAGTGATTTGGTAGCTATATGGAGGATAGATTGAAGAGGGAAGAGACTGGATGTAGGAAAGGCAATTAGGAGGCTGTTGTCCAGGTAAGACGTGATGAGGGCCTGACGGTGGTTATAGTGTGAGTGGAGAGAAGGTGGCAGATGCTGTGGAGGAAAAAATTGACAAGACTGAGCAACTGATTGGTTTTGGAGGGGGCGAGAGTAAAGAGAAAAGGATGGTTCTTGGGTTGTGAACTTGGGTGACTGGGAAAAACGGTGGTACGCTTATTAGAAATGGGGAAATTAGCAGGAGGGATGACTTTAGGGGGAAAGATAACTTCACTTTGGGACATGTTGAGTTTGCATTGTCTCTGGGATGTCCAGGTGGAGATGTCTAGGGCAGCAGTGGGAGATACAGAACTAGAGCTTCCTAGGTGTGCATATTTAGGAATAATCTGCCGAGAGAAGCTAGGCAGACCTCCCACTGAGAGCAGAGAGATAAAACAAGAGGTTCCAGGGCTAAAGGAGACTGAGAAAGATCAATCAAATGGGAAGGAAGAGAACCATGACAGAACAGTGTCACAGAAACCCATGGAAAAGAGTCTCTAGAAGGAGAAGATGTTCAACAGCATCCAGCACTACAGAACTGTCAAGAAAGAAACCTAAGAAAAGGCCATTGCATTTACCAGTAAAGAGATCATTGGTCTCCTTGGCAAGAACAGTGTCAGTCTAGTGATGAAAAGTTAGAAAACAGTCTGCAAGGGGTTAAGAAGGGAGGAAGAAATGAGAAAGGGTATGAGTGGAGACAACTTTTTTTTAGGTGTTTGACTTTGATGACAGGGTTAATGAAAGTTTTTTTATATATTTTATTTATTTTAATTTAGTATTTTATTTTCCCCTAGTTACATGTAAAAACATTTTTTTTCAGATCAAACCATACATTTTCCCATTTACTTTATTCTTTTGATTTGTTTCTTTTTTCACAATATGACTAATAGGGAAATGCATTTTACATGACAGCACACGTACAACCTATATCAAATTGCCTACCATTTTAGGAAGGAGGGAGGTGAGGGAGGGAGGGAAGGAGAAAAACCCGGAACTCAAAATTCTGTAAAAATGAATGCCAAAAATTGTCTTGACATGCAACTGGGAAAAAATAAAGTCCTATTAAAATAATTTATGGCACATTAATTTAATTGAATACTTTCATGCAGCTAAGACCAAGAAATATGAAGGATATAGAGAAAGCTGGAAACATACGAATGAAACAATAGGAAGCATGAAAAAGCAGAAGCAGAGGAATGCAGTACACACTAACTATAACCATATGAGGAAAAGTGAATGAGAATGAATGGCGAGAGCATCCTGATGAGGACTTAAAGGGAGTGACCACTTGAAGTGTTTTCAGTCACGAAGTCAAGTGTTGAAGAAAACTCAAGACTCTTAGGAGGCAGAGCTGAACTTAGCCCTGTGTCATTGGGATTATTGCTCCCTCTGGCTCTACCAGTGAGTGCTCTGGGACTTTGGGCAAATAACTTCACTTCTTGGAGTAAAAACAATTTTTAACATTCTTTTTAAAACCCTAAGTTCCAAATTCTCTCCCTCCCCTCCCTTTCTCTCCCCTTCCCCATTGAGAAGGCAAACAATTCGATATAGGCTATACATGATAATAGTCATGTTGTGAAAGAAAACAGACAAAAAAAAAACCTCAAGAAAAATAAAATAGAAAAAAGTATGCTTCAATCTGTATTCAGACACCATAAGTTCTTTTTCTGGAGATAGATAGCATTTTTCATCAAAAGTCCTTCAGAGTTGTCTTGGCTCATTGTATTGCTGAGAATAGCTAAGTCATTCATAGCTGATCATCTTATAATATTGCTGCACCTTTGTACACAAAGCACATTTTACTTTGCATCAGCTCATGTAAGTCCAGATTTTTTTTTGAGAGCATCCTGCTCATAATTTCTTATAGTATAATAGTATTCCATCATAATCGCATACCACAATTTGTTCAGCCATTCCCCAATCGATGGGAATCCCCTGAATTTCTCAATCTTAGCCCTCAGAAAAGAGCTGCTATAAATATTTTTTGTATGCATGGGTCCTTTTTTTTTTATCTCTTTGGTGATACAGACTTAGTAGTAGTATTGCTAGGTCAAAGGGCATGCATGGTTTTATAGATCTTTGAGCATAGTTCCAAATTGCTGTACAGAATTGTTGAATCATTTCACAACTCCACCAACAATGTGTTAATGTCTCATTTTTCCCACATCCCCTCCAATAATTGTCATTTACCTTTTCTGTCCTATTAGCCAATCTAACAGGTATAAAGCAGTACCTCAGAATTGTTTTAATTTGCATTTCTCCAATCAATAGTGAGTTAGAATGTTTTTTTCATATGGCTATAGATAGCTTTGATTACTTTATCTGAAATCTGATCATATCTTTTGATCATTTATCAATTGGGGAATGGCTCTTATTTTTATAAGTTTCATTCAGTTCTCTATATGTTTGAGAAATGAGGCCTTTATCAGAGAAACTTGCTTCAAAAATTTTTTCACAGTTACTATTGCTAACTGTATTTCCCTTTATGCAATTCCCCCTCCCCTGTTTATTCTATTCTCTCTCTCCTTTCACCTTGTCCCTCCTCAGAAGTGTTTTGCTTCTGACTACCCCTCCCCCAATAAATATTTTGTTTTTTTTTTACCAATTACATGTAAAGACAATTTTAAACATTCATTTTTTTTTTAAATTTTGAGTTCAAATTTTCTCCTTCCCTATTTTTGCCTAGCAAGATCCCACCTATCATTCAAGGACCATTCCAAATGCTGTCTCTTCCTAAAAGCTTTCCTAGAATCCCTCAGCAGAAAGTACTCCTTTCCCTGCTCTGGACTTCTTTGCCACTCCCTCCCTCCTTCAACTCCCCCCTCCCTGAGACATTAAGCAATTTGATATAGGTTATGTATGTGCAATAATGTAAAACATATTTCCATATTATGTTGTGAAAGAAGAAACAGACCAAAAGGAAAAAAAAACCATGAAAAATAAAAAAAGTGAAAAATAGTATGCTTTCATTTGCATTCAGACTCCATCAGTTCTTTTTCTGGATGTGAATAGCATTTTTCATCATGAGTCCTTTGGGATTGTCTTGGATTATTGTATTGCTGAGAAGAGCTAAGTCATTCAGAGCTGATCATCACACAGTATTACTGTTGCTATGTGCAATGTTCTGGTTCTGCTTACTTCACTTTGCATCAGTTTGTGTCTTTCCAGGTTTATTTTATCCTATTTTATTTTATTTTTTTGGGGGGGGGTTTGGTGAGGCAAGCAGGGTTACGTGACTTGCCCTGGGTCACACAGCTAGTAAGTGTCATGTGTCTGAGGTCGGATTTGAACTCAGGTCCTCCTGACTCCAAGGCTGGAGCTCTATCCACTGCGCCACCTATTTGCCCCTCTTTCCAGGTTTAAGAAGGGATTTTTTGTTTGTTTGTTTGTTTTAAGGATGGAGGAGATCTGAGCAACAGGAATGAAGTCACTGGATATGGAACTGAAAATTAGGGAAAGAGAGGGGATGAGTTGAGGGGAACAGCTTCCAAGAAGAAAAAAAAGGGATGGGATCAAGGGCACAAGCAGAGGAGTTGATATTGACAAAGAGAAAAGCCATCTCATCATATCATCATCATTACCATCCCACTTGTCCTCCTCTGGATGTACTCCCATCTGTCAATATCCTTTTTAAAATATGGTGACAGAAATGAACACAGTAGTGCAGATGGGGTCTGACCAGGGCACAGAGTACAGTGGGATTATCACTGCTACTGAGTTCCTTGAGAGCTGGGACCATGTCTTATCCATCTACCACCATTCCCTGAGCATAGTGGTCATTAACAAGTTTTGTTAAGGGCATGAATAGATCCCTTCCATCTCTACCATTCTTGGTTCTCTGTTCTGATTCCATGTTCTAAAGTCCATTCTACTCTTGGCTCTGTGTTCTAAGATTTGATGTTCTAAGGGGTTTTCATGTTCCATGAGTCTATGAATGAATGAATATCCTTTTTCTCTCCTCAGAAAGCTGATGCCTTGGCTACACGAGTGGCAATTCGAGAGCATCCTAATAAGCTACTAAAAGCACTGGAGAAAATTCGGAAGCATAATATAGCCAAAGCTGATGACATTATTGATGTTTTGATAGCAATGCTTCATATTAATCCAGAAGACAGAATAGCAGCAAAGTGAGATTTGAGCTTTTGTTTTAAAATTTCACTCTTATTTTTCTTCATGTGAAAACACTTTGAAAAAAAAACCCAATAAGCAGCAGTGCTCTACATAGGTGTGGGGTACCATCATTGTGTGTAGTGCAGCTGCCAACAAAGCTAATGTGATCTTAGGGGACATTCATAGAGGCATAGTGTCCAGATAGAGGGAAATGTTGGTTTTACCATCCTTCTCCTTGCTATTGTGTCCAGTTCTGGATACCCCATTTTAGAAAATGCATTGCCATACTGGAAGCAATCCAAAGGACTGGAGATGATGCTAGACAAGAATCTGTGACAGGAACTGGAGTTGTCTAGCCTGGGAAGGAGAAGATGTAGGTAGAACAGGATAGCTGCCTTTGAGAGTCTGAATGGCTGACAAGTAGATTAAGGATCAGACTTGTTCTTCTTGGTTTCAGAGAGCAGAAACAATGAGTGGAAGGTACAAAAAGCCAGTTTGAGATGGGGTGAAAGGAAACATCTGTTAACAATTGCAGCTGTTAAAAATGGAAAAATAAAAAATATAAAAAACTATAAATCGTAGAAATTAGAGATTGTAGAAAGTAGGAGAAAAAAGAAAATAGAAAAAAAGAGCTGCCTTGGGAGGTGATGAATTCCTCTGGTAGGAGGTCTACATGCATGAGCTAGAAGGCCACTTGTAGGAAATATTAGAGGATAGCTTTCTGCTCAGAATTGGATTTAATTAAATGTCTTCTGAATTCCCTTCTCCACCTAAATTCTGTGATTCTATGATTTTAATATAGAGTTCCAAGTCCTGGTTCAGGGGACAAGAACCCTGAGTTCCATTCCTGACTCCATCATGAACTAGCTATGTGGTCTTAGACAAGTGACTTGAACTCTCTGGGCCTGTTTTCTCATCTTTAAAATGGAGATAATAATACTTACCCTGCTTTCCAGGGCTTGGTGAAGCTTCAATTGGAGACTGTGTAAAAATGTTTGGTAAACTGTAATCCATCACCTACAGCATGTATTGATTGTTAGTTATTCTAATTACTATTTGCTCATAGTAGATTCCTGGCTTCATTCCTTGTTCTCTTTTGCTTTCTCAGGAATCTAATGAATTTGCCCTTCGCAAGCGATTGTTTGTTGGCTTCTGGCGTACCTATGTCTATAAGAAAGCATCCGTGGCCTACATCTATCACTGAAACCCTGTTGCAAGGAGGACTCCCAAATATATTAGGTTACTGGACGAGCAGGGAGCAAAGGGGATAGGTGGTATTAGGGAATGATCAGGAACCATCAGGTGGGCTCCATCAGATGACTTGGAGAAGTGCAAGAAGCACCACAAGGCTTCTCTGCCCTATCCCCAAGCTGTAGTCCATGTCTTTTCCTTCTCTGTGCTCTTTAGACACAGAGAGGTAGTTCCAGGTTTTGTCCACCTCTTTTCCATCCCTACCTCCTCCCATGTGAGACCTATGGTCTAAAAGGAGCCCAATGGAAATAACTGCCTTGGAACTATTATCTCAAATTTAGTGATAAAATGGGAGACTTGGGCCCACTTGAATCCATGGGCCTTAATCCATCTAACACACTAGGGCCAATTCAACTCAACAACCACTAAGCACCCATTATGTGCTACGCTTGTCTTAAAGCATGCCAATGTGACGGGGATGAACTGGTCTGGAGAGGCATTCACTGGAGCATATGTAAATAATCTCTCCTTTGTTCTGGTCCACTTTTTGGAAATGTAGGAAGAGCTTCAATCCCACTATGTAAGCAAGACTAAGAGACTTGTACCTTGTGATGACAGAAAGTTCCCTAATTGGCTGCTGAGCAGAAGTAGGCTCACTCCAAGCTTCCATGGGATCACCATGAATGCTGACTGAATTTGGGGCAGGGGAGGAAAGACCTAGCTACCCTAATATGAATATTGGCCTAGTCCTGCCCTCAGGGCTCTTACAATTGCCTTGGAAGAGTAGGGCACTGGTAGAGAACACAACCTGTAGAGAAATAAGCATAAAGAAAGGCAGGCTATAATTGGAACAAAGGAAAGGTTCAAGGTGGTCTAGGACAGTCTGAGGAGGGAGAGATTACTTTCAGCTAGTAAGGCTCAAAGAAGGCTTCATGCAAGAGCAGACAGACGCCTGAGCTAGGCCTTGCAGAAGAGAAAGATTTCAACAAGTGGAAATGGGGAGGCAATGTGTTCAAGGAATGGAGGATGACTTAGAAGGATGCCAAGAAGTAGAAGAGGGCAGGATGCAATGGAGAAGACTACTGGTCCAGTTTGGCTAGAATTTAGAGTGCATGAAAGACAACCCCATGAAATAAAGCTGGAAAGGTTGTGGAGGTCCTTAAATGCCAGGACCTTGTATTTTATCTTAGAGACAGTAGGGAACCTTGGAAATATTTAAGCATGGGAGCTATATGCTCAGACCTCTACCTTTGAAAGATTATTTTGGCAGTTATGGAGACTAGTTTGGAAAGGAGTAGAGATTGGAGGCATGGGACTACTTAGGAGATCATTTCAGTAATGCAACAGAGAAGCAATAGCGGCTTGCACTATAGTAATGACAGTGTGATTGAAGAAGAGGGGATAGACATAAGGCACATTGTGGCGGTCAAAAGCAGTAGGTGTTGAGAACTGATTAGAAAGGAGGAATGCAAGAAGCACCACAAAGCTTCTGCAACCCTGTCCCCAAGCTGTGGTTCATGTCCTTTCCTGCCCTGTAGGAGGGGGTGAATGAAAGGGAAGAATCAAAGCTTTAAGCATAGATGACTAGGAGGATGGTGGTATCATCAACAAAAATAGAAGTTGGGAAGAGGGGTAGGTTTAGAAGGGAAAATTATAGGTTCCGTTTTGGACATATTGAGTTTGAGATACCTGTTGCATTCATTGGTGATGCCAGACCGGAGTTTAGTGGAAAGATTGGATCTGGGAGTGATTTGCATAGAGGCATTGGTTGAAGTCATTGGAGTAGACACTATTTCTGAGAGTGAAGTTATAAAGAGGAAATAGGAACAGAGTGATGTCAGACACTCATAAAATGAGAGGAGGATAAATCAGGGAAGGAGACTAAGAAAGAGAGGGCAGGAGGGCAGGAGGAAAACCAAGAGAGCACAATGTCATGGAAGTCATGGGAAAAAAGGAGTGTCCAAAAAAAGAGGGGTGATTAAGAATTTCAAATGCTGCCAAAAAGTCAAGCAGCATGAGGGTGAAGGAGGCTTAATTAATCTTCCTATAGCACAATTCTGATTCTGCTTATTCAAAAGCCATCAGTGGTGCACAGTTGCTTAGTATAAAATTCAAACTCCAGTGCCCATCATTAAAAACCTTCCATACACTGACCCCAACCCACCTTTCCAGCCTTCTCTCCCAATGCCCCCTTACATATCTCCTATAATTTAGCCAGACTGAACTTTTCATTGTCTGTCTCTTCAGCACACCTTGAACTGTCTTTTCTCTGCATCCTTGCTCCTACCATACTCTCCCCCACATTATCTCCTCTTGCTGAAATCCTACCCATCCTTTGAGATGCATCTAAATCCTGTGTCTCCTGTGTGTGTGTGGCTGAGCTGGTGAGTCATTGTTCTGTGTTTACCAACACGTATGACTCAGGTAAGAGGTTACAATTCTCTCACCAGATGCTCTTTTTCCTAAATCATACAGCGTGAAATTTAACTGATGTTAAGGAAGCTGACCAGTATAGGCTTGAGTCAAGTTAAGTCTGAGAGCAGCCATACTCACATCTGAAGTCCTGGCCCCCAGTTTAATTTAGTAAGGAATACTTCTGAGTATGTTTGTGACCTTTTTTGGAAATGGCCAAATCCCTGGGCTAGAAGTTCCATTCTCTAATCATCTAGACCAGTGGTTCTCAAATGTTTTGGTCTTAGGACCCCTTTACACTCTTGAAAATTATTGAAGACCTCAAATAGCTTTTGCTTATCTCGGTTAGCTCTATCAATATTTACAAAATTAGGAATTAAGACCAATAATTTAAAAAAGTTATTAATCCATTTTAAGATAACAATAATTCACTTATCATGCATTAACAGAAATAGCATTTTAATGAAAAACAGCTATATTTTACAAAGCCAAAAGACTAAGTGAGAAGAGTGGCATTGTTTTACATATTTTTGCAAATTTTTTTAATGTCTGGTTTAATAGAAGATAACTGGATTCTTAGATCAGTTTCTGCATTCGATCTATTGTGATATGTTGTTCTGGTTGCAGTATATGAAGAAATCCAACCTCACATAGATATGTGGTTGGACAAGGGAAGAGAATCTTAATAGGCAAATCATTTTAGTATTATTTTTTTGCAAGGCAATCAGGTTAAGTGACTTGCCCAGGGTCACACAATCTTAGTATTATTATTACAAAAATAGATTTGATCTCAAACACTCTCTGAAAGGGTCTTGAAGATGTCCAAGGGCCAGAGAACCACACTTTGAGAATTATTGATCTGAACTATCCTTCTGTCTGCAGGCAGGGCTGCAACTTTTTGCACCTGGGCTGATAGTCATCTATTCTATTCTAAATGAATTCTTAGAGATTAACATTGAGAGTGGGTTACTTATAGAAATTTGTTCTGTTTAAAGAAACCTAATCTTTTCCATTATCTTCATTTCTTTGTTGAATACTGGAGAACCATGACAAGTTTTCTTGAGTGTGTTTTGCTGTGTCCCCACACGTGACACTCAATGTCTTCTCCATGTACCTTTGCATGGTCTGTACCCCAAGCTAGGAATCTACTGTCTCTTTACCTCTGCCTGTAAAATTCCCAATTCCCTTCAGAGCTTAACTCAAGCACTACCTTTCTTGATCAACATTCTTTTTTTGTTTATTTGTTTGCTTTTTGGTGAGGCAATGGGATTAAGTGACTTACTCAGGGTCACACAGCTAGTATTGTGTGTCTGAGGCCGAATTTGAACTCAGGTCCTTGACTCTAGGGCTGGTGCTCTATCCACTGCACCACCTAGCTTCCCCCCTTGATCAACATTCTTTTTTTTTTAAAATTTTTTGGCAATTGGGGTTCAGTGACTTGCCCAGGGTCACACAGCTAGTAAGTGTTGAGTGTCTGAGGTCACATTTGAACTCAGGTCCTCCTGACTCCAGGGCCAGTGCTCTATCCACTGCACCACCTAGCTGTCCCTTGATCAACATTCTTTACCTCAACACCAGCTGTTAGTGCCTTCCCACTTAAAAAAAATTACCTTATATCTAGTTAGTGCATATTTTAATATACTTTTATATGTACATCAGGAATTTTTAACCTTTTTTGTGTCGTGGACCCTCTGACAGTCTGATGAAATCCATGGACCCTTTCTCAGAATAATCTTTTTATTTTTTGTTATTTATTTATTTTTTAAAAATTTATTTTTAGTTTTCAACATTCACTTCCCTAAGCTTCTGAGTTTTACATTTTCTCCCCCTTACTCTCCCCCTCCCTCCCTCCCCAAGATGGTGTGCAATCTGATATGGGCTCTACATATACATTCCTATTAAACATATTTTCACATTAGTCATGTTGTAAAGAACACTTAGAACCAATAGGAGGAACCACAAGAAAAAAGAAACAAAACAAAACAGAAGAGGAAAAAAAAAGCAAACAGCATGCTTTGATCTGTATTCAAACTCCATAGTTCTTTCTCTGGATGTGGGTAGCGTTTTCCATCATGAGACTTTTGGAGGTGTCTTAGATCCTTGCATTACTGAGAAGAGCTAAGTTTATCAATATTAGTCATTGCACAACATGGCTGTTACTGTGTACAATATTCTCTTGGCTCTGTTCACTTCACTCAGCATCAGTCCATACAAGTCTTTCCAGGTTTTTCTGAAGTCCACCTGCTCATCATTTCTTAAAGCACAATAGTATTCCATTACATTCATATACCACAACTTGTTCAGCCATTCCCCAATTGATGGACATCCCCTCAATTTCCAATTCTTTGCCACCACAAAAAGAGCTTCTATAAATATTTTTCTACATGTGGGTCCTTTTCCCATTTGTATGATCTCTTTGGGATATAGCCCTAGAAGAGCTATTGCTGGGTCAAAGGGTATGCACATTTTTATAGCTCTTTGGGCATAGTTCCAAATTGCTCTATAAAATGGTTGGATCAGTTCACAACTTCACCAACAATGCATTAGTGTTCCAATTTTCCCACATCTTCTCCAACATTTATCATTTTCCTGTTTTGTTATGTTGGCCACTCTGATAAGTGTGATGTGTTACCTCAGAGTTGTTTTGATTTGCATTTTTCTAATCAGTAGTGATTTAGACATTTTTTTCATATGACTATAGATGACTTTAATTTCTTCATCTGAGAACTGCCTGTTCATATCCTTTGACCATTTATCAATTGGGGAATGACTTGTATTCTTATAAATTTGACTGAATTCTCTATATAGTTTAGAAATGAGGCCCTTATCAGAGATACTGATTGTAAAAATTCTTTCCCAATTTTCTACCTTCCTTCTAATCTTGGTTGCATTGGCTTTGTGCAAAAACTTTTCAATTTAATGTAATCAAAGTTATCCATTTTGCTTTTTGTAATATTCTTTATCTCCTATTTGGTCATGAATTCTTCTGTTCTCCATAAATCTTTAGCAGAATATTTTTAAAACAAGTTTACAGACCCCAGGTTAGGAATGGTTGGATTATATATTTTCTCCTTTGAATGATTGCAGTCTCTTTGAGGGCAGGAACTGTTTTAATTTTGTCACCATTCTTGTCACATGATAAATACTTGCCGATTGACTGACTCTGCTTTTGCCCAGCAATACTATCTAATATCTGTAGTATCCCCTCTCAAAAGAAGCTCCCTCCCACCTACCATAATTGTTCTCTTGGAGTTTCTTGAAATAGAAACTGTGAACTATAAGAGATCATAGGCAGAAAGAAAGAATTATACAGGTTGCTGAATTTTGCTCATAAAATTATAGAATGTTGGAGTTGGAAGAGGCCTTAGAACATAGAATGTCAGAGATAAGAGGGACCTTAGAACATAGCATATCAAAATTAGAAAGGATATGAAGACTATTTAGTCTAATCCTCTCATTTTACAGGTCAATATACTTATTTTACAGATGGGAAAATTGAGGCCCAGAGAGGGAAAATTACTTGCCTAATTTTGCGACAGGCAGTTAGGATCACACTTGGGACTAGAGTTAAAGTTACCTGATTCCTAGATCAAATCGTTTTCTTCTGTATGACACTGCTTCATTAGAGAGGAAAACAATAAAAAACAAAAAAGCCTGGAAGGGATCCTTGGTCCATTATAGGAGATTTTTGCCAAAGAGTGATTTTTTTTTTCTACATGGAGATTTCAAAGAGTCTTTACTTTCACTAAAGCTCACCTTACTGGGGAATCAAGAACAAGAGTTTGCATTGTTTTGTTTTTTGCAGAGGTCATGAATTGCTTCTTGGACAGACCTGAGGTGCAGATCAAAGCATTAGAACAACTTTTGGTTTTAGTTGACCAGGGTGAAGGTAAGGGCCCTTCCTTTTCCCATAACCCTTCATCCTTCCCCCAACTCTGCTCAGCAAAGATGTGTGTGATTTATAGAGGACTACTGAACAGAATGAATATTGTGTAATATGCTAGGCCCCATCAGGGGTATATTGAAGCCAGCTTTTCTACTGGCCCAGGAGAGCCTATTGTTAAATTTTCAGTGTGAATATTCACACTTCAGAAATTGGCAAACCAACAAATCAGAGCTTAATTTATTGTTCTGATGATTATCTAGACTTGAGAAAGTGATGAAGAAAATTTTAATGACGCAGATTAAATTTAAAAGTGTATCCCAGGGGCAGCTAGGTGGCAGAGTATATAGAGCACCAGACCTGGAGTCAGGAGGATCTGAGTTCAAATGCAACCTCAGACATTTACCAGCTATGTGACCCTGGGCAAATCACTTAACCCCAATTGCCTCCAAAATAAAAAAAAGGGGGGGGCAGCTAGGTGGTGCAGTGGATGGAGCACTGGCCCTGAAGTCAGGAGGAGCTGAGTTCAAGTCTGGCCTCAGACCAAATACTTGATACTTACTAGCTGTGTGACCCTGGGCAAGTCACTTAACCCCAATTGCCTAAAAAGGTAAATTAATAAAATCTATAGAAGTGTAACCTGGGTACTTTTTTTTTTTGGGTGGAGAGCCAGTTGTTAAACATTTTTACCAACATACCATTGGCTCAGCACCTTGTTCTCTCCAGCCTTGGATCATGGATTTGATGGGAGCATTTGATGGGGAGGAATGGGTTGGTGTAAGCCAGCACCGTCACAGGTTAGGGACATTCCCAAACATCACCTTTCCTCCTGGCCTTAATTACCCACTATGGATCTGTCCTTTGGGGATATGCTTAAACTTTTCTAAAGCCTGCTATTTTTTTTCTAACCTTTCCTATTCCTTGGAGCAAAAAAGTCCTTCAAGTTAATTCCTAACGTGTAAAACAGAATGAACTTTTACGTATTTGTAATACTATGTCTTTCACGTTTCAATGGGATGTATGTGGGGAGTGGTATGAAGGGATTGGAGAAGAGTGGTGAGAATAGGAGAGAATGGTCCTATTTTCCTTTTCCCAAAACCATCAATGCATTGAACATATCTAGCCATCTAGACAACATTTGGACCCCGTTGCATGGGTAATATAACCCCAGAAATATAACCACAGTGCAAGTTTCCTATGTAAGAACTGCCTGGAGTCATGCAAACCCACTTCAGCTCTTTAAGTATGGAGGTGATTTTCCACAGATCATCAGGTTTTTAGCTAGGAGCCCGGTGACCACTCATCATCAGGTGCTTAGGCGCCCTTCTCACCCGGCATCCCTGAGACTATTTTCACAGCTGAGCTGTGGTTTGAACAGAGCCCAGGAGGAGGGGAACCCCTTCTCCCAGTGGGAAGCTGAGGGAGTCAGAGTATTGGTTTTCAAAATCAGCCTTTTAAAAAGTTGATTCCAGACCTTCTTTAACTGTACTAGCTTCTGAATGGCTTAGCGATGACCCTGCCACCAAAGGAGTGAAGCCTTTGTTTACACTATTTATAGCTTCGGTCACTGCTCACGGGCATTCTTCTTTGTGCACTTCTCCCTATGGTCCTTCCCCAGTCTCCAGCCCTTCCAAAGGCTCAGTCTTGGCCTTCACCCCTCTTCCCTCCCTCCTTGCCCAGGTCTGCCATGGATTTTGGATATGGTGGAATCGGTGGCAAATATCATTCTGAGCCACCAAAATAACCTCCAGATCCAGATGTATGCCTGCAAGTTGCTGTCCAAAGTTCTGAGCAAAGGTATGATGTCCATCAAGAGCTGCCTTCAGCTCTTTACCCTTGTATATTGATGCTGGCTGTCCTCTGACTGGTTTCACTAAGAAATTGACCCTGGATGGATGGCACAGGAGGGGTGTAAAGGCAGCCAGAGCTGGGGCAGCAAAGTGACTCAGCTGTTCAGGTCCACTGGCTCCTCTAAACTTATCTACCTCGTGTTTTCTGGCCAGCAGCACACTGGCTGGAGTGCAGGGCCTGGAGTCACAAAGACCTGGGTTCAAACCCAGTCTCAGACACTTACTGGTTCTCTGACTCTGGGCAAGTCACTTAACCCCAGTTTCTCCAACTATAAACTGGGGCAAATAATAACGCCTACCTTTCAGGGTTGTTGTGAGGATCAAATGAGATAATAGCTGTAAAGCACAATGCCTACCACATGGTTGGCACTTAATAAAATCCTCGCTCCCTTCTCTATACCCATGGGACTTGTCCAGCAACTTCCTATCTGTCCACTCAATTCTGGAACAAGGTATTTATGGGTTCTAGCCAAAGCTCATGCCCCTGTGTGCTACTGTCCCTTGGAGGTTTTGAGCCCTCCCTATAAGATAGGTAACTTATCACAAGATCAGTCAATCAATATTTATTAAGCATCTACTATGTACCAGGGACTGTGTTGGTTGTTGGGGATACAAAGTAAAAAAATGAAACCATTTCTGCTCTCGAGATTACATTCCATTGGAGAATACCTATGTCCCTGAAGAGTGGAGATTTATATTATATTGTATTATATTATGAATAAATGCATTTATAAAAAATGAAAACCAAAAGTGTACTCTCCATGGATGTGGTGTGGGGGGATGCCTATTTTGTATACCTGAGTGGCTCTGCCACTTGAACTTGTCCTCATTGTGCTCTTGCATGCTTATGTGGACTGAGCCTTCTATTACTGACCCAAAGTCAGTCTCTGGATCCTTGTACCTACAGACTCCTTTGACCTCTACTTTGGCTTCCCAGTCTGGACTGCTCACATTATACCAAGATTGCTCCCCACCTATGGCCCAGAATGACAGTGACAGGAGGATCTAATGTATGCACCTGCTGAAGGCAGGAAAGAGAGTTGAAGGAACTGTACTTCATCCAGGGAGATGCATCAGGGCAGGCGGAGAGACAGACGTGATCTGATAGAAAAAGCCTGGAGCTCTAGTTCAGGAGACCTAGGTTCTGCTCCTGACTCAGCAGCTCAATCACTGAATAACATTGGGCAACTTATTTCCCTGCCCTAGGCCTCAGTTTTCTTATATGCAAAATGGAGCTAATGATCTCTGCCTGGCCTACCTCAGAGGAATGTTGGGAGGACATAATGTGGAAGATCTTAATGTAAAGATAAAATTACTCTATGAATGTAAGGTATCATTATTATATTAAGCAATTAAAATGTTCTTTCCATTTGTTCCGGGCAGCCCTTTTAGATCAGCCAGATAATGTGCCAAGTGAAAAATATATTGTCGATGCCCTGCTTTCCACCTGGCGAAATTACCCCATGGATGAAGAGTTGCTCTCCATGGTCTGCCAAATGCTTTTGATTATTTCATCCAATGGTAGGACTTTCCTCCATCCCTGTCTCTACTTCCTTCTGTCTCTTCCTATAGAACCAAACTCTAGGAAAATGTGCAAGTTTTTTGCTTTTGTTCCAGTCAGAGTGTTTCACATAGCATCCGGAGGCTGAGGTTCCTGAGGCCTTTGGCAGGGGAGGCATGGTACAATGGTGTGGTGGAGTGGAAAGAACTTTGGGTTTGGAGTCAGAGGCCTTGAGTTTGAATCTCAGCTGTCACTTCATCCCTGTGTTTCCTAGGTCACTTAACTGAAACACTCAGCTTCTTCTCTTTAAATTAAAGAAGGTAGGTTAGGTGATCTCTAAGGCACTTTCTAGCTCTATTTCTAGGAGCCCAAGGATGATCTTGTGCTAGTTACTGTGGAGGAGCAGACAAAACACCGGACCTTGTCTCTAACCTCAAGCAGTTTTGGCTGTAGTTGAAAAACACCTTTCATGTCTGTCCTTGTTAGAAGCTTCGATGGAGCACCTCCAGAAACTTTGTACATTTGCCGACATCAATGAGTGTCTGAATAATTTCCCACATAATAAGCAGATCTGCTTATCTTGTTTGGGCCTCCTCTGGAGCCTCACAGTGAATGGTGAGTAGGCCCCTCAAGCTCTGGACTTGATCTACTAGGTTCCTTCTACTAAACGCCCCGCCCCTTCCCCCCCAAAGTAATCTCCTCCCTTGAGAGCCAGGGCCAATTGAGAAGCTTTAAGAGTCTTTCATTTTCTGGTCCCTGGGCACATACCAAGCTCTGTAACACGTCTTCTTCATCCATTTGGACCAGATCACTAATAGCATGCCATCATTCCCACAAAGCTATGGGATGTGAAATGTATCTAGTCATGAAGAATGGTTGTACTAAGCCTTCAAATGCTATGGAAATACGAGTTATTCCCAGTCATATTTATCCCTACTGTTTTCTACTTATGGCCCATAATAATCAATGGATTGAATTTCTTAAGGTGCCTGGGGGCAGACTTAAGGGGCCAGTCTGCAGCTCAGGGAACAGAATGAAACTGATTAGTCCCCATGAGGATCAAACTCATGACTCTGGTCATGTCCATGTCACGTGTGGGCCGACCCAGATGCTTGGGTCTTTGTTGTGTATCCAAAGGTTTCTCTTTGGCTAGCTTTTGACCCGGGGACATGGAGAATAGGAGTCATGGTGGAAGAGGAAGAAAATGTGAGTCTGGGTGTTTGTATATAGTAGAGCCAGGGTACAGGAACCTCCCCTACACACAAATGGGGACAATGGGAAAACTAGGTGACAGATGATCCCTGCCTGCTTCAGGTGAAGATCAAATAAGATACAGAGCCATACGTGGAAGCCACTTTCAGAACCGCACACGTTTGGCTAAACTGGCATCATTAGTAAGGGAAGGAACCTCCCATTTATATTGCAAACAGCCTTCTTTACACATATGACATCTCAGTTTAAACTGGTGAATCAAGTCTTCATTAAGCAATTACCGTAAGCAAAGCCTTATGTTGGTTTTCAGAGGTGGTATGGTGTAGTGGGGGCAGTAAGGTGGCATGGTGAATAGAGTGTGGAACCTGGAGTCAGGAAAACTAATATTTGTGCGTTCAAATCTGACCTCAGACACTTATAACTGGGTGACCCTGGGCAAGTCACTTAACCCTGTTTGCCTTAGTTGGTTATCTGTAAAACGAGCTGGAGGAGGAAATGGCAAACCACTCCAGTATCTTTGCCAAGAAAACCCCCAAATGGGGGCACAAAGAGGCGGACATGACATAAAAACAATGATAACAGCAACAACAGTGTGGTGGAAAGAATATTGAGCTTAGAGTTAGGAGAAGTCTACTCAGTACCTGGTTTTGAAACCTGCCCCTAATACTAGTCATGTGACTCTAGGTAAGCCTCACCACGGCTCACATCCTCAATATCTTTATCTGTAAAATGGGGATTTGTTGTTGCTCAGTCATGAACATGGGGATAATAAATACCTATATGACTGACCTTACAGAATTGTTGTGAAGACCAAATGTGAGAATGCAAATGAGGTGCTTTGCAACCTCAAAAGCTATATAAATGCTACGTGCTCTTTTAATGCCCTTTAATATTTTTCTGTATTTGGACAGGGCTAATCAGCCCACTAGAAGAGAGACCTGTCTTTCTGCAGACAACTCTCATACATATGAAACATGGCTGGGGCTAGGGAGGCAGTACAAATGAAACATGACTGAACTCTACAGTCTAGAGGATGGGGAAGGAGAATCACAGGCTCTCCACATTTCTACAAGTCTTCTGCTTTAGTGACTGTTCCCATGCCTTGAAGCTACATACTTACCTTAACCTCCCATCTGGTTAGCTGCCCTGGCGAACAAGACACCCCTAAAGGAGGCTGTGCAGCTCACCCTGAAGATCTTGGATATCTACCTCAGTGATGGAGACAGAGCAGAATCTGCCTGCTCTGCCCTCTGGGTGCTGTCCTTGCAAGGTGAGGGTTGATGCAGGCAGCTACTATGCCATAAGCTAGGGAAAGCTGGGTTTGGTCCACGCTTGGCCCATGACCACTTTGCATATGTGGGTTCTGTGACAGGCTGCATAGAGGGTGGTGAATTTGAGCACGTGACACTTCTGTTGTTGAAATGTATCCAGTTGCATATGCAAAGACCTATCTTGGTGAATAATGCCTACCTGGGGCTGGCCAGCCTGGCAAGGACTTCAGGTGAGAGCCTGGGTGGGTGGGTAGGTGAAGGCAGAGTGTAATCCGGTCACTAGGGACCTGCTGAGCTAGGACAGACTGTGCTTTCTATAGAGTTCTTTCCCCACTTGAGGGATGAGATGGTGGGACTAGATGATGCTGACGATTTTTTTCCATTTCTAAATTCTATGACCTTCCCTCTTGAGTAGTTAAGAGATTCATGTCCAACTTACCAGGAAGGACACGTGATCTCTACCCCTGAGCCACCCTCCCAGGTCCATCAGGATTACTGGCAGCAATGACGGCCACAATGAGAATTAACTCAGCCCCATAATGCTGTTACTGCCAAATGGGAACTGTTGCCATCAAGAACAGGTCTGGCCTTTTGCTGTGACCACCTACGTCATGTGATTTCAATGGCTGCAGAAAGCACCTCTGCTTAATTTGTTAGCTGATTCCTTTCTTTAGGGGGAGGGAAAGAGGGGAAAGGGAGAGAATAAAACCTTTGCTTTCACAATGATGGATCAGGCTTCAAATGCAAATGCAAAGACTATTACTGACTGGCTTATAACCTTGTAAAAGTTGACCTTGTAAAAATTACTTCCTCTCCGGGCCTCAGTTTCCCTATTTCTAAGACAAAGGAATTGGATTAGATGCTCTCTAAGGTTTCTTCTATCTCTAATGTCCTGATTCTAGATAATAGTGGTTTATATTCACACTCAGTAATGAATGACTGCTATCATTAATATGGGAAGTAACTGGACTTCCTTTCCTGAAATCAGGTAAGGTGGACCTAGGCAGAGATCAGGAGAAGCCTGAGAGGTGGGGCACTGAATTGTAAGATGACTGGGGTGAGAGTCAGTATGCTTAGGTTTTAATTCTAGCTTTTCCACTTGAGTCAAATTTTCTTTGGGCAAATCCCTTCTTCTCTCTGGGCCTAGTTTCCTCACCTGTCAAATAAGGGAGCTGGATTTTATCTCCAAGATTCTTATTCAGCCCTGAGGTTCTTTAAAATCCTGGATGTCAAAAGAGAAGTGTCCTCAGGGTGAGGAAATAGCCCAGGGAGGGAGACTATTACTGAAGGCAACTCTTACCACTTTGCCATGAGATGATCATATGGCCATACCCTCATGAAATGAGCCATGTATGTCTTTAGGACATTCTCATCCCTTTCTTCAGAGCTGTCAGCCTTTCGGATTATGGTAATCGATGAGGACAGCCCTGGAATATCCTTGATCAAGGTAACTTACCAGGCATACAAGGATGACCCAGAGGTGGTGGAAAACATGTGCATGCTGCTGTCGGAGCTTGTTTTATATGGTAAGTTCTTGGCCTTCTTGCTGCTTTTCTCCCCAACAGCAAAGAACCAGAAGAGAAATGCCCCCATTGTCCCCGTGACCAGATGGAGCACTGAATGAGGAAACCCGTTCCTGTAGCATCATCAGACCAGCTAGCCAGCAGATGGCAGTGTTCCACTCCGAGTCTCACCTAGATGGGGGGAGCACCAGACCTTGGACCACAGCAAGTCTCCAGATTCTCCTCTTTATTTTATCTTGAACAGGCTACTAAGCTCTTGTTCGGGTTGTATAGCTCTTGCTCAAAAACTTTCAATAACTCCCCACTGCCCGTAGGATGAGGCTAAACTCCCTATTGTTCAAGGCCACCACATGGTTTCAATTTATTTTGCCACAGTCTGCTCATACCATTCTACATATCAAACCGAACTATTTAGCTAATCCCAAAATGTTTCCCACTTCCTTGCTTCCATACTCTTACTAAGGCCGTTCCCTATACATCTGATCCCCCTGTCACCATCCATTGAAATTCTACCTTTTAGTCTACATATAGTTTCCCTGAACTTTGCAGACAGACCTTTCTCTTCCAAAGTCACAGCTTCCATTCACTTTCATACTCTATTCAAGGACTAGAACCTCTGGTGTGAGGCCTTGCCAAGCCCTTTTCAGGTCTGCTCATCCACCTTTGGTGTCCACCTTTACCCAGCTCTCAACTGTGGTTCCAAGAAGTGCATGTAAAGTGGCTACATCCTGGTAAAACCATCTCAGCAGATAGTGCAAAACCAGGTTGAGGGTAACTACTAGGCCTCAAACCTGTTGGCAAGTTGGGCAACGTCTATCTCGGGGGTGGGGAACCTGCAGCCTTGAGGCCACATGTGGTCCTCCAGGTCCTCACGTGCAGCCCTTTGAGTGAATTCTTTAATAAAAGTATTTGTTCTGTGAAGTTTGGCTTCAGTCAAAGGGTGGCACTTGAGGACCTAGAGGGCCACATGTGGCCTTGAGGCCGCAGGTTCCCCACCCCGAACTCTATCTCAAGCATGTGAAGATCTATTCCTCCCACCCCTACCCTCACCTCCGTGGAAAGGGCAGATGAGAACAATTTGTTCCAATGGCCACGAAGGGGGCTGAAGCAGGCACTGTGGGGCACTTAGAGCTTGGTCACACACTGAAGATGCCAAGATCACTCACTGCATCCCGGGTCATCACAGTTGTTTTAACTTTTGTCCTGCCACCGGACTTGGATGATGGGAAGAATGAGACTGACAACTTCGTGCAACTGCCTCACTAAATCCAATTCACGCACAAGTCAAAACATCACCCAGTGATGTTATTGGTCCTCAAGAATGAAGTACAAACAACTGGACTGGAAGCCTTTAACGAAAGAGCCTGAACACAGCAGGGGCTGAGTGTATTTTGAAGTTGAAAAGAGGCATACCAGCTATCTCCCAGCTCAACACCCTACCACCCCACCTTGGCAAAGGCAGCCCCTCCCATCCTCTGAGACTGAGGTTAGGTGCTACCTGTCTTTTACAGGAAACCTTTCCTGGTCTCCCCAGCAGTCGGTGCTCTCCCTAAAAGGAAAGGCTGAAATAGACAGCCTCTGAGATTCCTCACACTTTAACAATATGAGAAGTACACCATGAAGATGAACCCAGGAATTTGGGGGGTGAATTTTCCCTGGAAACCTTTATATTGACCAGTGAAGGCTATTTTTCTCTCCTTTGCTCAACAGATGAGATTGTGCCAGAGTTGTTCTCTAATAACATAGATCAAATGCTGCTGGAAATCCAAGCAAGGTTTACATCAAGTGAGGTGAGTAGGTTGGGGTATATCCTTATGCAAACCATTTGGGTACACCAGTCTTTGAGCCTCTGATATTTTCTGGTTATGAAGTTTGGAGGTTGAATCTAGTAGTCTATCATAAAGATTGTAGGCTCCTGTCTCTAATCACCTTCTGGCTATTTTCCTTGGTTCCCCAACACCAGGTTTGTATAGTTACTGGCTAAAATCAATTTAAACAGTTGCATGTGAATTTCAATTAAAATTGGAAAAAAAAAAAAAAAGGCTCCCATTCAATACTATGTTCATGCAGCGCAAAAATCTATTTATTTGTTGTCCAGACCTTTGATCTCTTCAACAGAGACCTCCCTAGTGTGGTCTGCCTTCCAGGCTCTGAGGCCAGTCCACTTTGTACAATGCCATGCTGCCTCTCAAAACATCTATTATAACCAAACTGTGTCACTGCTTTCCTACAAATCTCCCCAAGCTTTGTGTCCTTGTATGGAAAAATCAAATGTTATTTTCTACTTCTAGGAGCTCATAAAACTTGCGACCAAGGCAATTAAGAAAATGAATGAGTCACTTCCTAAAATGAAGCCAGAAAAGTTTCAGAAACAAAGAAATACAAAAGTCCATCAATGAGAATATCTGTCCTCTTATGAGATGTCATCCTTGCGCCATCTTGTGTTTAACTGGGAAAAAAATAAGACCCTGTTCTTCTTTCACCACATACTCAGCCAGTGAAAGTGCTACTTTTCCTTAATGTAAAGATTTTTGGAAGAACTTAGCCCTAAAAGCAATCTGTCTCTAACAAGAATTCAAAGATAGATAATAAAGGGGAATAATTAATTTCACCTATTGTTAGCTTATATAAATTGATGAACTTTTGACTCTGGATTGGATTCAGGGTTCAAAAGAAATTCTGGTCAGTGCTCTCACTAGAGGGTTGGCTAATCCCGTAGAACCTAAGTGTTTCATAAGCCTCTGATCAACTTCCATGACAACAGTTCTTTGGAGTTAATCGCACTTGATGAAAAAAAGTTTCATCAGCTATTAACATCCTAAGCAAGGAAGAAAATTGAGGACAACAGAATCAACAAGAAAGTTCATTTTAAAAGTACAAAGTAGCATTTACTTCAGATAATATACACCCAGTACAATTATACTTAATAAAAAAAATCCTATTTTCTTTGTCACCCAGAAAATATGGGACAACTAACAGTCCTCTAGCCTTGTACACTTTAATTAGCACAGTATGTCTGTGTAACTCCTGATATTAGGAAAATAATAAACTCTCAGGCAGGTCTAGAGGTAGTCATCCTGAACCATATCTATTAAGCTGATCTTTAGTCTCAGAATGTGATCAAACTTCTAAGTTTTTTAGTTAGACTTAGTTTAGTTCTTAGAGACTTCTTAGGCTCAAATATCATAAGGTCAATAAATTATTCATTAAAAAAACAAAACAAAAAACCCCTAAATAACCCCTAAGAATGCAATTCTTAAAGGGGCTCATTTTATTTCAGGTTTGTGTTAACAGTAAGGTTATGACTGGAACAACTAACAGACATTTTGATTAGATGGAATCAACCTAAAATTTCTAATTTGTATCATCTAAATGTTGTAATTTAAGGATTCTGGGAGGTCAAATTTTTTCCACAGCAGAGGCCTACTTCAGGGGCTCCAGTTTTAAACAACTAAGTACCCTTTGCAGACACCACCAGATCAAAAAAGGAAAGCTTAAACTTAGGCAGAAACAATGGGATATCTTTCAGACAAGACTCCTGGGAAGGTATTAGGTGTATATGCCTCCATCTGTGGTCTGCCAGATACGGATGAGATTTTTTCCTCGTGGCAGCAACAACTGATTAGGGTGGGAAATACTCAGGTCTGTTAGTGTCTCCAGTCAACTTTTAGCAAGGTAAATTACAGAATCAGAGTTGTCTGGCTGCTCTGGGTCCACTGGACCCCTAGATACTGCTCCCCTCCATTTACCCCCAGCATGGTCCATGATACCATTTCACACACAAAGCTCAAGAGAGCAGGAAGGGAGAGTAAGATGGCAGTGATCCTAATTAACATGCCAGTTACATACTATATACCTCCTGCTGTACAAGTGCATAGACCTATTGGTCCAAAGTGATCACATCACTGCACGTGCTGAAGAAATTATTTAATTATGAAAATGGATTACCGAGAGCTGCACATCTTCACTGAAGCCCAGAACCAGTCTCTGATCTTCACTTTCTGCACCCAGAGGAAAGGTCATCCCTCCTCAAAGACCCCCTCATCTACACTCTAATTATTATGCCTCTGATATTAACAGTGATTTCTGGAACACAAGAAAGGAACGTAAACAAGAAACTGTGAGCTCCTGGACAAGAGCTACTGTATCTGAAGAGGGTCAAATTCCCCTTTAGTAGCACACATCCCCTGTAGCCACAAGTTTGAATTTCTCCAAAAAGTGACCATCTTTGGGAATATTTCATCTGTGCGAACTCCAAGGGCCACACTATCAACAGATAAGAGAGATGGTAAGCTGACAGAATACCCGCCCTCCCTTGGCTCAGGAAAGCCCCTGTTCCGTTTCTTCAGGGGACATGACCACACTGTTGAGGAACAAGCCAGCAGGCAGGGTAGGCAGCAGAAATGGTGACAAGGAGGGCTCAGTTAGGCTTTGTCCTTTTCTCTCTTTTGTAGTTTATATTTGTCTTTGATGGTTCCTTCCCAATGTTTTTTCACCATTACATACAGCCTCATTGCTGCCTGGGCATCTTGAATCTGGAAGTCAAGTGAACCAAACCAAATTAGAAAGGTAGGTCAAGGTAAAAGGGCAGGGTATCATGTCATTTAGGTGCCTTTGCACATGGATATAACTACACATCCATTCTTATGTCTCGCACTTGCTTGGTGATAGTTTACAAGACAATCTGGATGCAAGGATAGGCACAGAAAGCCATAGTCAGTGATGACAGTGAAATCTGCCTGACACTATTATCCACAAAGGTCACCTACCGAACAGTGTTCTGATTGCTGTATTTTGATACCAAGAATTTTCTCACTGAGTAGTTTCAGAGATGGTCTTCCACTCTGCAAAGGAAATGATGAAGGTTACAGAGATGGTTTGGATTAAATAAACACTTTCTGTTTGGGGAAGAATTTAAACTCTTTGTCAAGGCAGGGATGATCTCCAAGTCCCAGTTGTCAAGGAAAGAATAGACTAAAAGGTAAAAAGAGGGCAATTTTGGTTTTGATGGCGATCACAGACCTAGTAAGGAAAGAATGGGATATCACAGCTACGTGATTTGTCTTCTAGTTTACCTGTCACCAAACAAATCTAAGTCTCTCTAGTATTCGGGACAGTTGCCCCTGCCAAGTAATGAAGATATTTCCTAAGGCACCACCGTGGCACTACTTGGTCACTGATTCCTTTCCTTCTTACCTTTCTGCCAATGTCGAATAGCAAATTATCTGTAACTTACAGTCTCGCAGAGTTGCTTGGGGAAGTGAAAAGTTGCATGACTGGTTTATGGTCACACAGCTAGGATGTCAGGAGTATAAGCCATCCTGTCTGCAATTCTGGACCCTTTACTAGGCCACACTACCTCTGTTCACTGTCACTAGCAAAAATTTAACGGGTGTCCATCTTATCAAAATGTATTTGGCAATGAATTTAAGTGAAGCGATACAGATAAAGCATGATTACTTAATGTTAAACTTTCTTTGCTTCAATTTCTCTTGTGAAAGCCATTTGTAATAACATATATACACAAAAATCCTATTACGGACATCAGAGCATAAAAACCAACCAGACAATAACACATTTTAAAGGAAGGCAGCCAACATCAATCTCCTTTATTTAAAACTATTCTCCCTTTTCTAGGACTAAAAACAAATCAAACCTATGAGCGCACTGCAAGGTGGAACTGCTAACAACTGGGATGAACTGAGATTAAACTGACACACTGAACAATCAGATTTTCTTTCTCCAAAAACGTTGCCTACCTTTACTTGTGTCCTGAAAGGTTTATATTTCTGTGTGTCCCGTATCTTCTTTTTGGGATGATCAAGAAGCAGAATCTGGAACACATAATACAAATACAATTCAGAATCACCAACCTGAATTACGAGACTCCATCCTGCCCTGCCAAAAAGCTGAGACAAACATAAATTGATGTTATCTTGCCAAGTGACATCACAGTCACCCAACCTAGGCAAGCCTGGAACAGGCTGACATAAACCATTAACTCATAACCTATAGAGTTACACTTTTTCTTTAAGCTTCAAGCTGATTCAATATTTATTGAGTGTCCACTCCAAATCTGTAGCGGACATGAAAGTGACTAAGACAGAAACCCTATTCTCATGTACTCATCATCTAGTATGAGATTAGATATAACATATAATATTTATAGTTATATAATAACAATATAACAACATAATGGCAAAATGTGATAAATGACACTAAGTAAAACAAAACATGTTATCAGAGCAGACTGTAAATCAGGCCCAGGTTTCTCAGAGACACTCTTATAGAAAAAAAGTACATCCATGGAGACAGCTGTTCTATGGTCCAAGGGCAAGGTTCAATCCCCTCTTATCACTTGGGAGAAACCCCAAATTGATGGCCACCCTGAAGACTTTTTACTCAAAAACAAAATACTGGAATGATTCTCTGGGAAGGGACCCCATGTTCTATAACACAAATATCACTACCCAGAGTTTAGGTCATTGGTGTCCATCTAAAGACATAAGCTGACTGGCACAGTATAGGCATAAAGAATTACAATAAAAATAGAGATGGTCTAGTTAGGCTCCTTGGAATCATGTACCTTTAAGTCATTATGCAGGGCGTGTCCAACTAGAATTCTGCCCTTAAGCAGTTCCGACACCTCCTTTTGGACAATCTGGTACTCTTCTCCTGGAAACCCAAAAACAAACAAACAAAAAACCACACCCTTATTTTAGTAGAATGGGAACAAATGAATGGTGGAGAAGCAGGTTACTACACAATCAGCAAGACAGTGACATTCCCAACTCCTGATGGAAACGTTACCATTAAAGCGCCCACAAAGACCCTCGGTCCCTGAACTGTGTATATGTTTGCAAATCCCAAATAATCACCATAGACACCTGAGAAAAACATATTAGCTGGATACTCTTTAAAATAATAACCCATTTAGGAACAAGCAGGGAGGAATGTTGAAGAGAATGAGAAGCATGCAAGGCTCCAAACACTTCTTTCTTTCAATTCAGGCAGATACAGAAAGTAATCAAGGCAGGATGTAATGGGGGAACTAAGGTCAAGAGAAACTCAATTTTGTCATTTAAACTCTCCCAAAGACCTTTCATGTCATCACTGCCCCCTACCCAACCCACTTCCACTAATAAGACTGTAACCTTTCTACATCTTGGGATACTATGATTGAGAGTTGTAGCTAAAAAATTCAACATACTGCAACCATCTGGTGATAAGCTTCTCTATCACTGGGCTCACACCTGAAGCCTCTCCAGTATCACTGACAAAGCCTTCATGAATACAGGGGTTCACGTCCACACCACAGTGAAGCATCAGAAAAGGGTCTTAGGGGAGGCTATTCTTAAAATATAAATGGCAAAAAAAAATCCTTGTTCAAGATAATTACCTTAAAACTAGAATTACAGAATCACATAACATTAGCCCTGGAAGGGATCTTAGAGAGAGATCATGCAGTTCAATCTTCATCATTTTTCAGGAGGCTCAAAGGTGTGAAATACCTTGTCCATAGTTGCACAGCAGAGGGAGAGAGGGCACAAGGACCTAAATCCAGAATGTGGATTTTCCCTATAAATAAGAAGGCCTCAGCCACCTGACCTTACTTGATTTCCTACCAGAACACAATGGATTTTAACAAGTGTGGCACAAGAGCACAAATGAATACAAAGAACACTGTCCTTGGCTTCAGAACAGTTAGACAGCAAAGGCCCAAATGAAAGGTTCCTCCTGAAGGGGTGAATTCATAAGTTTCCCTCTAAGAGAATTATTGACACTTGAGATATAAGTGAAATAGAGTTCCACTGTTAAGTCCTTTGTCATATGCCATTCATGCTTTTTCTCCCTTTTTAAGTCCCTAGGGGCAGTAAGCTTCTGATAGGACTCTTTGTACTACTACTAATGTTTCTTACATAGAAAAGGGGGAGAGATAAATACAGATGTTTCTGGTAATCTTTCAGGTTGGTTCTGGTGTTTATGGTAGGCACTTTGCGTACCATGTCTGATGTCTTCTGGCCGAATCCCACTGACATCTGTCCGGTAATCAGTCACTTTCTCTGTTGGCTTTACATACTTGTCATAAACACACTTCCCAAACTGGTTCACGATGGACACTCGGGCAAGGATGTTTTCTTCCCCATCTGGCCCTGCTCCCACCATCTCACAATCCATAGCTACGGCTTTGGTCACGCTGAGAAAGAACCAAAGATCTAGGTTAAAATACTTGGATTAAGGGTGAATCTCTGCACATTCGTAACTTACAGCAGGGGCACAAGTGATTAACCACCCTCACCGGGCCTGTTACTAAAGTGACAACATGCCCTGGGTTATTGCCATTTAACTAAAGAGGTCCCTCATGGAAGATTATTCACATTGCCTATCAAAGAAAAGGGAGGCAACCCATCTATGCCCTTGAAGACTCCTTTGTTCCACCTATTCTATGTAGTACATCTCTCCACAGTTTTTTACTATGGAGAACCTTCAACATACCCTTCAAATGCCCCTTCTTTCACCAGTGACAGATTTCTTTCCTTCAGACCCAGTTTTTTTCGAGCTATTTTTGCCGCTTCTGGACCAATGGCAGCTTCGATATCCTTAGGATCTACATCATCAAACCAGATGTCTGATCTAAAAAGCAAAGAAAAGACACTTAGCACCAAAAAGGGGAAAATCCACCTCTCCACTTCCTTTTTATCGGCTATCAGGAGGACTATGGCTGGCTCCCAAAGACAATGTAGGCAAAGGATATAGAAGGGATTCTTTAGATCAGAGGTCTATAAGCGTTTTTGTGTCATGGACCCTTTTGGCACTGTGGTAAAGCCTATGGACCTGAACGTAGAATGTTTTAAAATGCATAAAATAACATAACCTAAATAAAGTAAAACAGCAAACAAAAACCCAATTATAGTGAAATGATTTAAAAAAAAAAAAAGGTCATGGACTTTAAGTTCAGAATCCCTGCTTTAAATGGCCTTGTGTGTTTTGAATTCTGACATTTTGACCCTGGCTTTGTTCTAAACTTGCCACTCATTGTGTTTCTATCAAGCACACACCAAAGGAATTAATAGATCCATGTCCTAAAGCTCATTTCTAAAATAAAACAAGTCAAAACTTAAATCTCCATATCAAGGAGTCAGCAACATTAATTCAATGCTCCACTTAGCTTTCCTGTTTTTAAAACTCAGTGCCCACTTGTGGCACAAAGACCATGGAGGCTATCTGTGGGAATTAGGATGGTTTCTTCCTCCTTAAACGACATTATTTGCTCCAATTAGATAAATTCCAATTCCAAAGGAACCCAGGAGGTTCAATACTCACTCTGTTGGTGGAGGAGGAACTAATTCCTCTGCTTTCCTCTTCTCATGCTTGATGTCCCTTATTTTCTGGTGAAGGCCACCATTTTTTCTTTTCTTGGTTTCAGTTCCATTGCCTGGGCCCTTTGTTTCGTTGCATTTTTTATGAGAGACAACTTTTGGATCATTCAAATATCCTAAAGAAATAGAAGCCTTGGAGGAGGATTGGCCTGTTTTGCCTGACACCTCTGGCAGTTCTGCATCACCATGCTTTTCCTTCTTAGAAACACTTCTGCCACTCTGGTGGTAGCTTTTGGGTTTTCTGGGATTCCCCTGAGAGGCAGGAACAGACTTTTCTGGATTTGGTGTTTTTTGTTTCAACATCTGATAAGAACCAAAGAAACCCACATTTTAATCTGGCAATTAAACATTCAAAATTTGTAGTTCCATTCCTAAAAACATCCTTCCCTACCATGAGCATTTAGGCAGCATCATCTAAACTCAACAAACATTAAGTAACTACTTATGTGCCAGATGCATCAACAAAACTGATGTCTCTACTCTCAAGTAGTTCCTCTTCTGCACTTATACAATAACAATTATTTTCAACTCTAGTTTTTCTTTGAAATTAAACTACTTAAATGTAAAAAAATAAAAAAACCCTTTCATTTATATCCATATATTATTTCAGTCTAAACTAACTTTTTCCAGTTGTAACTTCCAATCTAACACCTATTCCTTATTTCTGCAGAATTTCAAACACTTAACATAAAATATCTGTGGATTTGTTTTGAAGCTTTCCCTGATTTCCCAAGCCTAGGACCCCACCCCCTTCTTTCCATCTCTCACTGCACTTTCAACTTACTTTATGCAGTTATAGTCTATTGTTACTGTGAAAAATGACCCAAAATTTTACTTTAAAATAAAAATTTTTGCCCAAATTTCTTTATTTTGCCTCATGGATTTCTTTTCCCTCGGGAAAAAAAAATGCCACATAAACTGAGAGCAGGTAGGTGGCACGGTGAACAGAGCACCAGGCTGGCTTAAGGTCAAATCTGGCCTCAGACATATTGTAGCTGTGTGACCCTGAGCACTTCGTGTAACCCGTTTGCCTCAGTCTACTCAACTGTAAAATGGGGATGATAACAGCACCTACCTCCCAGGGTTGTTGTAAGGATCAAATGGGATAATAGCCTGGCACATGGGAAGTGCTATATAAATGTTAGCTATATAAACGTTCCTAAACTCTATACAAATCTTTTTATTACTATTTCTGAAGCTTTCAAGTATTCCCAAATTCCAGTCCTGTTAGTGCTAAACATAAAAGTCATTTCCTCCCCTTCATTTTAAAAACACGTGGTCAGTGCCATGCGACGTCCAGAAAAAAAAAAATTTAAAGAAAATGGTTCGTGGATCTGGAGCTGGAAGGAGCACTAGAGATCAGCTACTTCCACTGCCTCATTTTACAGATGAGGAGACCGAGACCTGGAGCAGCTAAGTGGCCTGCCCAAAGTCGCCCGGGATAAGCCCAGAGGTGGTGATTTTCTACGAGGCTGTGCTGGGAACCACGCTCACATCTTACCTCCTGCAAGGCCCTCCAGTTGTGGGAGAACTCTTGCGGCCCTCTGGGGGGCAGCACCGCCCCCGCCGCCGCCCGGGCATGCTCACTCTCCGGTTTCTTGGAAGCTTCTGCGGCCGCCTTGGGGTATCTTTTCCAGAATTTCTTCTTCTTCTGCTGTTTCTTCCGATCGGGCTTCTTGACAAGCTCCGGCTTGGCCACAGCACGGCCCTTGGAAGGTTTGGCGGGCCCGGCCTTCGCTTTCATCTCGGCGCCATCCGAGGGCCCCGAGGTAGCTGAAGACGAAACGACCCCGTGCGTGAGCAGACCTCAGACCCGCCCGCGAGTTCGGGGTCCCCTACCGCCCGGGCCCCGCATTTCCTGAGGCTGCTCTGGGGACACTGGGCTTCTAGGTACATGCCCCCTTCTCCTTTCTCCTCACTCACCTGAAGCCCTGTCCCACCCCGCAGGGTTGGAGGTCCCTCTCCAGCCTCTTCACGTTAGAGAATCTAGCTCCCAACGCGCCTGTAGAAAGCGCCTCGGCTTCCGTAGCCCGATCATTGGCAGGTTCCCGTGCCGCTCCGCACGCACACACGCGTTGACGCACACACGCACGCACGCACGCTGCTCTCCCGGAAGCGCAGGCTCTCCCGGCCGGCTGGGACAGATGCTCCTCTTAGCAGAGTTCCGAGGGGATGTGTATAGGTCCGCGTCGGTACTCGGGGTGGAAAGGGACACAAGTCGGGGGCCAGCCAGCAGAGATTGGGTGGTTGGATTCTGCAATCACAGCCTGAGCTCTCAGGAATAGAAGACAGCGGACTGGGGGGAGAAGGGGGAAGCCGCATAGGACGTGAGGAATCGGGGGGACTGCAAAAGGGGTAACACCAAGATGTAGCGTTGGTACCTCTGCTTTGCTGCCGTTCTGCCGTCTACTCATCTTCCCCCGTCACTTTGTTCTTCTCCCTCCTTCCTTTCCCTCTCCCCTTCCGTCTCTCCCCCTGCATTCTCGAACTTTCTCCCTCTCTGAGAACTGGGACTGTCTCCCTTTTTCTGTTTATATTTCTAACGCTTGGCACACGGTGCTAAATAAGAGCCTTTTCATTCATTCATTCTGGCCCAGTGCTTATATGTGTATCGTAGATATACAACGTATATATGTATGCACACATATTTACATACATACAAGTACGTGTATATACATACATATGTGTGTACATACACATACACAGGCAAATACACGCCCACCAAAGGTGGATGAGCAGCTCTGAAAAAGGCCCTGTGAGCCCTCACACCAGAGGTGCCAGTCCTCCTTGAACACCCCACACCTGGTACTGAGCTCTCACTTCTGGCTCCAAGAAGCTATAGCATGTGCAGAGACCACACCAAGGTAAAGGTCTGGATGGGCTAAACCAGGTTGAGAGTGACCAACAGGTCTCAGCCCCTGCAGTGAGTTGGGGAAGGGGCAGTGCTGTCTACCCCAAGCCTATGAAGATGAAGGAGACCGATTTGTTCCAAGGGCCGTGAAGGTGGCTGAAGGGCCATTGCCAGTGGTCTTGACTTTTGTCCTGCCCCTGGACTCTCTGGAAGAGAGAGTGAGGCACTGACTTAGTGCAGCTTTGCCTCACTTAAATCCAATTCACCCATGAGGCAAGGCATCTGCCTATAATGTCATTGGTCCTCTTCAAAACACAAGGACCATCACCACCAACAATATACACTAGATATTTAAGTGCATATATGTTTACATATTATGTATCATAACTAGTATTGATACAGCACTTTGAGGTTTGCAAAGAGCTTTATAAACATTATTTCATTTTATGCTCACAAAAACCTTGGGAAGTAGGTGCTATTATTATCTCCATTTTGCAGATGAGGAAACTGGCTGACCGAGGTTAAGTGACTTGGCCAGGGTGAAACAGTAAGTGACTGAGTCCAGATTTGAATTCACATCTTTCTGCCTCCAGTTCTAGTACTCTATCCACTACACCATTGTTGCTGCCCCTATATGCCACAGTCATCCATGTCAAACCACAGTAGATGTGTTCATTACCACAACGAAGGATCCAATAGGCACACTAGTGCTTTCTGGAGCAATGATGTCCAAACTTTTTTTGAATTCCTATCAGTAACAAATTTGATTGTGCACTTCTAATATACATGTATGCAAGTGATTTATATTATATTTATAAACTATATACTTATATAAATTATATACACTGAACTAATATGAGCATTATAAAACATAAAAATAGACATTTTAAAAGGATGAGATATTTAAATAATTTAAAATTTTATCAATGGTACAAAACCCCTTTTTGCCCTCATTTAAATTATTAATATTTTTAGTAAAAGCAATGTGATGCTTCATTGTTTTTTTAAATCTTGACTTAACACTATGATGCAGAAATTCAAAGATCTGGTTCCAAGTAAGTACATTTTCTTTTCTTTTTTTGTTAGGCAGTGGGGTTAAGTGACTTGGCCAGGATCACACAGCTAGTAAGTGTTGTGTGTCTGAGGTTGGATTTGAACTCAGTTCCTCCTGAATCCAGGGCTGGTGCTCTATCCACTGTACCACCTAGCTGCCCCTAGCACATTTTATTTTGATAACTGTTGCTAATAGCTGTCACAGCTTAAAAGATGCCTCACAAAGATCCATTGACCTAAATGGAAGGACTGCTTCACTGGCTGTACTTACTAAATTGTTGCTAATTTTATTTATATTTCACTTTTAAAATTTTAAACAAACACTAAAAAGAGTATTTCCACACAAACAGTAAAACAACTGCATATTAAACTGTGAACCTGCAATTTATACTGTTAATTTTTTAAACATATGTAATAAATTCCACAGACTACTTTCAAAACTATTCCGCTTGAACCAGGAGAACGTTGTACACAGTAACAGCCACATTGTGCAATGACTAGCTTTGATAGACTTAGATCTTCTCAGCAATACAATAATCCAAGACATCTCCAAGTCTCATGATGGAAAATGCTATCCATACCCAAACAAAGAACTATGGAGTTTGAATGCAGATCGAAGCATACTATTTGCTCTTTTTTTTTTTCCTTCTGTTTTGTTTTGTTTCCTCTTTCTTGTGGTTCTTCCTATTGGTTCTAATTCTTCTTTGCAACATGCCTAATGTGAAAATATGTTTAATAGGAATGTACATTTAGAGCCTATATCAGACTGCACACCATCTTGGGGAGGGAAGTGAGAAAGGAGAGGGAGAAAATTTAAAACTCAAAAGCTTATAGAAGTGATTGTTGAAAACTAAAAATAAATTAATTAAAAAAAAACTATTCTGCTTATTTTTGCTTCATCTGAACTTCCCTCTGTTCTCTTTGGTGAATTAAAAAAAATATAACATGTTTCAATGGCCCTTCTTTTTCTTGCCATCTCTGTTACTAATCCCATCCTTCTCTCCCCTTCCTCCAATAAAAATGGAGACAAAAAAAAAACAACAAACCCTTGTAAGAAATAAGCAGATGAAACAAATAAGACAAGATGAACCCACACAATGACCATTAAAAAAAAAGTATGTCTCTTAAATCTATTACCTCTGTCAGGATGTGTGTAAAGTGCTTCATCATAAGTTGTCTTGGGCACATGGTTGGTTGGTCATTGCATTGACCTGAGATTTTTAAGCTTTCAGTGTTATTTTTATTTACAATGCTGTTGTCATATAAATTGTTTTTCTGGTTCTACTCAGTTTACTTTGGTTCAGTTCATGTTATTCAGGATTTTCTGAAATAAACTTTTTTCATCATTTTTATTGTGCGATAATATTTCAGTACATTTATATACCAAAATTTGTTCAACCATTCCCTATCTAGTTCTTTTCTTTTCCATTCCCCCCTTTAAGATCATGTGTTTTTTTGCTCTATAGTAGGCCTGCTGTATAGGCATTTTGGAGAGTAGTGCCCAGGCTGAGAGGAAGTCCCAATAAAAGGTCAGTTCTTTCCCCAACTTTCCCTCTTGATGACTATCTGTTCACAGACATTATAATATAATCTATTGTTTAGTCATCCAAATGTTTCCAGTGAACTGAATTTCGCCTCAACCACAATGAGGTCACAGATTAATGAGAGAGAGAGAGAGAGAGAGAGAGAGAGAGAGAGAGAGATGTAAGACTAGGCAGAGAACTAAACTTCTGCTTAGGTGTTAAGAATTTTCCTAATTGGAGGCTCAGAGTCATTGTGACTAACCTTAGAAGTTTTCATATAAAATAAATTCACTAATGTCACAGGAAAGAAACAAGTGGACCTTGTGGGCCATTATATTTTCCCCAGGCTTAAACAAATTATTATAACAAGTTATTTTATCATAAATGCTTGTAAATCCTCTAAAGGTTCATTAAAGGTTCTTTTTTTTTCCCCACGTAGGATTACACTGCTTTGTATGATAAATTATTCTTAGTTGTAATCCTATATCTTTTGCCCTTTGGAATATTGTATTCCAAGATCTTTCATTTATTGTAAAAGTAGCCAGATCTTGTGTGATTCTGACTGATTCCTTGGCTTAGCACAGTACCTGGCACATAGTAGCAGCTTAATAAATAAATGCCTCTTTTATGCCTTGCTATTTGAACTACTTTCTAGATGCCTGCAGTAATTTTTCTTTGACATAGGAGCTCTGGATTTTGGCTGTAACATTCCTAGGACGTTTTTTATTCCAGGAGGTGATTGGTGGATTCTTTCTCTCTTAACTTTGACTCTAGTTCTAATAGATCTGGCCAGTATTCCCTTATGGGTTCTTTCTCTTTTAATCAAAATCTTTTTTTTTTTCCAAGAAGTCCAATAATTCTTAAATGATCTTTCCCTGATCTGTTTACCAGGTCAGTTGGTGAGGCAATTGGAGTTAAGTGACTTGCCCAGAGTCTCACAGCTAGAGAGTATTATATGTCTGAGGCCTAATTTGAACTCAGGTCCTCCTGGCTCCAGGGCCAGTGCTCAATCCACTGTGCCACCTAGCTGCCCCTAGGTCAGTTATTTTTCAAGATGAGATATATTACATTTTCTCTATTTTTTAAGTGTTTGATTTTGTTCTAACGTTTCTTATTTTCTTGTGGAGTCATTGTTCTGTTCAGTCTATTTTAGTTTTCAGGGAGTCTCTTATTTGGGTAAGATTGATCATTTTCTCTTCTAAGTTACTTTTTCTCCTTCCACTCCTCTCCTCCAGAGCTGTTTCATTTCCTCCAAGTATTCATGTGTGAAAAATCATTCCCCCCCTTTAATCTCTGCTTGGAGCTGTTACAAAGTAACTCACTCCTTCTTTGGGGGGATCTCAAGAGCCACACTAGTTTTTTTATACTGGTGGTGTGTTCTTCGGATTATTCATCTCTCTAGCTTTTGGGGCTTTGTGCTAGGACCAGATTCCATCCCCATTTGTCAATTTAGGATGGAATGGTTAGCACAGGTTGGTCTCTCCCTGAGTCACCTGTGTTCCTGTGCCAATTTCCACCAATCAGGGTTAGCCTCCCCTAGATCTGTGAAGTTCCAAGTGCTAGAACCTTAGGTCTCTCTATGTCATCTCAGGACAATGTGTTAGAAATTTTGGAGACTCTGGCTACCTGTTCTGTCTCCTACTGAGCATTGCTGTGCCACCCTGGTCACGCCTATTCCCCAGGGCTTTCCAGGGTCCTTAACCTGAGACTTTATGACCACACTGGGGATTTCTCACTTCTCTGGGACTTCCTGATGAGGCCTTCCACTCTTGCTCTCTCCGGACACAGAGCCCCAGAGTCTATGCAGGACTCTGATTGCCCTAGGAGACCGCCCTTTCCTTTGCCTGCTCTGGCTGGTGATGGCTTTGCTGATAGCCCCTTTCCTTATTGCATGTGGGCTTCTGGCTAAATTTTTGTGCATTTTTTTTAAACATTAATAATATATTTTAATGAAAAAATCTTAACCTCATGTTTCTATCCAAAGACACTCAAAACTAGTGTTTCCCTGCCCTTTTTGCCCAACTGCACCTCAGTTTTGGGCCAGTTTGGAGAAATTTTTTTCTTTTTGTATTTCAAAGCTTTTTTTTTTTTTTTTTTAAAGATTTTAAACAACCAGGCTAGCAAAAAAAGTACTCAATACATAACTCTCCTTATATCAAACAAGCGAATATTTCGGTACAATGTTACTATACAGAATATATACAGTACATGTAGGATCACAAAGCAAACACTACAGGCTCAGCACAGATTTGAAAAAACATGATATTCACATTGATTACAACAACTGTAAAAATGATTGTAATGTTCAAATAGCACTTAGTTTACAAAAAAAGTCACTATATATGTGTGTGTATATATATATATACACACACATATATAGCCACCAAGAACTATGGTTCCTGAAAAATACTAATAGCCAGATACTAGTATATAAAATGTGAATTTTTAAACGTTGTACACATTAAACAAAAGCAAAACAAAAACCGTTTCTGTTGTTGAAAATCAAACATGCCAAGTAACTTAGTTGTGGCCACTGTCACCAAAAGAAGCTATATTTGAATGAGATGACAATTGGACATAGAGCTGGTGATTGGGGACTGGCACAGTTAAAAGTTTTACTGTTGCTAGGAGCTGAGGGGAAGGGGAGGGAAGAAGTGGGAGAATATACAACACCACCCACCTACATAATTTAATTCACATTTTTCCTCCAGAAATATCCTATCTTAAGGTTTTCACAAACTGCCAGTGCCCAGAAATTCATAAAATGGCAGGGTTAAGAAAACCACCCCCAAATTTCCTTGTTGCCAGGGATATAGGCAAAATGTTAAAGTGTACATCAATTAAACAAAACAGTCACCCAACTGGAAGACAGTGGGGTATAATTTTTATCTAGTTTTTATTTTTTTTGGTGGGGCCAGACCTGTTAGCTCTATAAAACACTGAGCTACTATGGCAGCTAATATGAAATCATTTTTAAAAAAAATGTGCAGTTTTTTAATGGAAGAAATTGCTTACTGTAGTTTCTCATTGGATTTTAAAAAATCATTATTTGTTCTGATGCAAATTTCAGGATTTTTGCTGAAGTAGGTCTGTGGGAGCTATTTGGTCTGCTTCTGTTGAAGCAGCCATCTTAATCACACTCCACTGGTTATGTAAAGGTTTGTGTTGAAGTCAGCTGGTATGTTTCTGTCTTCATTGATGTTAGTTGTTGCAAACTAATTAGAAGATATTATATTTTTAATTTTAAACAGGTGGATTAAAAAACCTGGTGGAACTCTTTGTTTTGAAGATTTTTAAACAAGAAAATTCAGTTTCCAAATTTTAGGAGATACGAGAATTTTCATGGGTGGCACACATCTATTTGGGGCTCTAAATGTTTAGTTTTTAAATGCCATTATTTATGATGGCTCTATACTATCATTAGCTAATATTGCAAGGCACAATATACGTGTAGAGTAAAGTTCATTATTAACAATAGTGAAAATAAGGGGCAGCTAGATGGTACAGTGGCTAGAGCACTGCCCTGGAGTCAGGAGGATCTGAGTTCAGATTTGGCCTCAGACACGTAACACTCATTAGATGTGTGACTCTGGGCAAGTCATTTAACCCCAATTGCCTTACCAAAAACAACAACAAAAAAAAACCAATAGTGAAAATAAATTCATGTCAAATGTTCTTGATAATTTTGATTTCAGGGTGCTATCTTTTCAGATTTCATTGGATCATCATTTTTAAAAATCTCATAATGTGGCTAACAAAGAGCTTGTCCTTGGAGCAGACGAAGGGCCAGTTTTGCCTTTTATGGTTTGCTTGTGCCCTTATTATTAGTATGATCTTTGGTTTTTTTGTAGGAATCTTCTTAAGTTACTTACCTGGGCATGTGTATACTGACATGTAATATGTTGAAAGCATGTGAAACAGATGAAGGTAGCATGGCCTATGCCTATATGTAGCAGAATGCCCACATTTCCCTTAGGATACCTTGTGTACCATACATGTTACATCAATCAAAAAATCAACATTTATTAAGTGCCAGGCACTGTGCTAAGTGCTGGGGATACAAAAAGAGGCAAAGTTCCTGCCTTCAAGGAGCTTACAATTGAATAGGGAAATGACATGCAAACAAATATATGCAAAGCATGCTATATACAGGACAAATAGGAAATAATTGAAAGAGGGAAAGCACTAGAATTAAGAGGGGTTGGGGATAGTTACCTGTAGAAAGTGGGAGTTGAGTTGGGACTTAAAGATCATGTTATATGACCATCTGACATATGGACTGAGTCAAAGCATCAATGCTAACCCATATCACATGTTAAATATTAGTAAAAATTAATTTCATTTTTATTTGTTTAAATAAAAATTAAATAGAAATTCCAATAGCTTCTTCTGGCACCCCTAGGTATTTTCTTGCATACCCCTAGGATACATGTGCTCTACTTTGGAGACCATTGAAACAGAGCAAAGCTCTGATTTAGTCAAGCACTAAACAGATTGAGGGTGAAGATTCATCTCTGGTTTTTTGACATACCAAGGGAGAAGGATTGGGTTCCATGCATTGACTGAAATTTCCCAGCACATTCTCCCATGCTTCACTCTGTCAAGACAAGCAACCATGATTGCATGAAACTTGGAAAATGCCAAAACTATGGAATCAAATCCAATGACAATAGCAAGAAGTATATCACACAGGAATGTCACATGCCCCACAGAGACAAATTTACAAACTAAATTGAGAGTTCAGCCAAACTTTCTTCCTTTCTGTTCTGTGGTATAAGAATCTCCATTGTGGAGCTGAATCTTTTTGCTGTTAGAAACAGCCTCTTCTCTACTTCTCTCTCTACGTTTGGTTATTGTATAATATGAGCTATCTCAGACCTCTTAACCTTGCAAGTCTCCTAATGAGTAAACATTGCCTAATAGCTCCCTCCCATCTGTTGCTGTCACATTTGACATTGACCAGATTTCCTTCTTGGGATCTCCATTCCCCAACATAACAATTTGCATAGCTGTTTTAAATTCTGAATTTGTCTTTTCTCTGAGACTGGTTTTTGTGTAATGCAGAGGGAAGACTTCAGCAAAGCGTGAGCTACCTTTTCTCTGGCCATGGTCAGCACATGGGTGATCTTTGCTTCTGCTTTCTTCTTTCTGGGATCTTTCCAGCTTCCAGATTTACAGAAGGTGAGTTTAATCCCTGGAAATACTAATACGCAGGGAATTATGGTCCTTGAAAATCTGATGATATGGGTTGAAACTGTCTATCTTGTTAAATAAAGGAAATTTAGGAGATGGCTTGGAGTCAGGAAGGTGTACAGCCCAATCTGGACTCTAATGATTACTAGATATATGACTACCAGCAATTCTCTTAAACTGTCTGAGCCTCATTGTCTTCATCTGTAATATGGGGATAACTGTTGTGCCTGCTTCAGGGCTGTTATAAGGCTCAAATGAGATAATGTTGGTACAATGCTTTATAAACTTTATAGCAGGACACAAAAATGAGCTATCATTCTTTGAAATCAAATTGTTTGGCATAAATTAAAGTCAGAACTCATAAATACAGGGGACTAAAGCCAATTCACCGCAGAAGGCATATTGTCATTATTAAGATAACTGCTTTTCATCAAAGGTGAAAAATACATTTACTAAGATCTACCTGCTTTTTCCTCTCCCTTTCTCTTTCAGAGATTTCTGATGGCTTTGGATCCAGAGAATATTTTCTTTTATTTTGGTGCTGTTTCCACCCTAGAAGGTACTATTGTATGGTGTCTTTTTAGTGATGGAAACATTACTATTTTTATCTTCCTTGGTAATTAGTTGAGTTCATATGGCTTTGATTTTCTTTTTTACATCCCCCACTTTTTTCTTGTGTGTGTGTGTGTGTGTGTGTGTGTGTGTGTGAATGTGTGTGTAAGTTACTTCTCTTCCATGTACCAAGTATCTTCCTGCTAATTAAATGCTTGCTGTTATCTTACTGACAAATATAAAGAAACATGATCTGAGTAGTTTCCAGGACAGAGCTGGAGACTCCAGAACTTTCTGTAAAAGAATCTTTTTAAATATCTCAAAGCAAATTGCTGCTAACTAGTTTGGACAAGTACCTTCCTTTTTCTAGTTTTTGTCTCTCATCTATAAAAGGAGGCAAATAGAGTACTCTCTAAAACCCTTCAACTTTAACATTTTTGTGATTTAGGAAGGATTATTTCTATTTGTAGAAACTTAGAGTTTATTCCTTTTTTTGTGTGAAATGGAAATGAATGGCATGGCCTCAATTTCTATTTTTTTAGCCAAAGAGATTTAATTATTTAGTACAAATTCTTTTCACTGTCACATATCAATACTTCTTTCTCTGCCTGTTAATTGAGGATTTAGGAGCGTGATAAATTTTCTCATTGTATGGAGTCCCTAGCCAGGAACAGGGAATTAGGGGACTTTCTACTACTGAAATGGACTCACTTGTTACCAGCAGTCTTGTCCCACACTAGGTATATTCAATTAAAGCCTGCAGACATTTATTCAGCACCTACAATATTCAAGTCCAAGAGGTATTGTGTCATAGTGAACAAATATGGGTTTGTAGTCAGCAAGACCATGTTCAAATCTGGCTTCTGAGGCTTATTGTCTGTGTGATCCTGGGCAAATACATTACTTAGTCTTTGTGTGCCTCAGGGCTTGCATACTCCTTAAGTTTTAGATGGTTTTATCGTGACTCAGTCAAGCCACACCAGGAGTCTGCATTCCTAACTAAAGCACAGATCTTTGGGGTATTAGTGGCTTTGCCCTGCACTGTTAGGTTCTGGGGATACAGAGACAAAGAATCACAGTCTCAACCCTTAGGAAGCTTACATTCTACCCAGGGGTGGAGGTGGGAGAGAATATAACATATATATTATATTACATATATTATTATATATAGAGAGAAATATAATATAAGGTAGTTCATATATATATAATATTATATATATATATAGAAAGAGAAATATAATGTAAGGTAGTTTGAGGAGAAAGAAAGCACTGGGACTACACCAAAGGTATGGTCAGTTTATTCATGGCCTAGTGGGGAGAGGATGATAATTTTAAAGATGTATATCTTTAAAGTCAAAGTCCTCTTACTGCCAAATAAATTCACCAGGGGAATTCAGTTTTGCCCATTTTCTCGGTTGGAAAAAACTGCAGAAATGCTGAGCTAGGATTTCCTAAATCACACTGCCCATCTTGTTTCTTCCAGCCCTAGAGTTCGATGTGCTTCAGCTCATCTGCCTTTGTGAAGACCACCAGACCTCCAAGCTGCATTGTAAGACACAGCACTGCTCCTTCCAGGCCCTGGGAGAACTCTATACCTTCCAGTTCCCTGAAGAGCTCAGCCTCCTGATCCCATCCTTTACTAGCCAATGGGTGATTAACTCCTCTCTCTGGCTACTGAAACAATATCCAGACAGCTGCTTTACAGGAGGCAGGGTCCTGTTGCCCCCTGGGGCTGCTGCCAAGATTACTTACTGTGCAGGGCAGTTGGTGAGTGAATGCTATGATTATTAATGATTTCATCTTATTATCATTTGCCTATAGCCAGGTGGAATATATGGGGGGATGGGGGTTGTTGAGGGTGAGCCTAGTATGACAGCCACTAGAACACAAAGTAGAAGGATGGAGGAATTCTGTGGAAATATGTATTGTGCCGGCCGCGCCGTGCACTCTCCTCCTATAAGGAGCAGGCTGCCAGAGTCATACTTACCAGTCTTCGGATACTACCCGGATAAACACACAGAGACGAGCCGACCAGGAGGTGCCAACACCCGAGCTTTATTCAGAGGCCATCACAGCAAGGCCAAGCAGGAAGGCCAGAGCAACAGAGCAGGAGCAAAGAGAGCGCGTGCTCTGACCAAGACCGTTCCTTAAGTACCTACTTAGCCTCTCCTCCTCAGCCCGCCTACTAGTCAATGATTGTAGGGTCAGATACCGGAAGGGGATGTCTGAGTTTAGCGCACCAAGGGAGAGGAAGTGACGCAGGAGGCTAGGACCGGATACAGGAAGGAGGCGTCTGGGATTAGTGCATAGACAAAGAGAGAGTACGTGATCTAGGAAGTCAGGCCCAGATACCGGGAGGAGGCGTCTGGGGTCAGTGCTACACAAAGGGAAGGTATGTGACCCAGGAAGTCAGGAAGGACACAGGAAGGAGGTGTCTGGGGTTGACGTTGCACTTAGGGAGGGGACTAAGCAAAGGGAACTCGTCCTCTGCCATCCCACTCCCACGTGGCACAGCCCCCTGCCTCAGGAGCACGAGCTCCGGCTACTTCCTTGTATTCTGTTCCTTCCCCAGCTTCATAGCACTGCCCACTGCCTCAGGAGCGTGAGCTCCAGTTACTTCTCCGTATCCAGCACATCCCAGTTCACCACAACTCCGCCTAGCACAGCCCCTGCCTCGGGAGCGTGAGCTCCGGTTACTTCCTAATACCCAGTTCCTACCCCATCTTGCCACAACTGTCACTTGGCAGTAGTCAACATCAGACAGTCCCTCACAATGTATAATTACTTTTTCTCAACTCTGTTACTGAATACACCTTATGCTCCATTTACTAAGTTGGTGAAGGTGGTAGTCAAAAGAGCTGCGCTCTTAGGTTCATAGATTTAGAACCAGAAGAGATCTTATGTTCCATCTTGCCAAACTCCTTCATTTTATAGATGAGGAAGTTGAGGCGGAAAGAGGTTAAGTCACTTGCCCAGGGGTGCGCTGGTAGTAATTAGCAGAGCTGGGATTCAAACCCAGGCCCTCTGACTTCAGATCCAGTGTTCTTTTCACTACATCATGTTGTGCCTTTGTGTGGTTTTGTGATGTTAGCCAAATTACTTTCCCTCTCTTGGAATCAGTTTTCTTTCCTCTAAAAATGAGGTGGTTAGATACTATATAATTTTTGACATACTTTTCCAACTTAAAGATTCTGTGATTCTGCTACAGTTCTGTGACAGCTTTGGGGATATGTACCCACAAACCTAGAGCCTCTTCTTACTCTTATACAGCAATGATCCAGTAAAGAATTTTATCCTTGGAGCTTCCACACTAATATCCTAAGACCTAAATACTGTTGGCCTCAAAGGGTGATTAGGCCAGGTTTTGAGGAACTATATTTGGAATAGAGTTGTTTGTTGGCGCAGAGCACAATCTTACTGAGGTCAACACCATGGGTTCAGTCCCTGTATGGGCCAGTTAGTGTGTTAGGAATAGAGATTGGCCTCCCCAGCCACCTTGCAAATATGAATTTGTATTTCTAAGGGGAAAGAGAAAGAGAGGGCAGATGAATTAGTGTAAATCCATATTCACTGCTAGACATATTAGCTCAGGGAATCGCTTCTTCTATAAGTAGCAGCGTCACTAATGACATTGTAGTACTGTTGGAGTTATCTGGCAGGGGGAGATCAGGGAAGAAAGACCCACTCAAAGTTTGGATACAAGTCAGTGAAAAACCCCATTGTTATATTCTTCTGTCATCCAAGTAAGCTGTCTTCACTATAACGCCACATAATTCATAGAGAGGAAAATGAAGCAAGGTTAGTCATTCTGAAATGTAAACTTTTGCTAAGTACAAGGTATACGTAGATAGCAGAATATGCAATTTGCAGATATGGATTTGTAATATCTTATCACCTAGTTCACCACTATGAGAAGAAGGACTCTGGTGTGGAGGAAAACATAATAAAGGGCTTTGCAAACAGAAGTGGGAGGGAGGAAGTCTAAGTACAGAATTTGCTCCATCTACACTAACATGGAGAATAATTCTAAAATGAAGTCACTCACCTTGAGAGAGGGAAGATAAAAGGTCGTTATTTCTTTGCTTCCACACTCTTTTTTTCTTTTTATCAGCAAGGAGAAGTCATAGTGAGGGGTGAGCAGCTTTACATTCAGCCTCTGAAGAGTGAGCACTGGAGCCTGGTGCCAAACAGCAGTGATGCCCAGCCCCATCTTATTCACAAGACTACTCAGAGGGCATCAGGGGCCCCACAAGGTACCATCCTTCTTCCTCAGATAGGACAACCTCTAGGAAAGTTAGGTGGCAAAGCAACTTCTTGTCCTTATGTTGTTAGTTAGTCGTATCCTACTCTTGGTGACCGCATTTGAGGTTTTCTTGGTAAAGATGCTAGACTGGTTTGCCATTTCCTCCTCCACTTCATTTTTACAGATGAAGAAACTGAGGCAAACAGGCTTAAGTGACTTGCCCAGGGTCGCACAGCTAGTAAGTGTCTGAGGCCACATCTGAACTCATGAAGATGAGTCTTTCAGATTCCAAGCCCAGTGCTCTGTGCACTATGGTGCCACCTAGCTGCCCCAAGGGCTCATAAAACTCCCCATATTTGTTGAAGATTTCCTGGCATCATTTGAAATGCCTCTGAATTCCAGACAGAGGCATTCTTCTTTTAGGGTAAGGCCCACCAGGGGAATGTGCTGAGAAGTGATGGAGTATTTCTCTATCACTCCCCAGCTGGTACAGCCTACTGCATCATCCAGTTCCCCAACACTATCCACTCTATGTCCTGATGTCTCAGAAGAAAATATAACCAGTCCCATTCCCTTCAAACCAGGAAGCAACACCACCATATATTAACATCACCAAAGCCCTAGTTAATTGACCTTTACTACCAAGCCTAGATCAATCAATCAATAAGCATTATTAAGCAACTATTATGTGCCTGACGCTGTTCTAGGCACTAGGAATACAAAGACAAAAAAATTACATCGTCCCTGTTCTTAAGGAACTTACCTCTATCAGGGGAGATAATATGTAGATAAATAACTATATGCAAAATAAATACAAAGTAAATTTTTTGGGGGGGAGGAGTCTGGTAGCTGTGGGAATCAGGAAAGTCTTCCTAAAAAAGGTTGCCTTAAGCAGAGTTTTGAAGATAGCTAGAGCAAGAAGTGATTTACACCCTCCCTTCAGAGATGCTACAAGGCTAAGGTGGCTTTGAACCCAGGAGAAAGTAACATCCATTTTAAAATGGCCTCAAATTTTGGAGTTTAGAAGAATTCAATCTAAATGTGAACAAGGCCTGTTCAACCTTTGGGAGAAGTAAGGACCATTTATGCAAGGTAATTTGAAGGGCAAGGTAAGACTGGCCTGTTCCAAAGTAATCCTCCATCCCATTCACAGACCAGTGTCATTTGGCACCATCCTTTTTTCTTCCCTGGTCTGAAATCCCTACCACCGAAGTCACTAATGGATTAGATAACAAAGGCTAAAGGGAGAAGGGGGTCTTCTTCAGAAGGCTTAATGATGCATATATAAGTGCCTTCATAGCCTATGCATGGCATAGGCAACAGAGTACTGACTTTGGAGTGAGAAAGACCTGGGTTCAAATTCTGTCCCTGACACATAATAACTTCTCAGTGCCTCAGGCAACTCATTAAGACTTTAAGTTACAGAGGGACAGCTAGATGGTGCGGTGGATAGAACACCTCTGGAGTCAGGAAGACCTGAGTTCAAATCTGGCTTTAGACACTTGTGAGCTATGTGACCCTGGACAAATCACTTAACCTTGATGCCTCTCCACCCCACCCCCCAAAAAAGGAAAAAGAAATTATTGGTCCAGATCCCCCTCAAAAAACCAAAAACCTAAATATTCTTTTCTATTTTTCTCCCATTAGCACATTAACATGATTAGACCTGAACCTGCCAAATCACTTTGGCAGCTGAGTGGGAGTTTAAGTCAGAGAGACCAACCTGTGGGATATTACTTAAGTCCAGTCCTGAGGTGAGGAGGGCCTATACTAGGATACATTGTCATCAGAAGAGAAAAGGGAGAAGTAATATGAGAAATGTTTCGAAGGAAGAATCTGCAGGTCTTGGCAACTGATTGGCTGTGGGAGTGAGAGAGAGTGAGGAAGGAGACATCTCCATTGCAAGCCTGGGTGACTGGAAGGATGGTGGTGCCTTTGACAGCAGCTGGGGAAAGTCCTGATAAAAGACTGTGCAATAGCTGTCCTGGAGGATCCTTCTACCATTACTGACTTGTTCTTTATTTTATTTTTTCTTTTTGGTGAGGCAGTCAGAGTTAAGTGACTTGCTCAGGGTCACACAGGTAGTAAGTGTCAAGTGTCCAAGGCTAGATTTGAACTAGGTCCTCCTGATTCCATGGTCAGAGCTCTATCCACTGCGCCACCTAGCTGCCCCTCATCACTGACTTCTTTTTTTTAAAAATTTTTTTATTAATTTATTTTTAGTTTTCAACAATCACTTCCATAAGTTTTTGAGTTTTACATTTTCTCCCCCTCCCTCCCCACCTACCTCCCTAAGATGGCGTGCAATCTGATATAGGTTCTACATATACATTCCTATTAACCATATTTTCACATTAGTCATATTGTAAAGAGAATTAGAACCAATAGGAGGAACCACAAGAAAGAAGAAACAAAACAAAACAGAAAAAAAAAAAGAACAAGAGATGATTCGATCTATATTCAAACTCCATAGTTCTTTCTTTGGATGTGGATAGCATTTTCTATCATGAGACTTTTGGAGATGTCTTAGATCCTTGCATTGCTGAGAAGAGCTAAATCTATCAACGTTAGTCATTGTGCAATGTGGCTGTTAGGTCTACAATGTTCTCCTGGTTCTGCTCACTTCACTCAGCATCAGTCCATACAAGTCTTTCCAGGTTTTTCTGAAGTCTACTTATTCATCATTTCTTATAGCACAATAGTATTCTATTATGTTTATATACCCCAAACTTGTTTAGCCATTCCCCAATTGATGGGCATCATCACTGACTTCTGATGGAGGCTTCCATGAGCCTTTTATTCAGACTTCTCTTAGTATACTGCCTAGAGAATCACAGAGTTCAGAGAGAAGAGTCCACTTGTCCAGGTCCATGATACTACCTGGCTAAGTAGGTATGGCTGATGATTCCACTGATTGGGGTCAGATGCAATCACTACTATAGCTGGAACATAGAGAGACCCTTTGTTTACCCTTTTTTATTGTTCAGTTAGGTTTGACTCTTCATGACTTCATTTGGGGTTTTCTTGGCAAAGATACTGGAGTCATTTGCCATTTCCTTCTCCAGCTCATTTTATAGATGAGGAAACTGAGGCAAACAGGGTTAAGTGACTTGCCCAGGGTCACACAGCTATTAAGTGTCTGGAGGGATTTGAACTCAACTCTTCCTGATTCCAGGCCCAGTGCTCTATCCTCTTGGACACCTCACCGTTTATCCTGACGTTCCCTAGAGAGTGCTCTCCAAATTCTGTTACCTACAGGGCCCTAAGCAAGGAAGGTGTACAGATTGCCTTGGATTTGGGAAGCATCTTTGAAAGGGGGGGAAACTAAAACCACCTAAACCCTATTTCCTAAGTCTGGGACTTTATGAGGGACTTTATTCTGCCTGACCACAACCCTGCTGGCTTTCTGCACGCAGCTCATGGACTTTCCCCTCGGATCTCGAAACGGGCCCTAGGAAGCGTCAGACACCTGGAGCTACTGGTTGCAGTGGGCCAGGACGTCTATGAGTACCACAAGGAAGACACAGAGCGCTATGTCCTCACCAACCTCAATATTGTAAGTGATTTCCAAAGCAGGGCCCTCGATCACATTTTCTTTGAAACATTCTAATCACTCCTATTTGGATACAGTGCTCTAAGACTTAGCCTTACAAAGGGCTTTTGGTGAGAAGCACGGAACAAGTCCTTGGAATTAAATGTTGTCTTTGTAACTATGGGAGAGGGTTGTCCCGTCTGCCCCTCAGGGGTGGGGAACCTGCAGCCTCAAGGCCACAGGTGGCCTTCTAGGTCCTCAAGTTCGGCCTTTTGACTGAATCTAAACTTCACAGAACAAATCCCTTTAATAAAATGATTTGTTCTGTAAAACCTGGACTCAGTCAAAAGGACCTAGAAGGCCACATGTGGCCCTGAGGCCACAGGTCCCCCACCCCTGCTCTAACCATTTACCTGGCTTATCATTAACTAGCCATCCATTTCTTTTTTTTTTCCCATCCATTTCTTACATTCTGAAATTTGGTGAGTTAGACTTACCATCTTCAGACATTTTCCCTCTTCAAAACATTCTTGATTTTATTGATCAACGCCAATAACCAAGGCAGTGTACTGAGTCTCCCTCTGGCATATGTTGGCCATGTGACCCTGAGCAAATAGACTGTTGCCAAGCGGATTCTGCTCTGCATTGACAGAGGAGGTCCTGGTCTGGAATTCTCTACCAATGAAATCACTGATCCTATCCAAAAGCAAAGGAAAGACCCACAATAGTATTTTATATTTATACTTATGTTCTTCACTTTCCACATTCTTTTATGTATCTCTGTTGTACCAGTTATGCCAACATCAGGTCAGATGAGAAAGACAAGTATTGTTAACTTCATTTATTTATTATTTTTAAAATATATTTTATTTTTTTCCCCAATTACATGTTAACAATCTTTTAACATTTTTTTAAAGATTTGAATTCCAAATTTTATCCCTCCCTTTTTCCCTCTCCTCCCCGTCCCTGAGACAGTAAGCAATCAGATATTGGTTATACATATGCAATCATGTAAAACATTATTTCTATATTAGTCATTATGTATAAGAAGACTCAAATAAAAGAAAAAAAAGAAAGTGAAAATAGCATGCTTTAGTCTGTATTCAAACATTTTCAGTTTTTTCTCTGGAGACGGGTAGTATGCTTCATCATTAGTCCTTTGGGATTGTCTTGGGTCATTTTATTGCTGAGAATAGCTAAGTCATTCACAGTTCTTTGTTGTGCAATATTGCTGTTACTGTGTACAATGTCCTCCTGGTTCTATTCACTTCACTTTGCATCATGTAAAATCTTTCCAGGTTTTTCTGAAATCATCCTGCTTGTCATTTCTTATAGCGCAATAGTTTTCTATTACAATCATAAAACACAGCTTGTTTAGCCACTCCCCAATTCATGGGCATCCCTTTGATTTTTAATTCTTAGCCACCACAAAAAAGGCTCCTATAATTTTTTGTTAATCTCATTTTATAAAGGCTCAGCCAATAGTATATGAAGGTTGCTTCTCAGTTTCCACATTTATAAAATTAGAGTGTTGAACTATATAATCTCCGAAGTCTCTTCTAAATGTAACATGCCATGGTTCTAGGTCAGGGGTGGGGAACCTGCAGGCTTAAGGCCATGTGGCTTAGGCCTAAGTTAAGGTCTCCTGACACTTAGTCCACTGAGATACAAACACTTCACTTTTTTGTTTTGTTATTAATTGTTATTTTTGTTGTTGTTGTTCAATCATTTTTCGGTTGTGTCTGAGTCTTTGTGACCCTATTTGGGGTTTTCTTGGCAGAGATACTGGAGTGGTTTGCCATTTCCTTCTTCAGTTTATTTTACAGATGAGGAAACTAAGGAAAACAGTGTTAAGTGACTTGTCCCGGGTCATACAGCTAGTGTCTGAGGCCATATTTGAACTCAGGAAGATGAGTCTTCCTGACTTTAGGCCCAGCACTCTATCCATTGTATTACATAGCTGTCCAATTAATTAATATATTAATAATTGTTATGTTAATCCCCTCTCCCTCTAAGATGCAGTTCAGACATCATCTTCTGGATGAAATATTTCCTGAGCCCCCAACAACTAGTGTCTTCCCTCCCATAGTACTTTGTATTTAACTACTGTATGTGTGTGTGTGTATATATATATATATATATATATATATATATATATATATATATATATAATATATATTTAT
>NW_020954571.1:5629738-5772238 GCF_900497805.2 Vombatus ursinus | reverse complement strand
AGAATGCATTCCATCCTGGGGTGGGAGGAGAAAAATTGGAACTCAAAATCTTGTGGAAGTGAATATTGAAAACTAAAAATAAATAAAAGAATTAAAAGAAAAAAAAAAGCTGGCATGTGATAGTGCTTTTCCTAGGTCCCACTCCTGTTCTCTTAACCACAACTCCAATATGCTTCAGTAGCAATGATTTGGGGAGTGAAAAAGCAGCTTGGAAAGTTCCCGAGGCCCCTCAAAGCTGGGGGAGACTTTGTGTCTGTCCTGTCTTGTGTGCTCTAGCAGTGCCTTGTCCTTAGGCTTGCCCCTGTGAGCTATCTTTCTTTTGGAGGTTTGATCTGGAGCTGTCAGATGGCAACAAGCAGGTACGGGGAGTGACCCAGCTTGGGGGTGCTTGTTCCTCCTCCTGGAGCTGCCTTATCACAGAAGACACAGGCTTTGATCTGGGGGTCACCATTGCTCATGAGATTGGGCACAGGTATGTGACCTCCCTCCAGCCCCCAGACAAAGTAGGGGAAGTGGCGAGAAGTAAAATCTATTGGTGGGCCATAATGACTCCAGAAATGAAATATGGCAGAAGAGTTAACACTGGCTAGATGTGGGAGTGGGGAATAAAATGGGATCTAGGGCCAAGGAGATTGGAAGCAGATCATGGCGAAAATTGCCAGGTACCCCAATGGGATATATACTGCATAGCCCCAGTGATTGAGGAAGGTAAGCATTTTATTAGGAAAGTTTTAGGAGAATGTTTAGAAGGGGAATAGGAAGTTGGTCACTTTGTAGTTCCATGATAGGGAACTGTCACATGGGTCTCAGTTGATTGGAGGCAGGTAAAGTCAAAGAAAAGCTAGCATCTCCAGCTGGTCTTAAAACATGTCCTAGATGGAATGGAGAAGGGGAAAGGAGGAGGATATGGTTCATCTTTGAAGAAGGCAAGTACAACAAAATTTCTCTTAGAAAAAGGACCAAATGGGTCCTAATCACCCTGTCCTTGATTGCAGCTTTGGTATTGATCATGATGGGGCTGAAGAAAACAGCTGCAGCAGCAATGACCACATCATGGCCCCTGGGGGCACCCCAAACAGCGTTGGCCTCACGTGGTCAGAGTGCAGCCGGGAGCAGTTTCTGCGCTTTGTTAGGTAATGAGAGCTGAGGCCATTCCATTACTCCCTGGTATGTTATGTGAATGAAGAGGGAGGGGCTGTCAGGTGGGATAGGGAGGGACCTTCTGTGAGTGCTGATCCCTAAGGACCCTGAAAGCAAATCTAACCCTGCCTTGGGGATCACATCCTGGAGGAGGTGGTGGGGAGCCTGTTGGTTTAGGGAACCTTGGGATAAGAGGGAAGGTAAAGTCTGCTGGGATCTGTGCCAGCACAGGGAAGGCAAGCTGTGTGAATGATCTGCCTCACCTAGAAGGAACAATCCCCCAGGCAGAGCCTGGCCTCTACTATGGGGCAGATGAGCAGTGCAGAGTTGCCTTTGGGAGTGCTGCTGTTGCCTGCACCTTCTCCAGGGATGATGTTGTAGGTAGAACCTTACATCTGTTCTCATCTCTCCCCTCTCCTACCCTGTATCAGCCTCTGATCTTTCTTCTCCTATTCGCCCAACCTTCTCCATCATCTGTCCCCAACTGCACTTGCCTTGATAACCTCTTGTCCTAGGATCATAGATTTAGAACTGGAAGAGATCTTATGAGGTCAATGAGTCCAACCTCCTTATTTTACACAAGAGGAAACTGAGACACAGAGAGTTTAAGTGACTTCCCTGGGGTCATAGAGCTAGTGAATGAGTAGGGGTTGGATTTAAACCCAGGTCTTTCTGACCCTGAGCCTGATGCCCTCTCTATGATATCACACTGCCTCTCTGGCAGTATCCAGTTCCCCACATGTCTCTCCAGGGTAATCAGGATCCCTGCTGCAAAGTGGTCTGGCATCAGCAATCCCAGAGTCTGGAAGGAAGAGCTAGCATTGTACCCTGACCCTGCAGTCCACAACAAATGTGGACCTTACAAGTATAGTATCAAACGTGCAGCCTTCTCTCATCCCTTCTCAGGATATGTGCCAAGTTCTCTCCTGCCATACAGACCCTCAGGACCTAACCAGCTGCAGTCGCATCCTTATCCCACTCCTAGATGGAACTGAATGTGGAGTCAATAAGGTAAATAGCAAGGCTGGCATTGGATGTTTAAAAAGGGATGCCTGTAGTCAGGCAGAGTTAACTCAGTTTGCAGAGTGAGGACAGGAGAAAAGGATACTCCTGGTACACCACCATACTTTTAGTGATGGAGCTCTCTTTGCCCAGTTCCATGTCTCCCTCATTGAGTGGGATCTCTGTTGTAATGTGGGGATAACGAAAGCAGATCACTGTTTTAGTCTGAGTTTATGGGAATGCTGCATCTTTGTGGGGAGCAATAGCTACTAAATACCAGAATCAGATCCTCAGCTTTGCAGTTCAGAAATTTATTTTCATCAGGTTGCCCAAGGATGAGCAGAACCTGATATACTAACTCAATGTAGAAGGAATGAATTTGATAAGCCAGAAGGTCAACTTATTAATTTACAATGGGATATCTATGCCAGGCAAGATAACTAGGACTGGTCATTTTCAGGAGGCTTGGTGATGGACTGGGAAGTTACTCCCTTAGCATGGGTCTGGAAAAATGGGAGTTGCTCTGATGCTCAGTTGATAGTTTTTTACCTCCCTATTTAGTGCCTCAAAGGAATTACTAATGACTGACTGCCTTATCTCATCCCTTTCTGTGTATAGAAACATTCCAACCAGTTACTTTTCTATTATACACAATCAAGTCTAATTTCATTAGCTGACTTACAGTTACATAGAACTCAACAATTCAACAAATATTAAGTGTCTATTATGTGCAAGTCACTGAGGTTACAAAGATTAAACAGTGGCACAGCCTTTGCCTTCAGGGGGCTTACATTCTGCAGAGTGGTGACAAGCATCTACATGAAATAACAAACTAGAATGTGTTAAGGGCAAAGCTGAACTCATATCCATCTTAGAATAGTACCCTATGGAACATAAATGCTTTTAAAGAAAACCTTAATTCAGTTGTACCATAGGAAACACTCTCTTAAATAGATGGCTAAATGTTTTTTTCTAAACTTAGTCAACTCTAACATATATACATTACTGAAAGCTAACAATCAATAGGAAGAAAAATATTAGTTTTAGCATATACCTCATTAATGCAATTTTCCTCTCTTATGAGATGTATTTGTTGAATGTCAATCACAGTACTCCAAGAAAATTGAAGGAGGGTATATTCAGTGGTATGGTAGTAAAATGTTTAACAATTGGCTCTCTGAAAAGGCACAACTCACTTTTAAGTTTAATCTGAATTATTAACATTTTCTCCATCGCTTTCTTAAGTGTTGACAGTCAACAAAACAGTAAATTAAACCCTGATTTCTAGATTTTGTTATTGTTCATTTGTTTCAGTTGGGTCTGACTCTTCATAACCCCATTTAGGGTTTTCTTGGCAAAGATAGTGGAGTGGTTTGCCATTTCCTTCTCCAACTCATTTTACAGATGAGGAAACTGAGGCAAACAGGGTATACCCAGGGTCACACAGCTAGTAAGTGTCTGAGGCCAGATTTGAACTCAGGAAGACTCATCTTCCTGACTCCAGGCCCAGCACCCTATCCACTATGCTACCTATTGGGGTATAAATGCTCAACCTGAAAATTTAACAGTGGTTAGAGCTGGTTCCAGCACAGTACTAGAAGCCTTACTGAGCGCTCTTTTCTAGTTTACTTTTTCTAATCTCCTTATTTTTACTACTGTTTACTACAGCTTCTTATTTCATTTACTTAATCTAAGTCATTACCCTTTCTATTACTTTAAAATGGAAGTATATGTGTCGGCATAACTAGCACTGGTTCACTGTCCACTTTGGAGCTACTTCCCCAACTTCCCTTTGCCTTGTCTCACCAGGTCCTTAGAGATCAGCTGCTATTCCTACTCAGGGTATTTGCTCATAAAATGACCCAAGGGGTAGACTTACAGCTCTTGGTTAGTAGAAATCCACTTTTGAGTCCATAGCTGGTATTCTTTTCTGATGTAAAAGGTCCCTTGAATAAATCAATCAATAAACATTTATTAATCACCTACTATGTACCAGGCAGTGTGCTAAGTGTAGAGATACAAAAAGAGACAAAACACAGTCCCTGCCCTCAAGGAGTGGATTTTTTTTGTATTTGCCTCTATTCTGGTTTGTCTTTGCTTGTCTTTGGTGTGTCCCTTGGATGCACTGTCTGCTATTATTCCAGTTTCCTTGATAACATACATAGTCATTGGAGGAGGAGAGCTAGGGATTGAAGGGGGGAGAGAGAGAGAGGGGAGGAGAGGGAGGGAGCGAATGGGGTGGGGAAGAGAGAGAGGAAGAAGAAGGGGAAGGAGGAGAGGAGAGGAGACTGTTACTCCTCTTACCTCTCTTCCCCTCAGTGGTGTGGTAGTAAAATGTTTAACAATTGGCTCTCTGAAAAGGCACAACACACTTTTAAGTTTGATCTGAATTATTAACATTTTCTCCATCACTTTCTAACGTGTCAACAATCAACAAAATCTCCTTCCCTCCCGAAATGAAATCTCTCTGAAATGCCTAAACCTAGGGTTCTTCACTGATGAGCTGGTCCATCACCTAACTGAATGATTAAGGAAAATTTCTCCACTATTTAAAGTCACCAAGAGTGTGGTTAGTTAATCAAGCTGTTCCCTTTTTTTGCAAGATAAATAGGAGTTTGTACATAACAGCAGAAAATCTTATTTATGCAGTTTTTAAACCTAATGATTATTGATTAGTTAAGGGAGAAGTATTGAACTCCCTTCTTTACACTGGTAACTTCCACAGAGCCTTCTTATTAGCCAAAACTAGCAGTTTTGCCTTTCTCAAGGAGTTTACTAGAAGCAGCACCAAGAATTGTGGTTTGAGTCAAGGAACAAGTATTTTTTAAGTGCCTACTATGTGCTAGGAACTGTGCTAATTGATAGGGAGACAAAGAAAGGCAAAAAAAGGGGGAAGGGATCCCTGCTCTCAAGGAGCTTGCAATTTGGTGGGAAAGATGACATGCAGCATAAATGGTGGACAGACTCAGATGAAAGGCACTAAGATTAAAGAGGACTGGGAAAGGCTTCTTGCAGAAGGTGGGATTTTATCTGAGACTTGAAGGAAGCCAGGGAAGCCTGGAGGTGAAGTTAAGGAGAGAACATTCTATAGATGGGAGATAGCCAGTGAAAAATCTTGGAGTCTGTGAAAAGAACAGGAGAGAGGCCATCGATGGTGGTTTGTAGAGAACAAGTGGTGAGTTAAATTGTCAAGAAGACTAGAAATGTAGGAAGGGGCCAGGTTATAAAGTGCTTTGAAAGCCAAATTGAAGATTTTATATTTGATCCTGGAAGTAACAGGGAACCACTAGAATTCATTGAATTGGGGTGATGGTTCTATGGTCATATCTGCATTTTAGGAAAATCATTTTGACAGCTGAGTGGAGGATGGATCAGGGTGGGGAAAGACTTGAGTCAGGGAGGCCAACCAGCCAGCTATTGCAACAGTCCAGGCATGAGTGGATGAGGGTCTGCACTAGGGTGACTGAAGTGTCATAGGACAGAAGAGGGGCATATATGAGAAATGTTAGTTAGGGAGGTGGATATGATAGGATTTGACCACTGATTAGATGGGGGTAGGGGTGAGAGAGAGCGAAGAGTCTAGCATGACACCTAGGCTGAGCGTCGGGGTAACTGAGAGGATGGTGATACCCTTGACAAGAATAGGGAAATAAGGAAGAGGGGAAAGGATAATGAGTTCATTATACTTGAGGGAGATTTGTAAGGGATTTTTATAGAAGGTAGGAGTTTAGCTGGGGCTTGAAAGAAGCCAGGCAAGCCAGGAGGTAGAGATAGGGAGGGAGAGCATTCCAGGCCTGGGAGAGAGCCAGAGAAAGTGCCTGGAGTCAGAGGATAGAGTGTCTTGTGGGAGGAACAGCAAGGAGGCCACTGTCACTGACATCACCACTCAACAGAGTATGTGGAATGACAAATGAGTTTGACACCTTTTTTTTGTGTTGACTATCTGCCTCACTGCAGAAATGTGGGTTTAAGAAAAAATCATACCTACAGTGACTAGCTCCCTGTGGTTAATTAGCATGCTTAAAAAAACCCCAAAACACCCAACTTTCCTAATGTAGTCCTCCTCCTATCCCCCTCCCAAAGAGCCATCCCTTATAAGAAAGAATAACAAAGAAGAAAAAAAGTTCAGCAAAACTAACACATTTTAAAAGTCTGACATTTAATGCAGTGTTCCATACCCATAGTCCCTCACCTCTGCAAAGAAGTAGGTGGAATTGCCTTCTCCTCTCCATTCTGTGGGGCCAGCTTTGTTATTATAATTTTGCAGCATTCATTCTTAATTTTGTTGTGTTGTTCTTTCCATTTACATTGTTGTAGTCTGTGTATGTTGTTTTTCTGACTCTGCTTCATTTTTTGTCAGTTTGATGGGTTATGGGCTCAAGCCAAGACCTTTGCCCCTTGCCTCAAAAAGAATCCTAAACCTCTAGACCTCATCAAGTTCATCTAAGTCTTTCCCCTCTTCTCTGTGTTCATCTTAGTCACTATTTCTAAAAAAAGAGTAATATTTCATTACTTTCTTGTACCACAATTTAGCCCTTTTCCAATTGATACTGTTATAAGTATGTTGGTGTATTTCTTTTTTTCTTTCTTCCTTCTTTCTTTTCCACTCTTTTCCTTCCTTCCTCCTCCTCTTCTTCCTTCTTTTTCCTCTCTCTCTGTCTCTCTCTTCCCCTTTCTCCCCTTCTCTCCCTCCCTTCATGAAACATATGCTTAGCAGTGGAATCCCTGGATCAAAAGGGATATGGACATTTTAATTACTTTATTTTCAACATATTTTTCTATTTTAGTGGTGCTCTAAGGGCCACTGCCATTCTCTGGAAGAGTTGACCTCAGTGTCCTTAGTCCATGGACAATGGTCTGGTTGGGGCCCTCCTAGCACTTGTTCCCGAACCTGTGGGGGAGGAGTCATCACCAGAAGACGGCAGTGCAACAACCCCAGGTACACGGGACCTCAGTTTCTGGGGTTAGGTGGGCGTGGGTTGGTGGGAGAACACAGGCACTTTCTTCATCTAGGAGCAGGCTGTAGTGTAGGTACACCGGGGTGAGGAAGCTGTCTGCACTGCTCTCCCTCCTGACTCTGCCCAATGGTGCTTTTCAGACCTGCCTTTGGTGGTCGTGACTGTGCAGGAGCTGACCTCAAGGCTGAGCTGTGCAACACTCAGGTAGGGATACCCCCTTTAGACCAGTTGGTGGGGTAGAGACCTTTGTTAACCCTGGTCCTATTATCCGGAGGAGCCAAGCCACTGAAGTGAGTGACAAGACCCTAGAGGTCATTTATAGTCTTTCCCCTAGGGCAAGAATTGCCTCTTACACAGCTTTCTGAACTGATAGGGATAAGAAAGGACTAAATCCTACACTACCAGATGGGTAGGGAGAAGCAGGGACATCTGTGCTGCCAGTTACAGGGACTTTGCTACCCTTCATAAAGGCACAGCTTAAAGCAATACAAAGATTTTTTTCTTGAGCTGAGTTGCAATCTGCCTCCTAACCTCCATCTGTGCATCTTAATTTTGTTTTCCAGAGCTATACAACATAATTATGTGATAGCCCTTCAGGTATCTGAAGAAAGCTGTTATGCCTCCATCATTCTCTCTTCCCCAGGCAAAGCACCCTGAGATCTGGTGTCCCAGGACATTAGGGGAGCAGATTATGTAAAAAGCCAACTTTAGACACAGTTTGTCTCACCCAAGAAAGGCCTTAATGCTAGCTATCCTCATAGACTTTAGTGCTGAGATGTACTAAGTCTCTTTTGGGGATCCTCTCTTCATTTTTTTTTCTGACCAGCTACAGTTTTCCTGACTGAATTTAAATAATTGGAGCTTTCCTCTCAATAGTCTTGTCTGCCAGAGTTCACTTTCCATCTCCTCTGGACATCCTCTGTTCCTCTTTTCTGCAGGCTTGTGTGAAGACCCAGCTAGAGTTCATGTCTGAGCAATGTGCTGCAACTGATGGGAAGCCACTATACCTCACTCCGGGGGTTCCTACCTTCTATAGCTGGAAGTCAGCTGCTCAGTATAGCCAAGGTAGAGGAAGGGGATGAGGATGCCAGGAGAGAAGTGAGGCCATCTCTCTGTCTGTGATTCTCACAATATCATCACTGCACTGCTAGAATTTATCTTTGGTGTCCTTCCGTCACCCCATCTGTGTCCCCTAAATCCTGTGTCTCATTCCTTTGTGGTGCAGTGGCAAGAGTATTAGATTTAAAGTCAGAATGTCAGGGTTCAAATCCCAGCTCTGTTCCCTATTACCTGTGTGACTTTGGGCAAATTACTTAACCTTTCTGGGCTTCATATTCTTTATCTGTAAAATGAGGGGGTTAGATAAGGAAGTTTCTAAAGTCCCTTCCAGTTCACTGGATAAATCAATCAACAAGCATTGGTAACATGCCTACTCTGTACCAGGCACTGTCCTAAGTACTGGAGATATGTCCCTGCTTATAACTAATTATTCAATGGTGACTCCTCTAGGAGCCTTAAATGCCCAAAGGAATGGAATAATAAGGATAGAATGATAGAGTATACTGGAGACATTTTGGGGTAGAGACCCTTACCACAACTGTAGTGGGAGTTGGAAGTACTGGGATTCAGTTCTGTTTATTTTCCCCATTAGCAGCAAGCGCTCTCTTAAGTCAATGGTTTTGTGGTGGATAAGTGGCCACAACTGAAAAGACGAGGAAGAACATGTACGAAACCTACATATCAGAAGCCAAATTTATTAAAGTTAAATTTTAGGATGTAGTGGGAGGGCCCTGGTCTCAGTGTAAGAAAACAATTGCTGATTGAGGCCTTGGGTATTCGCATTTGCCAGGCATCAGAATTCAACCCTGCTGCCAATCCTAGTGGTGTTAAGGGCCTAAAGTTGGGAAGCAAACCCAGGTAAAAAATATCCCTCTAGTTTTGGAAGTTCCTGGCACTCCTTGATTCTCAAGCAAAATCTTAGCTTCTCCCATGATTTATGGCATTCCTAACAACTTTCCTCACTTCCCCAACATGCTTTAAGCTTCCCAGGGTTTTAATGGGTGGGGAGACTAGGTTTACCTATTGATTCCATTTCTGAGTTGAGTTGTTAGGATATTAGAGCATTACAGTTGTTGAGAGGGTATAGAAGGAGAAAAAAAGGAAGTGTGTGTGTGTGTGTGTGTGTGTGTGTGCATGCGTGCCTATAGACCTGCTGCTCTCTTCTGTTGGCTTATCCCATTGCTTATTGTGAAAGTTTATAGTATGCTGCATACAAATAAGGGTCTGTTCTCATGGCCTTGGGCTAGGGGTCTACCTCCTTACTTATATATTCCCAGAGCTAAGGTGTATTTTCTTCCACACAAGTGGTCATCACTTCTATAGCTATAACACCTAGGGAGTTTGGAAGGGGCCTCATGGTTTAGAAATAAAAGGATAGTAAATAGAAAAAACCCAAACCCTCACAAAAAAACCTCAAAGATGCTTTTAGGGCAATCCATGGCCTAAATACATGACAATTCTTTTTAAAAATACATTGTTGATATATTTTGTTTGTATTTAACTGAATTTCTCCCCCTAGTCATCTCTTATAACAAAGAATTTAAAAATTAAGAAAAGAAAAGAAAAACAGGAAAAAATTCAGCAAAACTGATCAATATATTTTTAAAAATCTGATGTAATATGTAATATTCCACACTTGTGGACCTTCCTGAACCCACTGCTACTTCAGAGGAGTGGGTAAATGTCTTTCTTTATCTCTTCTTTAAGGACCAAGCTTAGTCTGTGTATTTTTAAAGCATTCATTTTTTCAGTGTTTTGTGTTTGTTGCTCTTTCCATTTTCATTGTTGTAGTTATTGTGTTTATTGTTTCCTTGGCTCTGCTTACTTCATTTTGCATCAGTTCATGTAAGTCTTTCCATGCTTCTCTGTGTTCAACATATTTATCATTTCTTACCACACAGTAATATTTTATTACATTTATATGTCACAATTTGTTTAGATATTCCCCAATCGATAGGCATCTATCTTGTTTCCTATTATTTGCTACTACAAAAAATGCTGCTATAAATATTTTGGTAGAAATTTTCTTTTTGTCAGTTACCTCCTTAGGGGTATATGTATAAGAATGGGATCTCTGAATCAAAAGATATTGACATTTAGTCAACTTTATTTGCATTATTCCAAACTGTTTTTCAGAATGCAAACTCGTAGTTCCACCAACAGTGCGTTAGTGTGCCTGTCTTTCTACAGCCTCTCCAACACTGACTGCTCCCATGGTTTTGTCATCTTTTCCAATTCCTTGGGACTGAGGTAAAACCTCAGAGTTGTTTTAAATGGCATTTCTATTGCCATTGGTGATTTGGAGATATCCTATGGTTGTTAATGGTTTGCATTTTTTCTTTTGAGAAATATTTATTCATATTGTTTGTTTATTTCTGGGGGACGTGACTTAACTCAATTCTCCCAAACCTGTCTCTAAGCTTTAAAGTCTTCTCTAGAAGTATAATAAACAAGTGAACATTCATTCAGGACTTTTGTCTTACACTTTATATATTGGGGTATCTTTTATCACAAAACAAGGAATGAGACCTTTAAAAAATGACTACCAGTAGTAGTCCTCAAGCTAGATCTACTTCTAAGACCACGGATGAAAGCTCTGCAGGACCCTAACCTGTCTTCACAGGCTGTCACTGCTCTCTCCACTCCTTCTTCTTCCTCTTAGGCATCAGGTAGTATAACACAGAGTTCCTTCACATCTCTGCCTTCCCAGGAAATGATCTGTGTAAGCATATGTGCTGGGCAGCTGGAAAGAACTTCATAGTGAGCCGTGGGGAAAGTTTCCTGGATGGTACGCGATGTGTGCCCGCAGATCACCAGGCAGAGGGGACCACAAGCCTCTGTGTGATGGGCAGATGCAGGGTATGTAAGGCCATTTTCTGGTGTGTGTGTGTGTATGTGTGTGTGTGTGTGTGTGTATGTGTGTGTGTGTGTCTTTCTATCTGCCTAGGAAAATCAGAATGAAGCTTGAAGGGCTTCTTGGTTCCCCCATTAGATTGTGAGCTCCTTGAGGGTAGGGACTGGTTTTTTTTTTGCCTCTTTTTTGTATCCCCAGTGCTTAGCACGGTGCCTGGCACTTAGTAGGCACTTAATAAAATGTTTATTGACTCTTTTCCACAAACCCTAGGTACGGTGTTGAAGTAGTTGAAGTTTGTCTTTGGCATCATCCCCTTTACTATCTCCTCAAATTACATCATTTGGACACTTGTCCAGGCTGCCTTTGCATGTGTATGTATGTATGAATGAATGAGAAAGCTTTTATTAAGTGCTTAACATGTGCCAAGCATCATGTTAAGCTTTGGGGATTCTAATAGAAAAGTGAGATAGTGCTTGTCCTCAAGGAGCTTACACTCTAATTGGGGGAGACAATACATAAAAGAAAGTTCAGCTGCAGGTTGAATAGAAAGGCCTGATCGTGTAGATGACAGGACCCATGGCCCCCCGGATTATATATGTAGATTTATGACAGTGCAGGGTGTAGAGATAGGGCAAATGGTAAAGTCTGGAGGACCAGAGGGTTCAGTGTCAGGGCAGATGGCAAGGCCTGGTGGTTCTCCATTTCATAGGAAGGAATAGAGTTGTCATCTAGGTCTTATGAGCAGTCAAGCAGCCAGAATAAAAGGTAATGCAAGGAGGGAGGGTGCCCTCAGGGGTGGTGACTCTTCCTACTCAACAACCTACATGGGTCTGAAATGGCCCTGGGAAGAGGAAAGTGGAGAAGGTCAGGTCCTAGTTTTGTTTGTACCCCAGAATCCAATCTTCTGCCTTCTCTTTTGATCAGGCATTTGGATGTGATGGCAGGTTGGATTCTGGACACGTGAAGGATGTGTGTCAGGTCTGTGGGGGAGACAACACCACATGCAGCAGAGTGAGCGGCTCTTACACTGGAGGGAGGGCCCAAGGTACAGCAGAACCCTTCCCAGCTTGGGGATGGTGCTTTTCCTTAAGAGAAGTTTCCTTTTCACTAGTAGTCTGATGAGAAAACACAGGACAACCCAGACTAATTCCACAGGGCTCTGATAAAGGGGCATGACCCATCTCCTGTTTGAATTTCCTCCTAGAGTACGTCACATTCCTGACAATTCCTCCTAATTTCACCACCGTGCATATCACCAACCAGAAACCTCTCTTCACACACCTGGGTAAGTAGGCAGGAAGAAAAGGCACCACAATTAGTCAGTCCTTCTGGGTCCTGCTTGGAACTGACCTTAAAATATCTACTAAAACCCATTGAAGTTAGCACTATTTATGAGCACTAAATGAATGAAAAATCATTTATCAAGTGTTTACCATGTGCCAATCACTGGCATGTTTCACACTGCAGTGAAAATATTTCCACTTTCAAAGGATTATAGATACAGCTGCCCTTCATTTTGCAGATGAACAAACTGAGGTCCAGAGTGGCTAATAAGTGATTTGCCCCTGGGGGCAGCTAGGTGATGCAGTGGATAGAGCACTGGCCCTGGAGTCAGGAGGACCTGACTTTAAATCTGGCCTCAGACCAAACACTTGACATTTACTAGCTGTGTGACCCTGGACAAGTCACTTAACCTCAATTGCCTAAAAAAAAAAAATAATAATAATAAGTGATTTGCCCAAGGTCAGAAAGGCAATAAGTGGTAGTGCCAGAATTCTAACTCAAGGTTGTCTGACCACAAATCTATTGTCTTTTCCATCATGCTGGCTGATTCACAGAAGGAAAAATCCCCAGCTGACGTAACTCTTAGCTGCAGTGGCCAGCCATTTGAGAGGGTATCCCACTTGTAATTTTTCCTTTGTAACTTTTCCCTTTTTGCTTCCATTGGTCCTGCTCACATCTCCCACCCCCTTCCCTAAGCCTCTCTGGCTAAGACTCTTTCCTGGATGTTCAGAGGTTTCTGCATCAATCCCTGACTGTGGACAGAAAGTGGAAACAGATGGCTAGCGTGCTTCCTTTAATATTGACACTGTTCTGGACCATAGCTGTGAAGATAAGAGGACAGTATGTGGTGTCTGGGAAGAGGAGCATCTCGTTAAACACCACCTACCCCTCAGTCCTGGAGGACAATCAGATTGAGTACAAGGTGTTCCTCAGCAAGGAAAAGATGCCCCACCTAGAGGAGATCCGCATCAGAGGACCCACCCAAGAGGACATTGAAATACAGGTGAGGTAGTTAAAGGCAGGAGTGAGTTGGTCAAAGTTTGACTGTGACTCTCCCTGGTTGCTCTTCTGAACCAGACAGGGGACTTAAAGGTCTCAGAGGAATAAAAGCAATAATGTATTTTTAGGAAAGTAATTTTTAATAGAAGTCATCTGAGACAGCTGTTGGCTACAATACATGCTGAGGTAGACTAGAGAGTGTTGGTGGTGCTTCTTGAAGAGATTTGGATTCACAGAGGGACTGCTCTCTACCCCCACCTCCCCAGAGATGGGAACCTGAAGCAAAGACAAATGAAGCAAATCAGTGGACAGGAGAGAAGTAGAACCCAAGAGGTAACACTCCCATACTCATTTAATCCTCAGCTCTTAGCATGAAGGCTGCACAGCATAGTGGATTGAGTACTGAGTCAAGGAGACCTGAGTTCAAATCCCACCTCTGAGACTCTTACTGGCTGTGTGAGCTTCACAAGTCAATCTCACCTCTGACATTTTTACTACTTGACTCCTGATAAGTCACTTAACCTCTATGTACCTAGATGTACTTGTTAGGCTCCTAAGCCATAGATAGGTTGGAATTCCACAAGTTAAAATGATAATATGCCTTTAGTAAGAAATAATTACGAATAAATGAATGGGAAAAAAAACATTTATCAATCACTTGCAAGGCTTGGTGGTTTTCCATCTTACTCAAAGGCCTATACCTCCCAACTCATCCAAGTGGTGTTAAAAGCCATGTTCTTCTTAGCTACCTCATGGAGCTAGAGGTGGTTGGGAGAGGAGGTGACTGATGGGAAAGCAAAGATAAAGGGCACTCCTTGCTGTCAGTTATTATGGCTAGATGAGAAAAATCTTTGTTCTCTCCTTCTTTCCTTTTTCCCTCCTTCCCTTTCTCTTCTTTCTTTCCTTTTTCTCTCTCTCAATTCCTTTCTCTCTTCCTTCTTCCTTCCCTTTCTTTCTTTTTCTCTCTCTTTCTTCCTTCTTCCTCTCTTTCTCCTTCCCATGGGTCTTCATCCATCTCTTACCTCCTAATCAAGGGCGTTCTCCAAGGTTCTATTGGAAGCTTTCTCTTCTCTCTCTACAATCTTTCTTGGTGATTTAATTAGTTTCTATGGATTCAGGTCATCTCTACATAATAACTACTAAATCTAACCCAAATGTCTCTCCTGAACAATCCACTTTCCTGACATAATTGATATTTTTTACCTTCACACATTCTACCTTCCAGCCAAACTGACTTATAAGCTATGCTTCAAATTTAGCAATTTGTCTCCTTACTCTCTGCCTGTCTCATTTCTACCTCTTAGAGTCTGAACTTCCTTCAGTGCTCAGTTCAGGTGCCACCTCAATGTGATGTAGTAGAAGGAGAGCTGGATTTAGATTTGGATCCCTGCTCTGCCACTTTCTGCCTGTAGATGGGCAAGTCCTTCAATGTTTCTGGGTCTCAGTGTTCTCATCTGTAAAATGAGGGGATTGGACTGATGGCCTCTACAATCCTTCCAGTTCCAAATCAATGATCCTACTTGAAACTCTTCCAGATCCCCATCTCTGTTCTCCTGCCCTCCATTTATGTTCTCTCCTTTTTTTAAAAAAACTTTTAATAATTTAAATTACATGTAAAAACAATTTTTAATATTATTAACATTTTTTTGAGTTCCAAATTCTCTCATTCACTCTTCCGCTCCTCCTGCCGCCCAACTGGGAAGGCAAGCAATTTGATACCATTTATACTTGTGTACTTATGTAAAACATATTTCCATGTTAGTCATGTTATAAAAGAAAACAGACAAAAAACCCAAGAAAAATAAAGAATTTTTTCCCATGTAGGAATGTAAACAGTTTAACCTTATTGAATCTCTTATAATTTCTCTTTCCTGTTTATTTTTTTATGCTTCTCTTGAGTCTTGTATTTGAAAGTCAAATTTTCTATTCAGCTCTGGTCTTTTCATCAGTTAAAAGTCTTCTGTTTTACTGAATGTCCATTTTTTTCCCCTGAAGGATTCTACTCAGTTTTGCTGAGTAGATGATTCTTGGTTGTAATTCTAGCTCTTTTGCCCTCTAGAATATCATATTCTAATTCATTCAATGCTTTAATGTAGAAACTGCTAAATCTTGTGTTATTCTGACTGTGGCTCCACAATATTTAAGTTGTTTCTTTTTGACTGTTGCAATATTTCCTCCTTGACTTGGGAGTTCTGTAATTTGGGTAAAGAGTTTGGCCAGGAGTTTTCATTTTGGGATTAAATTTCTATTTTACCCTCTGGTTCTAGAATATAAGGGCAATTTTCCTTGATATTTTCTTGAAAGATGATGTCTGGGCTCTTTTTTTGATCATGGCTTTCTGGTAGTTTAATAATTTGTAAATTATCTCTCCTGGATCAATTTTCCAAGTCAGTTGTTTTTACAATAAGGCATTTCACATTTTCTTCTATTTTTTCATTCTTTAGATTTTGTTTGATTGTTTCTTGATGTCTCATAAAGTCATTAGCTTCCACTTGCCCAATTCTAATTTTTAAGAAATTATTTTCTTCATTGAGCTTTTTGTACCTCCTTTTCCATTTGGCCAATTCTACTTCTTAAGGAGTTCTTTTCTTCAGTAAATTTTTATACTTCTTTTTTTTCCATTTGGTTAGTTCTGCTTTTTAAGGAGCTCTTCTCGTCAGTGGATTTTTGTGCCTCTTTTACCATTTGGCCTATTTTGTTTTTTAGGGTATTATTTTCTTTGGTATTTTTTTTTTTTTGTGCTTCTTTTACCAAACTCTTCTTTCATGATTTTCTTGCATCATTCACATTTCTCTTCCCAATTTTTCCCCTATCTCTCTTACTTGATTTTTTTTTTGGGGGGGGCTAGGCAATGGGGTTATGTGACTTGCTGAGGGTCACACAGCTAGCAAGTATCAAGTGTCTGAGGCTGGATTTGAACTCGGGTCCCCCTGACTCCAGGGCCAATGCTCTATCCACTGCACCACCTAGCTGCCCCCTCTTACTTGATTTTTGAAATCCTTTTTGAGATCTTCCATGGCCTGAGAACAATTCATATTTTTCTTTGGGTCTTTTGATACAGCAGTTTTGACTTTGTTGTCTTCTTCTGAGTTTGTTTTGATCTTCCCTGTCACCATAGTATCTTTCTATAGGCAGGATCTTTTCCTGCTGTTTGTTCATTTTTCCAGCCTATTTCTTGACTTTTTTTCTCATTTTATTCATTTGTTTATTTAAAAAATTTTAATACATTTATTTTTAGTTTTCAACATTTACTTCCACAAGATTTTGAGTTCCAAATTTTCATCCCATCTCGCCCCTCCCCCTACCCAAGATGGCATGCATTCTGAATATCCTTTCCCCTAGTCTGCCCTCCCTTCTATCTCTTTCCCCCTTCTCTTATCCCCTTCCCCTTCTATTTTCCTCTAGGGCAGGATAGATTTCTGTACCCCATTTCCTGTATTTCTTATTTCTCAGTTGCATGTGAAAACTTTTTTTAAACATATGTTTTTAAAACTTTGGGATCCAAATTTTCTCCTTTTCCCCCTTCCCACCCACCCTCATTGATAAGGCAAGCAACTAAATATAGGTTATACATGTGCAGTTATGCAAAACACTTCCATAGTAGACATGCTGTGAAAAACTAACTCTATTTCCCTTAATCCTATCCCGCCCCCCCCATTTATTCTATTCTTTCTTTTGACCCTGTCCCTCCTCAGTATTTGCTTCTGATTACTGCCTTTCCCAATCTGCCCTCCTCTCTATCAGGCCCCTACTCTCTTGTCCCCTTCCCCCTTATTTTTCTGTAGGGTAAGACAGATTTCCATACCCAATTGAGTGTGTATGTTATTCCCTCCTTAAGTCAAATCCTATGAGAATAAGATTCACTCATTCCCTCTCACCTTCCCCCATTTCCCCTCCACTGTAAGAGCCTTTTCTTTTCTGGTTTTTTTTTTTTGTGAGATAATTTACCCCGTTCTACCTCTCCTTTCTCCTACTCCTAGTGTAATCCTCTCTCACCCCTTAATTTTATTCTCCAGATATGACCCCTTCATCTTCAACTCACCCTGTGCCCTCTATCTATCTATCTATCTATCTACCTACCTATTTATCTATCTATCTATACATATATATCTATATATACATAGATGAAATTTTTTTCCCTTCAACTACCCTAATACTGACAAAGGTCTGATGAGTTACAAATATCATCTTTCCATGCAGGAATGTAAACAGTTCAACCTTAATAAGTCTCTTATGATTTCTCTTTCCTGTTTACCTCTTCATGTTCCACTTGAGTCTTGTATTTGAAAGTCAAATTTTCTATTCAGCTGTGGTCTTTTCATCAAGAATGCTTGAAAGTCCTCTATTTCACTGAATGACCATTTTTTTCCCCTGCCGGATTATACTCAGTTTTGCTGGGTAGGTGATTCTTGGTTGTAATCCTATCTCCTTTGCCCTCCGGAATATTATATTCCATGCCCTGTCGTCCCTTAATGCAGAAGCTGCTAAATCTTGTGTTATCCTGATTGTGTTTCCACAGTACTTGAATTGTTTCTTTCTGGCTGCTTATAATATTTTCTCCTTGATCTGGGAACTCTGGAATTTGGCTACAATATTCCTAGGAGTTTTCCTTTGAGGATCTCTTTCAGGAGGAGACCGGTGGATTCTTTCAATTTCTATTTTGCCCTCTGATTCTAAAATATCAGGGCAGTTTTCCTTGATAATTTCTTGAAAGATGATGTCTAGGCTCTTTTTTTGATCATGGCTTTCAGATAGTCCAATAATTTTTAAATTCTCTCTCCTGGATCTATTTTCTAGGTCAGTTGTTTTTCCAGTAGATATTTCACATTGTTTTCTAATTTTTCATTCTTTTGGATTTGTTTTACTGTGTCTTGATTTCTCATAAAGTCACTAGCTTCCAATTGCTCTATTCTAATTTTTAGGGAAGTATTTTCTTCAGTAATCTTTTGGACTTCCTTTTCCATTTGTCCAGTTTTGCTTTTTAGGGCATTCTTCTCCTCATTGGCTTTTTGGCCCTCTTTTGCCATTTGGGTTAAGCTATTTTTTAAGGTGTTATTTTTTTCAGTATTTTTTTGGGTCTCCTTTAGTAAGCTGTTTACTTGTTTTTCATGATTTTCTTGCATCACTCTCGGTTTTTCCTCTACTTCTCTTACTTGCTTCTCAAAATCCCTTTTGAGTTCTTCTAAGGCCTGGGACTGATTCATACTTTTCTTGGAGGCTTTGGATGTAGGAGCTTTGGCTTTGTCGTCTTCTTCTGGTTGTATGTTTTGATCTTCTTTGTCACCAAAGTAAGATAATATAGTCTGACTCTTTTTGTGCTGCTTACTCATGATGCCGGCCAATTACTTGAGTTTTAAACTCTTTGTTAAGGTAAGAGTCTGCTTCCAATGTGGAGAATGTACTGTCCCAAACTTCAGGGGTTTGTACAGCTGTTTTCAGAGATACTTCTAGGGACCTGAAAATTTTCAGTTCTTCCAGGGTGCTATGATAAGAGGCAAAGTGTTACGTCTCCACAGCCACAACAAGCTCCACCAGGCCAGCACTCCTTCTCACCCCAGGACTGCCCTTCAGAACTGTGACGCACAGATCCAAGCACAGGCAAAGCAAGAGATTCCTGACTCAGCACTGGCAAAGAGATCCCTGAAATCCCCCACTTATCAGCCACTTGATTCCCCCTCAGTCTGTGGGCCGGAAGCTCAGGGAACAGCCGCTGCCCTGGGGGCATGCTCAGGACTTTTGGCTGAGACCTAGCTTTTATCTCACTGTAGTCACAGACTTTTCCCACTGACCTTTTAAGTTGTCTTTGGTATTAATGGGTTGAGAAGTCTGGAAACCACCACAGCTGCCCATTAATCAGTTCTCTGAGACCTGCTCCAGGTTCGCTGCAGCCTGCGCGCCCACGCCAAACTGTGCTCCTCTCCCCGCCTGGTGCGATCTACCTTTCCAATCAACCATCCAGGTTGTCTTTGGCTGGAAATTTGTTTCACTCTGTCTTTTTATGGGTTCTGCTGCTTTAGAATTTGTTTAGAGCCATTTTTTATAGGTATTTGGAGGGGTTTGGGGAGAGAGCTCAAGTAAGTCACTGCTTTCCCTCCACCATCTTGGCTCTGCCCCCCTAAACTCCTATTTCTTGGCTTTTAACTGTCTACTAAAGTGGGGCTTTGTTTCTGTAGTGGAGGGGGCACTGTTCCAAGCTTCAGGTTTTTTGTTTTTTTTTTTGCAGCTGTTTGCAGAGATAATTCTGGGGACCTGCAAGTTTTTGGTTCTTCCAAAGTAGCATTATCTAGGGAGAGGTGTGTTTACTACTCTCCTGGCCTGTGCTGTGGTCTGTGAGCAACCACAAGCACTCTTTCCTGCCCCTGAACTGTGACCAGGGTCCCAGCTTCCCTGGAGCTGCAAGCTCTGGTGGGCTAGTGCTCCTCCTCACCCTGGGACAGAGATTCAGGACTGCAACTCAGATGCAAGTATGGGCAATGTAACAGAGTCCTGACCCTCATGCCAGCAAAGGGACCCATGTAATCTCTTTCTGACCAATTGTCTGACCTCCCCTACCCCCCTTACCATATGTTGACTGAGAGGTCTGCAAACCACCACTGCCACCACTGATTCAGTCGTCCCCAAGGCCTACTGCTGGCTTGCTGGGCCTCAGCCTGTGCTGGACTGTGCTTGACTCTCACCCTGGTGCAACAGACCGTTCCTGCCGACTTAGAAACTTAGAAAAGTTGTCTTTGTTTTGAGGAATTATTTAAAAATGTTTAGAGGGGTTTGGGAAGAGCTCAGGTGAGTCCTTGCCTTTTCTTCACAATCTTGGTTCTGTCATGTTCTCTCCTTCTTCAAATTATATTTGAAGTATCTATTTGTGTCCTCCTATCCTTGTATCTACTTATTTTTTCACATATTGTATCTCTGTACCCCACTTTCCACCATAGAACTTATATTCTACTTGAAGTCAGGGACAGTTTTCTTTTTATTTTTATATCCGTAGAACCCATCACAATATCCTGAATCTACTTGATAGTCTGTGATTCTTTTTTTCTTTTAAAAAATATTAATTTTGACAATCTCTGAAGGTCAGACTCATTTTGTTGTTTTTTTTTTTAACCAAGCCTTTGAAGAGACTGGAGATGAGTTGGAAACACAGTCCAAGAAGCTATGACTATAGTTGGTAGACTAGAGGCTTTGAAAGTTGGTATGGATAACTATACCAGGGATTAGACCCTAATACTGTATGTCAAGGGTACCTGCAAAAATAATGGAAGAGAAAGAGTGCAAGGAGGTATTGGTGTCTACTGGGGACGAGACCATGATCTGAACATAAGTGGTACACATTCTGAACAGTCAAACCAAAGAGCAACATTAGAAACAGTTGACAAAGGGATTGAGCAAGCAAAGGCCCAAAATGACAGATTTATTGTGTGCACAGATAATCAACTTATCACCAAAGGTACAAATGACTGAATTGACAAATGGAAAGAAAATGGCTGGAAAACAAGTTAAAAAATAAAGATGTCCACAGAGACCAGTTAACTAAGCTGGATAATATGACTTAGAACACGAATGTTGAGTGGAAGTATGTACCTGCTCACTCAAAAATTGAAGGCAATGCTGAAGCTCAAAGATTAGCCAGGGAAGCAACCAGAAAATGAGAAGATTCAATTACTACTTGCAGATGGTGAAATTTAAAGTGTCACTCTCTTTAACCCTGCAATATAATCTCCAAATCATTTTCTCTTTACCCTTCCCCCGCCTTGTGTTGGAGCTGTCTTTCATGGCTATCTTTGGTCATTTTCTTCATATTCTTTCTCAGTTTTTCTATGTGCTATTTTAATTTTTCTTCAATAACATAAATGAAAACTATGTACTATATACCATATTATAAACAACTGTAGAAATTGTTCACACATACTAATAATAAGAGGCAGATATCCTCATCTCTGTTAGATCCAACTGAACTCTGACTTATTCAAGTCTTGCCCCAGACCACCTAGAAACCAATCTAGACTGCTTGACTGCTCATATGACTTGAGGTTATGGTAGTCACCAACTTTTCCTTCAGGTAAAATGGACTGTGAAACAAACCTTGACATCTGCCCTGATACTGCTTTCTAAGGACTTCCTGGCTTTACCATTTGCCCTGTTTGCATGCCCTACAGTATCCCAATATCTGACCTTCTGACAATCTAAAGATGAAATGCCTGTCTGGGCCATGCAGTCTGCCCCTCTGGTGCATTCTTATGACTTTTAGGACTTAGAACTTTTAAAAAAGTCTTTTCATTTACCCAGCAACTGAACTCTCTAATATGTTGTCTTCTCCACCCTCCCCCTCCCTAAGGATGAACTTGACCATAGACTGTCTTATTGTAGTTATCATCCATCCCCAGTGCTGACCATAACACTTGGAACTTGGTAGGAATAGAAATTCAATAAATGTTTTTTCATTTAAAAAATAAAATACATTAATTTCTTTTGAACATACTTTTTTTTTTAAATTTTGAGTTCCAAATTCTCTTTCACCTTTCAGCCATTGAGAAAGCAAGCAATATGATATCAATTGTACATGTGAAATTGTGAATTTCCATATTGGCCATGTCTCAAAAAAAGCAAGAAAAATAAAGTGAAAAATTGTATTTCAATTTACACTTAGAGTTTATCAGTTCTCTTTCTGTAGATCAATAGCATGTTTCCTCATGTCAGAATTGTCTTAGATCATTGTATTGATCAGAGTCTTTCATTGTTGATCATTGTTATAATATTGCTGTTATTGTGTACAATAATCTGGTTCTACTCACTTCACTCTGCATCAATTCATGTAAGTCTTCTGTTTTTCTGAAACCATCCTGATCATTTTTTATAGAACAATAGGATTATCATATACCACAACTTGTTCAGCCATTCCCCAATTGATGGGCATCCCCTAAATTTTCACTTCTTTGTCACCATTAAAAGAGCTGCTATAATTTTTTGTATATATAGGTCCTTTTCCTTTTGGCTTTTTATGTCTTTGGCATACAGTAGTATTGCTGGATGAAAGGGTATGCACAGTTTTATAGCCCTTTGGGCATGGCTCCAAATTGTTCTCCAGAATGGTTGGATCAGTTCACAACTCCACTAACAGTGCATTATTCCTTATTTTTCCACATTCCTCCAACATTTGTCATTTTCCTTTTCTGACATGTTAGCCTGATAGGTGTGAGGTGGTACCTCAGAGTTGTTTTGTATTTCTCTAATCAATAGTAACTTAGAGCATTTTCCATATGACTATAGATAGCTTTGATTTCTTCTTCTCAAAACTACCTCTTCATATCCTTTGATCATTTGTCAATTGAGGAATGGCTCTTATTTCTATGAATTTGACTCAATTCCCTATATATTTGAGAAATGAGGCCTTCATCAGGGAAACTTGCTGTAAAAATGTTTTCTAAGATTCCAGCTTTCCTTCTAATTTTGGCTATATTGGTTTTGCTAGTGCAAAAAGCTTTTTAATTACAAATAAGCAAAATGATTCATTATACTTCCCGTGATCTTCTTTATTTCTTGTTTGGTCATAAACTCTTCCCTTTTAGATCTAAAAGGTAAAATTTTCCATGCTCCTTTAGTTTGCTTATGATATCACCCTTTTTTGTCTAAATCATGTACCCATTTTCACCTTCTCTTGGTATATATCACTGTGAGATGTTGGTTTATGCCTAGTTTCTGCCAAACTGTTTTCCAATTTTCCCAGCAACTTTTGTAAAATGGTGAGTGTTTGCCTCCAAATCTTGGATCTTTGGCTTTATCAAGTACTAGATTACCATGGTAATTTGCTGTGTATTGTGTACCTAATCCATTCCACTGATCACCACTCTATTTCTTAGCCACTACCAAGTTGTTTTGATGATTACCACTTTGTAATATAGTTTAAAATCTGATGCTGCTAGGCTGCCTTCCTTCACAGTTTTTTTCATTGATTCCTTCCATATTCTTGACCATTTGTTCTGCCAGATGAATTTTGTTATTATTTTTTCCAGATCTATAGAAGAAATTTTGGTACTTTGATTGCCATGGCACTAAATAAATTAAATTAATTTAGGTAGAATTGTCATTTTTATTATATTGACTTGGCCTACACATGAGCAACTAATATTTCTCTAGATGTTTAGATCTGACTTTATTTGTATGAAAAGTGTTTTGTAATTGTGTTCCTATAGTTCCTGGGTTTGTCTTGGCAGTTATATTCCCAAGTATTTTATATTATCTGTAGGTACTTTAAATGGAATTTCTCTTTCTATCTCTTCCTGTTGGACTTTATTGGTAATATATAGAAATACTAACGATTTATGTGAATTTATTTTACATCCTACAATTTTGCTAAAGTTGTTAATTGTTTCAACTAGTTTTTTAGTTGATTCTCTAGGATTCTCTAAGTATATCATCATATCACCTGTAAAGGATGATAGTTTTATTTCCTCATTGCCTATTCTCATTCCTTCAATTTCTTTTTCTTGTCTAATTGCTATAAATTGTCTAATTGCTATAAATAGCATATCTAGTACAATCTAGTACAAAGATGTCCTGGACATCTTTGCTTCTCCCTTGATCTTACTGGGAAAACTTTTATTTTATCTTCATTACAGATAATGCTTGCTGATGCTTTTAGATAGATACTACTTATCATTTTAAAGTTTCATTTATTTCAAGTGTTTTTAACAGAAATGGGTGTTGTGTTCTAGTGTTTTTTTTTGTAAATAGTATTTTATTTTTGTCCCAGTTACATGTCAAGAAAATTTTTAGCATTCATTTTTGCAAGATTTTGAAATCCAAATTTTTCTCCCTCCCTTCCCTCTTCTGAAAATGATAGGCAGTTTGATATAATTTATACATGTGCTAGCATGTAAAACACATTTCCATATTAGTCACAGTTGTGAAAGAAGAAAGAGATCCAAAGGGGAAAACAACATGAGAAAGAATAAAGTAAGTGAGAAAAATATGCTTCAATCTGTATTCAGAGTCCATCAGTTTTTTATCTGAATGTGGATAGCATTTTCCTTTGTGAGTCCTTTGTACTTATCTTGGATCATTGTATTGCTGAGAAGAGCTGAATCATTCATAGTTGATCATTACTCAATATTGATGATAGTGTATACTATGTTTTCTTGGTTCTGTTCATTTCACTTTGCATCACTTTGTACAAGTCTTTCCAAGTTTTTCTGAAATCTGTTCATCATTTCTTATTGCACAATAGTATTCCATTATATTCATATATATTATATTCATATAGTTGTTCAACCATTTCCCAGTTGATGGGTATCCCCCCAGTTTCCAATATTTTGCCACCCCTAAAAGGGCTGCTATAAATATTTTTGCGCATGTAGGTTCTTTTCCTTTTTTTTATGATTTCTAGTGTTTTTAACAGAAATAGATGTTGTATTTTGTCAAAAGCTTTTTCTGCATCTATTGAGATTATATAATTTTTGTTGTTTTGGTTATTGATATGGTCAATTATGCTTATAGTTTTCCTAATATTGAATCAGCCCTGCATTCCTGGAATAACTCCCACCTGATCATGGTGTATGATCTTTGTGATATACTGCTATAATTTCCTTGCTAGTATTTTATTTAAAATTATTATATCACTATTCATTAGGGAAATTGGTCTGTAATTTTCTTTCTCTGTTTTGACTCTCCCTGGTTAAGGTATCAAGATCATATTTATGTCACAGAAGGAATTTGGTAGAATTCCTTCTTTATCTTTTTTTTTCAAATAATTTAAATATTATTGAAATTAATTGTTCTTTAAATGCTTGGTAGAATTCACTTGTGACCATATGGTCCTTGGGATTTTTTCTGAGGGAGCTCATTTATGACTTGTTCAATTTCTTTTTCTAAGATAGAGTTATTTAAGTCATCTGTTACCTCTTCTGTTAGTCTGAGAAATTTATATTTTTGTAAATATTCATTTATTTCACTTAGGTTTTCAGTTTTATGGCGTGTAATTGGACAAATAGCTCCTAATAATTGCTTTAATTTCATTTTCATTGATGGCACATTACCTTTTTCATTTTTGATACTGGTAGTTTGGTTTTCTTCTTTCTTTTTTTTTTAAATAAAATTAACCAATGGCTTATCTTTATTGTTTTTTTTTTCGTAAAACCAGCTCCTAGCTTTATTTATTAGATTGATTTTTTTTACTTTCAATTTTATTAATCTCTTCTTTGATTTTCAGATTTCTGTTTTACCGGGGATTTTTAATTGGTTCTTTTTTTAGTTTTTTTCTTAATTGCCTGCCTAATTCATTGATCTGCTCTTTTTCTCTTTTACTGATATACCCGTTTAGAAATATAAATTTGCCCCTAAGAACTACTTTGGCTGCATCCCACACATTTTGATATGTTGTCTCATTGTTGTCGTTATTTTTAATGATATTATTGAAGTTTTCTATGATTTATTCTTTGATCCACTTATTCTTTAGAATTAGATTATTTAGTTTCCAATTAATTTTTAATCTATACTTCCAAGGCCCTTTATTTTACGCAATTTTTATAGTATTATGATCTGAAAAGGGTTCATTTAATGTTTTTATTTTTCTGCACTTGTTTATGAAGTTTTTATGCCCTAGTACATGGTCAATTTTTGTGAAGCTGAGAAAAAGGTATACTCCTTTTTATTCCTATTCAATTTCCTCTAGAGGTCTATCATATCTAACTTTTCTAAAATTCTATTCATTTCCTTAACTTCCTTCTTATTTCTTTTGTGGTAGATTTATTTTGTTCTGAGAGGGGAAAGTTGAGGTCACCCACAGTATAATTTACCTGTAATAGTCTATGATTGTTGGGATACACAGAAGTATGTAGAGTCTATTTTCAGGGAGGTTACAATCTAGTTGAAGAGACAAAACTTATATACATGAAATAATTAAAGAACAATGTAAGATAACATATGGTTGAAAATGGTAGCTTATATGCTATAGACTGCAAACATGTTAGAAGTTGAGAAAAGGAAAAAGGTGATTGTTAGCTGGGATAGCTGGGAAAGTCTCATAGAGGAGATGGGACCCTTTGACCTAGTCATCCCATTTGTATCTATAGACTAGGCCTGCACAACATATGGCCACTTGTGGCCCACCAAAGGATTTTGGGAGGCCTGAGAAAAATGTAAGGTTTCCACTGCACACTCTCCTGTTTGTCATCTGACCTGTGGCAACCAACCATTGTCAGTCTGTCTCTAGTCTAACCTATCTGCAGCCCAAAGAAATTTAGCCTATTTTAATTTTAATTTAATTTAATTAATTTAATTTAATTTTAATTTAGCCTACTTACTGCCAAGTTGTGCAGGTCTGTTATAGACCCTAAGGAGGTCAAAGACAGAAAGAATGGCCCTCTGTATGTGTGTGTGTGTATGTGTGTGTGTGTGTGTGTGTGTGTATAATACATACATACATATATATGTATATATATGTGTGTGTGTGCATATATATACATATATATGTATATATATGAAATATATATCCAGATAACCATATCAGCATGTGTTTTGGTAGCAAACAGCTGGAAACAGAATAGATGCCTCTCTGTTGGTGAATAGCTCAAACAAATTGTGGTATGTGAATATAATAGACTATGACAATGCCATAAGAAATGATGAATATGAAGAATTCAAAAAAGCATGGAAAGATTTATGAACTGCTGCAGATTGAAGTAAGCAGAATCAGGAACACAATGTTCCCGATGAGGATCGGAATGCATATGGAGAGAACAAAAAGACTGGTCATTGTATGATTATAAAGATCAATCTTGACCCTAGAGAAGAGGTATGAAAATCTGCTCCCTTCCTTCTTTGCAGAGTTGGGAGACTATGGATGTAGATTCTTACCTATACTTTCAGACTTTCTTGATGTGTTTTTTAGTTTTGCTAAATTGCATTTTTTTCTTCTTTTAAAAAATTCTGCCATATTTTTATTATATAGCAAATACAAGGGATGGCTCCCTATGTAGAAGAAAGGGGAAGGGATATATATTTAAAAATATAGGTAACATAAAACCAAATGACATCAATAAAAATTTTAATTTAAAAAGAGGAAGTGGGGCCTGAATGATTCATTCTCCATTACTCTGGACTCTCAATTTATTTTAAACTCTCCTATTCTGATGCAGGTTTACAGGAAGTATGGGAATGAATATGGCAACCTCACCAGCCCTGAGATCACTTTCAGCTACTTCAAGCCTAAGCAGCAGCAGGCCTGGATGTGGGCGGTGGTACATGGGGCCTGTTCAGTAAGCTGTGGGGAAGGTGAGGCTTGGGAGGCTGGCATTTTACTTCCTTCACCAGCAGAAGGGAATTACTACTTCTTTCTCTAAGGGTCTAGATGGACCTCATCCTAAAACATCAGGCAAAAGGACAACCTAGTCCTTTCCTTGTGTTGTTTTCCTTCTCAGGAGTACGTCAAGTGAGTTATAGCTGCTTTGACCAAGCCCAGGACAAATGGACTGATGATTTCTACTGTGGAGGGACTGTGAAGCCCAAGTCATGGGAGGAACTCTGTGTCCCTGGGCCATGTCCACCACAGTGAGTGCTGTTGACATGGTTTTGGTTTCATAATTCTCTTAGCAGAAGATGGTTATTTGGGGGCTATCTGGCTACTTAGCTCTCACCTTCCAGTCGTATTCCCATCCATCACTTATGTTACTACTTAACTATATAGGCAGCCGATGGGGGTGTTGACTAAGGGCATGGGCTGGGACTAGATTATAGTAAGTATTTCTTACCCCCTTTCCCCAAATATTCACACTGGAGAGACTGGGGGCAGCGTTGTAGGGGAAAAGATGTCTCAAGAGAAGCTTTAGTTGGGAGAGAGTTAATGCATTGATTATGTGTATAGGATTCTCGAGTCTGTTTTAGCCTCAGTCTCCTTCTTTTTGCTAACTAGCAAAAATTGGAATTTTCAAAGCACAGATCCTGAGGCAATTGTCCTGATTTTGCCACTTCTTAGGGCAGTAGCCCTGCAGCTAGACAAAAGGCTCAGAACCATTTTTTTCCTAAGTTGAGAAGAGTTTAGCCTAGCCTGGGTCTACTTTACCTGGTTCAGTGTTTATTGATTGATTGGAGGCAGTAGAACTCTCTGGGAGTCTGCCCCAGCCAGCCTAGCTCCAGGAATCCTTCCAGGACAAGGCCAAGCCTCACTGGCTCTCGTCCTTCCTTCTTAGTTGGGCAGTAGGAGACTTTGGTCCTTGTAGCACAACCTGTGGAGGAGGAGTGAGAGAACGGACAATAAGCTGTGTGAAGGTGGAGGGCAACCTTACCCTGATGTTACCAGAATCCTACTGCAAAGCTTCTCTCCAGCCCACTGCTACTGAGATCTGCAACCCCCAGCTCTGCCTTACCAGGTAATGGGGGCACTCATCAGCCCAGGGGAAATGGGTAAAGTTTGTCTTAAGGAACTCCCCAGACTGACTGTGACTTGGAGCCTTTCCAACTCTTTCAGTGCCTCATTCCCTTTACCACCTTTGACATCCACCCCGCCCTCAGGAGCCCACCAGAAGTATTCTATTAGCCCAGGCTTCTTACTCCCAAACCAGGTGCCCAATCATCACTGGGGGCTATTCTCTGTCATCCTTCTTTCCTCTCTTCTTACCCTCCTTTGCCCACTAAAACTTCCTTATCCTGTATCGTTTCCTCAGGGGTATCTGTCACCCAACTAACCTGTTCAACTTCCTCCCTTCTTCCCCCAAAAAAATGTGCTAGTCAGAAAGGGCTAGTAAGATATTCTTGGGTAACATATGTTAATTTTGTCATCTGGAATCATTTTCCTCAGCCTTTATTGCCTGTTCTATGAGAGACACTAACGGTGGTCTCGGTGGGAAAGGAAGGTCATTCAATAACAGGACAATGGGGAAAGAGATATTGGGGACAGGCATGTCCTTGTAGCATTTCCTATGGAGGAGGAGTGAGACCATCTTTCAAATCACCCACCTAGTCCACTTCAACTTAATTCACAGATGTTAATTAAATATCAGTTATTTGAAAGGCACTACGAGGTGTAGGTAGGAGATATAAAGATCAGAACAAAATAGTCCTCCTCCTCAGGGAGTTTTCCATAGAATCAACCTTGCCTGATACCCCCATGGTTCTTTGGGATTCTCTCTCCATGATCCCCTTAGATATAACTTGTAGCATAGAGACTTTTTCACCTTCCATGCCACCTCTAGGTGACAAGAGTGTATAGCATGTTGGGATGGACACTTCCAAGTCAGGAAGACCTGAATTTGAATGTTTTCTCAGACACTTTATAGCTTTCTGACCCTGGGCAAGTCAGCCTCAGTTTCCTCATCTGTAAAATGGGGATAATAATAGCACCTACCTCATAGGGTTGTGGTGAGGTTCAAATGAGATAACATATGTATGGTGCTTTGCAAACCTTGAAGTACTGGCTATCATTGTTATTGTTATCAACTTTCTTCTCAGGAATGGTGGCTCTTTGGAGATAAGATGGAAGGTGTCTTGGTTTCTTCTTTTTTTATTCCTACCTTCTCTTCTTTGGGGTTCATGATCTTGGTTAGGGGTACTGCATAAGCCACACAGCAGAGGCATTCAGAGAGAAAGATGGGACCTCCTGATTCTTATATTTTGTCTTCAGGTGGAAGGTGTCAGAACCTGGTCCGTGCTCTTCAGTCTGTGGTCTGGGTCTAGCCCAGAGGAATGTGACATGCATGCAAGAAGGGGATGGCATGGAAGGCCCAGTGGATGATAGGCTATGCTCTATGGAAGAAAAACCTTCTCACTTCTTGCCATGTGTGGTGACAGTCTGCCCCCTGGGCTGGAATACTGTAAGTGTCCTGACTCAGCCACCTCTACCTGCTCAGTTCCAAGGGCCAAATTCATCGTGAGAAAGGAATAATCTGGAATGTGTTTGGGAGGGAGGTGGGAAAAGCGATACTGCCCATGTCCAGTTAGGCTGGAAGGATGATGGCTGAAGGTGAGGAGTCTCTACCTGTCCCTCTTCTCTGGGAAAGTATCATCCCTGAAGTTTTCTTTTCTGCCCAAGCAAAGTTTCTTCTTTTTAGTCTTTTCTTTGAGCTTTGATGGCTAAAGGCCAAAAGGAAGATTAAAAACCAGACTGGGTCACCCTTCTCCTTTTAAGTCAGCCCAGAGGGATTAATTTATTAGAAATTTATAAAGATAGGCTGGCTTTATTTCACAGGGAAATGCTTTCTTTTTCTATATCTAAGAACTAGGAGGCTCGATGGCTCTCATATAGTGGCAAGTTGCCTGTGGTGGTCTCAACTAGGATTTGGGGAATTTGGAGTCAGGAAAACTTGGGTTTGAATCCTGCCTCAGACACTTACTAGCGGTATGACCTTGGGCAAGTCACTTAACCTCAGGCTACTTATCTGTAAAATAGAGATAATAATAGTACCTACTTCACAGAGTTCTTAGGAAGATCAAGTGATATAAAATATGTAAAGCACTCTGCAAACCTACCATGCCATGTCTATTATGTTAGACTGTACTGTTGGACTGTAAACCACCACATCCTGACTTTCAGGTATCAGACTCAAACTCTGGAGGAAATTTCTAATCAAATTTCTAATAGTAACCTTTGTGAAAAGAATGCAAAGCAAAGAGCTAAATTGCTTGAACTTACATGGAAAAATGTCTTTTTCTTGGAAGGCTTTGTGAAGGCATTTTTATGGAGTACTCAATCACTAAGAGAGATTAGGGGTGAGGAAAGTAATCTATTCCAAGAGGGAGGGATAGTAAATTTAAAAGTTGCAGTCTTTCTCATTTCCCAAGCCAACTCATTCTCTTTATCTCTGTCACTTTCCCTTCCTCCTTCTCTCTGTCTTTTCTCTCTCTTTCTCTCTTGTTTTCTAAGACATTGGGCAAATAGGACTGGATATCTCATGGGCCTCTCCCATGTCCATCAGCATGTCATTTGTGGTGGCACTGGGGGGTTACTTATTTTCTCACAGCAAGAACCTGAGTCTTTCCTGGAAGAAGCTATGGACCAACTGGGAACTTCCTGGAAAGAGAATCTAACAGTGCATGTGTGGAGCCCAGTGGTTGGGGAATGCTCAGTCTCCTGTGGTACAGGTGAGAATCTTCGGGAACTTGTGTAGCAAAGGGCTGAGGTATGGGAGCCTTTCCTCTCTCCAATCACCAGAGTTCCCATTAAAATCAGAATAGGTTGACCATCAGTTGAAAACTTCCCATTTGACTGGATTTGATGTTGGAGGACTGAGCTCAAATCTCAGCTCTGCCACTAACTATTTGTATATTGGGCAAGTCACTTCTATGGATCTTAGTTTCTTCATCTATAAAATGAAGGAGTTGGATTCAATGAGGTCCCTTTTTTGCTCTAGAAACATAATTGTATGATGGAGTTCCTAGATAAATCAGAACCAGGCTGACTACCTCCATCGGCTTCCAGACATAGCAACCACCATGGTTGGCATGGACTTTTCCTACTCTCTGGAAGACCTCACTGCCCTAGAAAGGGTTTTGCCTTGCTCTGGAAGTTGTTCAGTTCTATTCAGGTTGCTAAATAGAATATTATGAAATGCTAGTGCCGGATACTGGGAGAGGAGGACCAAAAAAGAGAAGACAAGATTCTTGGAGTTGAGATATTTCCCATCTAGTTAAGGAGACAGACATGAGGTAACCAGAGATGTCAAGGTAGGGTATAAAGAAGTTTGAGATAGGTTGGTATCTATTGTATACACACATGCCAAGAGAATTCAAAGTTTGTTGTGGAATGGGATCAGAGAAGGCTTCATGGAGTCAGCAAATCTGGACCTGAGCCTTGAAGGTTGAATAGGTTTTGGATAGGAAGAATTGGGAAAGGAGCACATCCAGGTTGGAGGAACAACATGAATGAGGGCATGGAGGAGATAGTTAAGGCCTGGAGAAAACAATAGTGAGGGAGATAGAAACCTATCTGAGAAAGATGTCTGATTTGGGAAGTAGTGGGGGAATAAATGATGTTAGCTAGGTGGGTTTGGACCACAGAGAATCTTGAATATCAGGTTAAAGGGTTTGGATTTGATCCAACAGAGATCAGAGAGACCCCTTGCCTTTTTTACCTTTGTTTTATTTTTTAAACTTTTATTTAGTATTCTATTTTCCCCCAGTTACATGTAAAAACAATTTTTAACATTTGTTTTTAAAATTTTGACTTCCAAATTCTCTCCCTTCCTCCCTCCCCACCCCCTACACCCATTGAGAAGACAAGCAATTTGATATAGGTTATACATGCGTAGTCACGAAAAACATATCCATAGTAGTCATGCTGTGAAAGAAAACATAGACAAGAAAAAAAAGCTCAGGAAAAATTGAAAAGTTAAAAAAAAGTATGCTTCAGTCTGTATTCAGACACCACTAATTCTTTCTCTGGGGATGGATAGCATTTTCATCATAAGTCCTTCAGAGTTGTCTTGGATCATTGTATTGCTGAGAATAGCTAAGTCATTCATAGCTGATCATCTTATAGTATTGCTGTTACTTTGTACACATTACATTTCACTTTGCATCAACTCATGCAAGTCTTTCCAGATTTTTCTCAGAGCATATTTTTCTTATCACTTCTTATAGTACCATAGTATTCATTTCTTATAGTACAATAGTATTCCATCATAATCACATACCACAACTTGTTCAGCCATTCCCTAATTGATGGGCATCCCCTCAGCTTCTAATTCTTTACCTCCAAAAATGAGCTGCTATAAATATTTTTGTACATGTAAGTCCTTTTCCTTTCTGTTTTTTATCTCTTTTGGGATACAGACCTAGTAGTACTATTGCTAGGTCAAAGGGTATACATGGTTTTATAGCCCTTTAGGCATAGTTCCAAATTGCTCTACAGAATGGTTGAATTAGTTCACAACTCCACCAACAATGCATTAAAGAGAGATGGGGAGAGTACAGGTGAATGGCGTGATGAGGGTAGCCAGTGAGGATAAACTATGGCTTTGCTATAACTAGGTTTCTTTGTGGTTAGTGGGAAGGAAGAATGCTTAGCAACTATGTCATTTTGTCTGATGGGTTTGAGACCAACTCCAAACAAAATCAGATTATTAACAGTGAAGCATACAGAACAGTTAACCAAGTGGGTCAGATTGGCCTTAGTAAGTCCAGTGACCTCAGTGAGAAGCTGGGGGGGGACCCTCTTTATAGACATGCAGGAAAGATGGGGGTCTGGGTAATTGGGGAATATTACAATGGGCTATATTAAGAGAAATGGGTTGGCATTTAGGTATGGCTAATCACATCCTTCTCTGACAATAAAGGAATGTTAATTGTTTTATGGGACTCATCTGCTTCTTATAATCTTTGTTAAGGAATCAGTACCACCTGCCTCCCTTGTCCCTTTGGAGGAGATTGAATCTCCCCTAATTGCACAAGGACAGGCAAGGACAGATGACATTATCTTTTTGGGAATGGTACCAGGTTAAGCCAGCTGGGGCTTACATATAACAAGCAAGTGTTAATTTTTCCCTTTAACCACATCTTTAAACTAATTCAAAGGGAAAACTGCATTCCTGAGCTTGACTCAAGAACAGAGAAGTGTGGTGTGACAAAATAGGGTCAATTAGAGAATAGAATCAATTATTAAATGATACAGAAAAATTTTAATTTCTTCCGGATTACATGTCATAGGACCAAAAGGCCCTCACAGGAAGGGCTTGATGACTTCCCTTGTTGTAGCACATCATCTTGGGATGTGATTTTTAGTTAATATATGATAGTTTGTACATTATGCTTCTTTGATTTTTGAGACAGTCTGTATGTGACTTCTAGGTTCCATTTGGCAATCTGGCCTCTTATAAGTTTACTATACTAGCTAGAAGTGTGTATGGAAGGGGGGTCAGGGGGACCAGAACAAGATAGAATTTTAACACACCTATTTAGGCCTCAATTTACTTATCTGAAAAAATGAGGGGATGGGACTAGATGACTTTTCATGAATCTTCTAGTTCTAAATCTATAGAGTCTTAGCATCCTTTCAGCTTCAAATCCCTGAACCCTATGATTCTCCTCCTAGGCATAATGGAGCTACGGTATGTTTGTTTGGACTTTGCCAGCAGGAAAGAGGTCCAGGAAGAGAAGTGTAACCCAGTGAGCCAGCCAGCAAATCAGATGATGGTCTGCCATGCTGTTTCCTGTCCACCTAGGTAAAGCAGGAAACATTTCTGCTGCCTTTCCTCACCTTTAGAATTGTTCCTCTTCCAGGGTATCCTCACCATCACTCCCATCACCACCACTACCACTATCACCGCCACCAACACCATCACTACCACCACCACTAATACCACTGACACCAATACCACCACTGACAATACCACTACCAACAAGTAATATTTATGTAGAATTTCTTTAAAAATAGATTTGTGTTGTTAGCTTTTGTCTTTACATCATCTAGATTTCTCCATTTTCTCTCTAATCCCTTTCCAGAGAGCCATTCCTTATGACAATTTTTTTTGGAGGAGGAGGAAGAGAAAAAGTCCAGCAAAACCAATCAACACATCAAAAAAAATTCCAATATTAATTACAGTGTTCCATATCCTTAGTGTTCCATCTCTGCAAAGAATGGGGAAGCTGTCTTCTCATAACTTTCTTGAGGTTAAACTTATTCTTTATAATTTCACTACATTCAGTTTTTACTGTTTTGTGATTTTTCCTATCACATACTCCTATTCTCCTTAGATAAACATTGTTTTAGTCATTATATATATTATTTTTCTATCTCACTTTACTTCATTTTGCATCAGTTCATATAAGTCCTTTCATGCTTCTTTATATTCATCACATTCATCATTTAATACAACAGAGTAATATTCCATTACGCTCACATACCACAATTTATTTAATCACTACACAATTGATGGATATCTACTTTGCTTTCAGTTCTTTGCTGCTAGAAAAAGTGCTGCTAAACATTTTGGCCTTTTTTTTTGTCAATGACCTCCTTGGCATATAAGTCAGCAGTGGAATGTCTGCATCAAAGGGTGTCAGCATTTTAGCCACTTTATTTACATCATTCCAAATTGCTTTCCAAGATGGTAGTATCAATTTTCTGCTCTATCAATAATTCATTAGTGTGCCTGTCTTTCCACAACCTCTCATTGACTATTCTCATCTTTTACCTAGCTGCCCTCATTTTCATTAGCAGCTTCAGAAGCATATTCTCCAAGAAGAGAGCCAACTGTTCTCTAAGTCGTTCTTTTCTTTTTTCCCTTTAGGTGGGAGATCAAAGCTCTGGCCCCTTGTCCAGTGACCTGTGGAGGGGGGAAAGTGCCACTCTCTGTCCGTTGTGTGAGGCAGAACAAAGGCCTGACCATCAGGCTTCCTCATTCCAAGTGTGGGGGGATGCCCCGGCCTAGCAGCTACCAGGAGTGCAGGCCAGAGCCCTGTCCTGCCAGGTCTCTATACTCTTGTGCCCCTGGGCTTCAAGTTTAATCCATCCCACTGAGAGGAAATGACTCCATTCTAGGGGGGAAATGCCCCAAGGCTGTTCAGGAAGTACAGGATACCCTACTATAATGTGGCTTATTATTACCTAGATTTGGATCTAGTAGTGGGGAAACCAGGGCCCCTCAAACTGTGAACTGTGCTGGCAAAAAGTCTTATATTTTTCAGACTAAGTTATTCAGTTTATTTATTCACATTTCATTTATTCAGACTAATCAGTCAGCACTAATCTTATGTCTTAATATCAGTGTTATCAAAGAGCTTCCTGATGGACTTAAGGGAACCTCCCCAGTATGAAAATCATTTTCCATCGGGTAGTCTGGTGACCCCAGTGTACTTAAGAGATGGTATCCGATGTAGGATTTTGTCTCTGGATGTACAGTAATTCCTGGACATACTTGTACTGGAGTGGGAAGGCCTCTTGTGATGGATGTCCTGATAGATTTCCTCTTTTATCCTTAGATAAAATGATCCTTTGTTAGCAATTCAGTTTCCTCTTTGTAAAATGGGAGGGGCTTGTTGACCTTAGTTTATGAATCTCCCATTGGGCTAAGAAGCAATAAAAGGTCAGTCTTGCTTGATGACAAAATTGGATCCCATGTATATAGAGATTTAAGGTTTGCAAAGAGCTTTATGTACATTCTCTCTCTCTTTTTGCCCTTTTCATTGTGGGGAATGAATTGAATTTCTTGGCATTTAGAGGAAATCTTGGATTTTGTTTCAATAAGGAGAGTTAAGAAATTCTGAAGATGCTATTGGATGGATTTTTTTTTTTTTTTGCCCAACTCACTTCCACCAGGTGGCGGCACAAGCTGGCATCCTGCAGTGTAAGCTGTGGAGGAGGGATTGTCCGGAGGATCCTCTACTGTGCCAGGGCTTTTGGGGACAACGAGGAGGAGATTGTTCCTGACACCCAGTGCCAGGAGCTCCCTCGCCCAGAGGAACAGGAGCCCTGCAACCTAGGCCCTTGTCCACCCAGGTCAGCAGCCCCTGCATGGAGGAGGATGCTGCCTTTCAGGAAGGACATTGACAAGCTGGGATGCGTCCTGAAGAGAATGACTTGGGATAGTGAGGGGACTGGAAATCATGTCATATGAGAACAGATCAGAGGAATTCAAGTTGATTAGCCCAGAGAGGAGGAAACTTGGTGGGGACATGATAGCTATCTTTAAGTATTTTGTTGTGGAAGGGGGCAAAGGATTCAATTCATTCTGCTTGGTCATGGAGGGTAGAACTGGGAATAAGAGGTGGAAGCAGATTTTGGCTCAGGATAAGGAAAAACTTTCTAATAATTATATTTCTGCATGAATGGATCCATGATGTCACTGGCCTGGGTATTCCATCCACTAGGGTAGGTCATCACCCATCCCTACCCTCTCACTCTGTGTATTACTTGTTTATGTCTTTCTGTAAATCCTCTGTCTAGGACTGCCATGATGCATTGGACAACTTCCTTTTACTATTTAGTGGATGGCAAAAGATAGACCTGGCTGGTCCATCTACTACTTGTCACTCTTGCTCTGTGGTCAGCCCACCTCCTTTTCCAGGAGTGTCAGTGTCTTTTATGCCATTTCTTATGCATAAGTCAGTTTTGGAAATAAGTTATAGGCAATTTATACCCCCAGCGTATCTTTGTGTTGTCCTTGGGGTTCCTTGCAATTGTGAATCTTCTTAGCTGGTGGTTCCAGGGTTCCCAGGCATATAGCATCTTTTAAAAATACATTAGTATTTTTTAAAAGGGGGGTAAGTGGGGTGGGGCTTTGTAGCAGCAATTGGGTTAACGTCACTGCCCAAAGACAGAAGGTAGTGAGGTCCCAGTTACTGGAGACCTTCAAGCAGGGGGTGCATGACTATATTGTCAGGGATGTGGTAAAATTATATTTCTATTCAGACACAGGTGATAGCTGTGGTTCCTTCCAGCTCTCAAAATCTATGATTCTGAGCACATCCTTGTGAACAACAGGATGGCTAAGTCCTCTGCCTCTGTCTCATTGATGTTTTCTTTTTGATATAGGTGGAAAGTAGCGTCAACCAGCTCATGCTCAGCTAGCTGTGGTCTGGGCACAGCCATGCGCTCAATGATCTGTGTGCAGCTGGATCATGGAGAGGAGGCAGAGGTGGAAGACAAAGCCTGTGCCCCCCTGGAGAGGCCCCCAGCTAGCATCCCTTGCTTTATAACAGACTGTAGCTACCAATGGCATTTCAGTGACTGGATGGAGGTATTCACTTTAGCCAGCTTTGGAGTGCACCCTGGGAAGAGGAAAGGGTATCTGTTTTCCCATCCAGGGGCCTTTAAATATTTGTTATGATTCTCTGAAAAAGTTTGAAGGAAAATTAAACCTAATTTGTAGCCCTGTGTCAGTGTCGGAACTTGGAGCAGCAGCATTGGCATGTTGAGACTAGGTTGGGAGGCTGGAACTGAGAGAAGGGAAGGTCTGCTGTAGTCAGCTAGGCTAGTTGGTGGGCCAGCAGTAGTGTCCAGGGGTCCGAAAGCACGTATGAATCCAAAGGCAGGGCAAGCAAGTGTTTGTGAAACCAGGCAGGCAGTTGAGAATCAGGAGGTGCCACAAACTCAGTTAAAAGGTAAGGCAGCTGGTGGGGAGTCTGGGTACCCACGGGAAGCGAAGGGGTAGGTGGAGCAGACATGAGAAAGCACTCTAGGGGTCAGCACCAAAGGGTCTTTGATTCTGAAGTGATCTTCTATTTAGCCATGAGGCTTCCGATATGTTTCCTGTCGGGGCAGAAGCCAGCCCCAGGGTTTAACCACTTGAGTGTTTGGAGGTATAAGTGGATTGCTGGAAAGGCCTTAGAGGAAATGGGGATATGTGCAAAGGCAGATCCTGATACCCTGGCCCCTTCCCTGTAAGGTAGGTGAGGTGTTTGAGTTTTACCCTTCAGACATCTCTTTGCCGTATATCACAACTTAGCCACCCTTTCTTCTACAGTGTTCTGTCTCATGTGGGAATGGAATCCAGCGCCGCCATGATTTCTGTGTCAGACCCCACCAGACCCATACTCCAGTACCTGCCATCTTCTGCCAGCACATTCCCAAGCCTGTAACTGTGAGGGGCTGCTCAGCCGGGCCCTGTGAGAGGCAGGTGATCCCCAAACCGAAGGCAAAGGAGGAAGCCACTGCTGCTATAAGCCAAACAACAGCAGCTCCTGCTCTTACCTTTGAGAGTCCCCAGTACAGAGCCCTGGCTGTCCCCAACCACCTCCTTTCTTCATCTATTCAACCCAAGGAAACCCCAAAGCAGGAAAACACTGGTAAGTCTAGTTATGTTTTATTTCTTTTTTGACCAGATGGAATCTTGTCTGGAACCACAATTCAGACGAATGATGGTTTCATAAGGGAGTCAGAAAAAACTTGGGACAGTCATTACTTCCTCTGTGGCTAAGGGGAAAGCCTGAAGGCCACTTATTTTCTTAACTGGTTCTCTTAGAACCAAGAGTTAACTAGGGAAAAATGAGAGAAAAGAAGAAGAGGGGGATATTAGGCAATGCGGCAGCAGCAACTACTTTCCCAACCCAAAACATGCCCCTAATTATACTTTGCCAGGGAATCAAGAAGTGTGGTCGTACCACAGTATGGGACATGGGAAGGAGTTGAGCCTAGGCTCATAGGACTTGAGAGGGAATTCCAGTTCTGTTGTAAACCTGGACAAATCACTGAATCTGGGCTGGACTCTGTTTCCTCATGTTTAAAATGAAGATGTTGGACTAGATGACTTCTAAGGTCCTTCCCAGCTCTACATCTATGATACTGTGGATCCTACTCAATGGATAGACCTTTAAGTTGTGATTCTGATTGACGTTAAAGAATCAGTTAGATGGCACAATACATAGAGGCTGGGCTGGAGTCAGGAAGACCTGAATTCAAATCCATCCCAGATACTTGCTGGCTGTGTGATCCTGGGCAAGTTGCTAAACTTCTGGCTCAGTTTCCTCATGGTAAAAGGAGATAATAATAGCAACTAGTTTCCAGAGTTGTAATGATCCAATGAGGTTATATCTGTAAGACCCTTAACAATGCCTGGCAAAAAGTAGGTGTTTAATGAATGTCTTCCTTCCTCCTCCCCTTGCTCCCTCCCTCCCTCCCTTCCTTCCTTTTTCATTATGCCAATCCAAATGGAGACTTAATGAAATCCTAAATAATGAGTGGGTCAAAAAATAAACCATTGAAACAATGAATAATTATGTGAAAGATAATGATGAAATAATATACCAAAATTTTGGGGATACAGCTAAGAAATTATATACCTAAAGCATGAATTAACAAAATAGAAAAAACAAAATTAACAAAATAAAAATTAATGAACTGAATATGCAGTTTTAAAAATTAGAAAGCCAACAAATAAGCAAATTTAAAACAAGCACAAAAGGGGAGGCAGTAAAAATTAGAGGAGAAATAAACTGGAAACCAAAAATACTATAGAAATGATAAACAAAATTAAAAGCTAATTCTTTGAAAAGACTAATAGTGATAAACCTTTAGCCAAGACAATTAATAAGAGGAGGGCAGAAAAATCAAATTAATAAAATAGCAACTGAACAAAGCACAATCACAACAAAACTAGCAAGAATTTTTAAAAATGATCAGAATACACTATGCAGTTATATATGCTACCAAAATTGAGAACACAGAGAAATAAAGGAATACCTTCCAAAATATAAATATAATATATAAATAAAATATAATATCTTGAATAATCTGATCTCATGAAAGGAATTAGAAGCAGCTATAAAGAAACTACTAAAGGAAAAAACTGGTCTTGATAGATTCACAGAAGAATTCTTTTAAAGAACAGTTAGCACAAATACACAAATTATTCTCAAAAACGGAGAAGCAAAGCATTCTTTCATGATTTTAGGAGTAGATTCCTTTTATGAGACAAATGTAGTCCTAATATCTAAACCAGGAAAGGATAAAGCCTAGAAGGAGATTTTAAATTAATGTTATTAATGAATATCAGTTAAAAAACATTTTATCACAATACCTGTAAAAAACAGTAAAAACAACTTCCAGTACTGGGGAATACATCAACACTGTTCCTCTGAGCTCTGAGTACAGTCCAATACCATTTGCTTCCCTATTTCCTCTCCTTCTTCCTTCATCCCTCAACTGCATACATGATCACCATGGGTTTCTGCTCCCTCTTTAGGTACCTGTGGAAAGCAATACCTTGGGCCTATAGGGACCATCAACATGACTGGCATGCAGGTGACCAAGTGTGCAGTAGCCATCGGACGACCTCTGGGGGAGGTGGTGGCCTTCCAAGTCCTGGAGAGCTCCCTCAACTGCAGTGTTGGTTTGTTTGGGTGGCCATTTAGTTTGTCTTATGCCCTCTCGCTGAAACTTCCTTTCATGTCCTTCCTTGTGGGCGCATGTGGACACCCCTACACGACTTTAGGGTCCTTAAAGTCTGTAATTGTTTAAGGAGTCATGCTGTAGTTTGGGGTGCTCAGGTCATTCTGGCTGAGGGTCCCCCTAAAGGAGACTGTTTTCTATCAGCTCTATTTCCCACTCCATCACTGAATGCTGCAATGACAGAACTGATCTTGATGCCAAATGAGCCCTTTCCAATGCCTCTGCTATTTCCCTATCCTCTGACAAGAAGGGGAACAGAGCTGTACTACTATATAATTAAATATTGCTGAAGTGCTTGTGGTCTTGAGGGGTTGCCCAGAAACTGGAGCTGGGACCCGTGTGGTCTCTTACTTCTGAGCCCTCAATCAGGCCTTAAACTGAGGACTTAATAATGTCTGAACCACGTTTCATTGACTTATTTAAGGGGAGATGCTGCTGTTTTGGGGACGGCTCACCTGGAGGAAAACCTGCAAGAATTTGGCAGGTGTGACATTCATCTCCAAAACCAACACTCTGGTGGTGAGACAGCGCCTGGTATTCCCAGGAAATGGGGTGGTGCTACAGTATTGGAGCCAAGTAGCCACAGAAAATTATCACAAAGGTATCAGGGTAGGTGGGGAAGAGGGGGGATTACCGGGGGCATGTTGGAGCTAGCTCTTCAGAGTCTTGAGAGCCAGTTATTAAAATTTCAATGTGTCAGAAATTGGCAAATACTACAAAATAGGGCTTGATTTATTGTTTTGTTGATTGTCTAGACTTAATAAAGTGATGGAGAAAATATTAATAATACAGATGAGATTTTTAGCTAGGACTTAAAGGAAGCCAGGAAAGTCAGTAGGTGATATTGAGGAGAGAGAATGTTCCAGGCGTGGCGGATATCCGGAGAAAATTTCTGGAACTGAGAGCTGGAATGCCTCATTTGTCGAACAACCAGGAGGCCAGTGTCACTGGGTCAAAGAGTGTGAGGGGATGGAAGTGTAAGGTGTAAGAAGGGTGAAAAGTTAGGAGGCGGTTAGATTATAAAGGGCTTTGAATAGCAAACAGAGGTTTTTGTATTTGATGCTGGAAGAGATAAAGGAGTCACTGGAGTTTACTGAGTAGGGGGAAGGAGTTTTGACATGGTTGGATATGCACTTTAGGAAAATCACTCTGGTGGCTGAATGGAGGATGGATTGGAGCGATGAGAGGGCTGAAGCAGGCTGATCCAGGAGGCTATTGAGGCATGAGGAAATGAGGGGCTTGCCCTAGAGTCCTGGCAGTATCAGAGGAGAGAAGGGGGAGTATTTGAGAGATGCCACAAAGGTGAAATCGGCGGGCCTTGGCAATAAATTGGGCATGAGGTGGGGTGTGTGTAAGAGAGTGAGGAATCCAGGCCGACTCATAGGTTATGAGTCTGAGGGACTGGGAGGATGGTGGTGCCATCTATAATAATAGGGAAGTTAGGAGCAGGGGAGGTTTAAGCGGAAAGATAATGAATTCTGTTTTGTACATATTGAGTTTAAGACGTCTACTGGACACCCAATTTGAGATGTCTGGAAGATACTTGGAGATGTGAGTTTGAAGGTCAACAGAGAGGATGGGGAAGGAAAGGTAGATTTGAGAATCATCAGCACAGAGATGGTAATTAAATCCATGGGAGCTGGTGAGATCACCAAGAGAAGTAGTGTAGTGGGAGAAGACAGCCCAACACTGAGGGACATTTATATTTAGAGGGTATAGTCTGGATAAAGACCCAGCAAAGCAGACAGAGAAGAAGCAGTCAGGTAGGTAGGAGGAAAACTAGGAGAGAGTAGTGTCCTGAAAACCTGGAGACAATAGGGCATCAAGGCAGAGAGGGGAGATGAAACATTTCTATATATTTTGGTCTAGACTTGAGATTTCATTGTGCAGGGTTTTCTCAGTGAGGAAGCTTCCTTTACCAATGCAGACCAGTAAGAATTTGTGACTTGTCCAAGTCACATAGCCAGTATGTTTCAGAGATGGGACTTTTAACAAACCTCTTTTTGATGCCAACTTTTTATCTACTATGCTAGACAACTTCTTACAATACACATAAAGAAAGAGGGGCAAAAAAAGTGATATGTGAGATCCAAGGAGGAAATGGTTGTTACCCACCGAAAGGATATGGGAGGCCCACTAATGGACTTTTCTCTCACACTTTTTGGCCCTCTAAATGGATGATCCTTCCTCTTAAGATTGGCTCTAGATGTTAGGTTGGGCCAGAATAAGTCATACAGAAAACTTTTACCACTTTGCAGGCCACTGTAGCCCTCTCTATTGTTGTGTTCTATTGTGTTTTTCATATTCTCAAAGCATTTATTTGTCTACAATTGGTTTACTTTCCCCCCAATTTTTCTTTCCCAGAATGTGATGTGCAACTCTTTGGTCCTAGAGGGGAAATAGTGAATCCTCCACAGGAGCACAATGTAAGAAATCAAGGAGGATGTCGAGTCTTCATCAATGTGGCTCCAGAAGCCCGGATAGCCATCCATGCCCTGACCATTGATCTGGGGACAGAAGCTAATCAGACTTCTGACAGCTACATTTTGGTGAGGCTACCAGGAAAAGGGTAGGACTGGGTCCTCCTCAGTGTTTTAGGTACTAGTATATCTTAGAGACAGGAAGCTGGGCTAGATCAGTCAATCAATAAGCATTTATTAAGTGCCTACTATGTGTGCTAGGCACTACACTGTGCTAGGCACTGAGGATACAAAGACAAAAAATGAAATAGCTCCCAACCCCTCAGTAAGGTTTCCCTTTGGTTCTCTGATTCCATAGTAATTTTACTTTCTTTTACTCCAAAATGAGAGGGTTAGAGAAGATGATCTCTGAGGCCACTCATAATATTAAAATTCTCTGAATATATGTCATTCGTTCAACAGACATTTTTTTTTTGCTTTTTTTTTCCATGAGGCAATTGGGGTTAAGTGATTTGCCCAAGGTCACACTGCTAGTATGTCAACAGACATTTTATTAAAAGTGCCTACTATGTGTACAATACTGCTGGGCACTGATTCTAGTCAATAGAACATCAGTGAAAGAAAGGAATTTCAAATAGGAGTTAAACAGAAAAGGCTTTCCCCCATTTTATCAGAATCAATTTACAGCATAATTTAAATGCATTTAAACCCTAGTTTAACTTTGTTGTTAGTGGTTGAATATAACATGGACACTTTTGATTTTCTGTTATTATGAGATAGATGTGGACATTCAGAAGGACATTATCTGACCCATGCCCATAATACTGTGAAATTTTTTCTAACACGGTGTATCATAAACCATGCATGTGGTCCTTAATTAAGAAGTAATTTGTTTGCATTTGGAAATGCTACTCTTAGGAGTAGGGACATCTCTTCCTGTTTTGGAATATTAATGTTTCCAGGTTACCATTTAAAGGACTAGGGACTGAACCTGTGATTTCACTATTATAGGGAACTTCCAGGTGAGGAAATGTCCTCTCCCAGGCTGATAGCTTCTCTGCAACTTGTAGTCTTAGAGGTGGCCTAGGGTACTAAAAAGTTAAGTAACTTTCCTAGGGTCTGGTAGCCAGGGTGTCTGAGGCTAGACTTAACTGAGGTATTTCTAGTTTTAAGGCTGGCTCTTAAGCACTGCACTGTGTTGTTGTTTAGTTCTTCAGTTATGTCTGACTCTTTGTGACCCCATTTGGGGTTTTCTTGGCAAAGACACTGGAGTGGTTTGCCATTTTCTTCTCCAGTTCATTTTACAGATGAGGAAATTGAGGCAAACAGTGTGAAGTGACTTGCCCAGGGTCACACAGCTAGTAAGTGTCTGAGGCCAGATTTGAACTGCAGAGTCTGCTCTATCTGCTATACCACTTAGGGCCCTCCCTTGACTTACTTCTTAAATAGGCCTAATCACTGAATGGGCATTGCCTCCCTCAAAGTGAGAACCTGAAAAGATCTTAGCTTAAAAAGGCCAAGGTCTCCCACTGCATCCTGGACCATATCTCCAGTTGTCCTGATTTATATCTGGCCACTGGACCCAGATGGCTCTGGAGGAGAAAGTGAGGCTGGTAACTTTGCACAGACCTCCTTCACTTAAATCCAGTTCAATTGTCTGTCATGGCATCACCTTCCTGATGTTATGGTCCTCTTTGAGAATGAAGGACAAACCATAACACAACAGCTGCCCTAGCACTACACCATATATAATTTCCCTTCTAAACATGAGAAACATGAGAAATTTAAATGAGAAAATGAAAACAAAGACCCTTTAATTTTTATAGTAACTGGTTTGAGTTTTCTGTCAATCCCACAGTAGCTCAGTAACATCAGTCTTTTAAAATGGGACACAGAATAAAGAGATCTTGCCTGAAAGCTATTTCCGTGTGGGCTGACACCCTCCTATTCTTTTTCCTTCTAGATCCGTGACATGCACAGCATGAAGATGGTAACATTCCACGGACAGCAGTTATTCTACTGGGAGTCAGTGGGGAGCCAAGCCGAAATTGAGTTCAGTGAGAGCTTCCAAGAGGACCACATCAGTTTTCGGGGTCAATACTGGATCCTTAAATAGAGTGAAGGGAAAATCTTTATCTGGAAATGACCTAGGGTGGGACAGGCCAACCCCCTTAGGCTTCTGAGAGCTTATTCTTAATTTTACTATTGACTTTTCTGCCAATCATATCCCATGTCTGAGCCTCAGCTCAGTCATCTATCTGCCCTTCAGGGATAATAATCCATCCCCTAAAAGGGATTAAGGAATTAAATATAAGGATGGCTTTTGAGATTGTGGGCCAGAAGAAGCTACTCAACTTTTAAATTTATTTCTATCTTTGCCACTATGTGGTATCACTCATATCTCCTTCCCCACCTGTATTGCATGCCTAGAGGGGAAGGCTGAAATGTCTGGAGAAGCTGCTTTTAAGAATCTGATCTTTTTACTGGTGGTTTGGGGGTGGAAGCTCTCCAATTCTTGGAGCCCTTGGGTAGATGGGGCTCACTTTTCCTGAGGGAAGTGGATTGAAAACCAAAAGGACCTGCTTCTACCACTCACTGTGTGACCTTGGGTCTCTCTGGGCCTCAGATTTCCAATCTGTAAAATGAGGGAGTTGGACTCTGGAGTCCCATTTCAGCTCTGACATTCTAGGGTTGTCCTTTGGGCATTTTCTCATAGTGTCCAGAAAGGTATGAGTCAGGGAGATATCTGAGTAATTAAGAAGGGACTTTGCACAGATACAAGGCACCACCTAACTCCACGTATATCAATAAATATGTGAAACAGTTTCTGTTTTGCGTCCTTCATTTAGTCCTATCTAAACTAACTCTCAAAAAGGACTACACTAAAGTATTTTCTCTTTATGGAGAAAAGCAGGATCTAAGGAGCTGGAAGAACTGTTAATAACTCATATGGGTGCATTACTTAGTTTACTGAGTGCTTTTCTCATAACAGTTCTGTTAAGTAAGTAGTACAATTAGTGCTGGTGATACAAATATGAAAAAGAGACAGTTCCTGCCTTCTAGGAGCTTACAGTGTAATGAAGGAAGACGGCATACAAAAAGAAGCTGATAAGTGGCTGGGAGTACCAAGAGTCCAGGGAGCATAAGGCTGGAGGGTGGGGGGTAGGAGAGGCATGATATTCCATAGAGTAAAAATCAAGACCCCTCTGGATCACTGCTTTGTCAAGGTGGAAGGGTTTGCATAGCTCAATGAAACTTTGAGCTATGCTGTGCAGGGTTACCCAAGATGAACAAGTCATAGTGGAGAGTTTAGACAAAAGGCAATCCACTGGAGAAGGAAATGGCAAACCACTCCAGTATCTTTGCCAGGAAAATCCCATGCACAGTATCAAAGTGATAAAATATATGGAAAATGAGCCCCTCAGGTCAGAAGGTATCTACATCATTGAGAAAGAGCTAAGGACAACTACAGATAGCTCCACAAAGAATGACGTGACTGGGCCAAAGCCAAAAGGAAGCTCAGCTGTGGATATGTCTAGTGATAAAAGGAAAGTCCAACGCTGCAAAGATCAATATTGCATAAGAACCTCGAATGTTAAGATCTATGAATTAAGGTAAGCTAGAGGTGGTCAAACAGGAGATGGAAAGCTTAAACATTGATATCTTGCATATCAGCGAACTTAAATGGATGAGAATGGGTAAATTTAATTCAGGTGATCATCATATATACTACTTTGGGCAAAAATCCTTTAGAAGAAATAGAGTAGCCCTCATAATTGATAAGAGGGTGAGAAAAGCAGTACTGGGGTATAATCTCAAAATGACAGAATGAGTTCTCTGCAAATTCAAGGCAAGCCATTCAATATCACAGTAATACAAGTCCATGCTCCAACCACTAATGCCAAAGAGGCCAAAATTGCTCAATTCTAAGAAGACATACAACATGTTCTAGAAATTATACCAAAAAAGATGTCACATTCATTAAAAGGTATTGGAATGCTCACGTAGGAAATCAAAAGATAATGGGAATAACAGACAAGTTTGGCCTTGTAGTACAAAATGGAGCAGACCACAGACTAGAGTTTTTTTGAGATAACTCACTAGTCATAGCAAATACTCTTTCAACAACCCAAAAGGTGACTCTATCCATGGACATCACCAGATGGCCAATATCAAAATCAGATTGATTATCTACTTTGCCACCAAAGGAGGAAAAGCTCTATACAGTCAGTTAAAACAAGACCTGGAGCTGATTGTGGATCAGATCACAAGCTTATTGCCTAATTTAGACTTAATTTGAAGAAAGACAGAAAACCATCAGGTTGTCAAGGCATGACCTAAATAACATTCCTTATTAATATGAAGTGGAAGTGATGAATAGATTTAAGGGATTAGATCAAGTAGATAGAGTTCCTGAAGAACCACGAACAGAAGTTTGAAATACTGTACAGGAAACAGCCACAAAACACATCCCAGAGAAAAACAAGAGTAAGAAAGGAAATGGCTCTCTGATGAGGCTTTAGCTGGGGAAAGGATACATGAGGAAAGAAGGAAAGTGAAGGGAAAGGAGAAAGGGAAAGATAAACCCAACCAAATGCAGAATTCCAGAGAATAACAAGGAGACATAAGGTTTTCTTAAATGAGCAATGTATTAAAATTATCTGAAATAGAAAATAATTTTGAGGTACAAAGTTTCTGAGTAAATAAATAATGATTTAATAGTAATATTTGATAGGTTACCATTAAATCAGGTAACTAATTCCTCAGTAATTAGTGACAAAGGAGTGATTTACAGAATTTATTTTTATAAGAGAAAAGAGGAATAAAAAAATTACAGCAATCTCGGGAAACTTGTCTTGAACATAATTCAACAGGACAAGGCAGGTCATCTGTCCAGTTTGCTTCTCTCAGGCTTTTTTAACCCAAATTTGTACTGTGGCAGCATTCAGTTATCAAAGTGAGATTACCCCAGATATCCTTGCCCTACAGCTGATGCCTTTTATAATCAGAAAGCTTACTTTAAAGGGGCCACTATTTTGAACTAAGACTGGGAAAGAGGAACTTGTGGTTTGTAGTTAGGAGTCATCCTCCAGCTGCCAGAAAGGGAAACTCAACCTCAATTTATACCTAACCTCTAGCTCAAGGGAAAAAAAAAAGGAGCTTATCTACTAAGACTGGAAAGACGAAATTAACCTTTAGTCAACCTCCTTAACTTAAACCTTTAAAAAGAGTCTTATAATCCTGTGATTATTTTATTCCTACAAAGATATATGTCTTACCCTAAATTATCTACTGTTAAATGAGAAAGTCTTATTAATCCACCTATTCACTAAATCTATAGGTAACCCAGACTTAATAGAATATCTATGTTTGGTATAGTTGTTAGGGCTAGCTTTTCCTAAAGAAGGAAGCTTAATCTCCCAATCAAACTAAAAAATAAATCAAAGTAATCAATACTAACTGATTTAAAAGGTATTTCTTTTCAAATGCAAAGAAACAGAAGAAAACAATAGAATGGGAAAAACATGAAATTGACAAGAAAATTAGAGATATCAATGGAACATTTCAAGCAAAAATGGGCATATAAAAGAAAAAAATGGTAAAGACTTAATAGAATTAGAAGAGATTAAGAATAGGTGGCAAGAATATACAGAAGAACTATACAAGAAAGATCTTAACATCACTGATAACCATGATGGTATGGTTACTGATCTAGAGCCATACATCCTTGGAGAATGAAGGCAAGTGGGCCTTAGGAAGCATTGCTAACAATAAATCTAGTGGAGGTGATAGAATTCTGTTGCCAGCAACTAAGAATCACACCTGATGGGAGAGCGTGAACTGAAGAAACATGGGCCAGGCAGGTCAGCCAAGACTGAACCATTTATTCATCTGAGGGTCACAGCATATATAGGAAAAAGTTTGGAACTTCAAAGGATCCCTTGTATGGGAAAACTATGCATATTCTGTAACTGTTACTGATAACTTTCAAGGTTCAGAGCTCGGTAAAAAAATGCTTTCAGGACATACATCAAAGGAGCATACAATAAAAGTATCAAGAAAAAAGGATTACATACATTTTAAACAAATGGTTACAAGATGGAGATTAACAGTGAATTAACAGGCCTTGACAATCATTCTCAGGGCTGTCTCAGGTTCTTATCTCAAAGTTATGTGACTAGTCCTCCCTAGTTTGCCACGTGTTATCCTTCATGCCAGACTTCTATAGTGTCACGGTAGGGCAGTTCCAGGAGCCCCTTAATGAATAGAAGAGTGGTGAGCCAACATCCTGATTAAGTGAGCCCTTGAAGGTAAGAACAGGTAGGAGTTAAATTCCAACCTGAATTCTTTAACCCTTTTCTGGACTGATCAGAGCTGGCCCTCGACATCTCCCCCTTTTAATTTTTGTTGAAGCTTGAGGTGATGAATATCTGTGGCTAGAGACTTTAACCATGACTTTATCAGTGCAGCTGCACATGGGAGAATAAGGCAAACTAGGATTAATAAAATTCCCCAAGAAAAAAGATGAAGTAATAAATCAGTGATATTTTTGGAAATATTTAACGAGGCCAATTTTTCTAAGATCTCTTGTGCTAAACTCTGAGGATTCATCCCTGGGAATAGACTGTCAGAAATAGCCTGGGTTACATTTGTAAGAAAAGATAAATCAGCTGCATTACTGCTGTTTTGCCAAACACCTTCTAAATGATTCTTGATCATATCCCAATGTACTATACAATGTATAACTAGAGTTATAAGCTATGGGAGTAACATATTATAGTAAAACGATAATCACATTTCAATTTTGCTCTAAATTCTGATTCTGCAAGTTCATCTCCAATTTATAGCACAGATTGCTCTAACAGATTAACTTCATATGATAAATCCCTACCAACAGCTTCTTGAGCTCGTAAGGCTAAGCTAATATTTTTTGCAAGCTCATTTACAAATCGTGAATCTTGTATCTCTGACTGCAAAGCAATAGAAGACAGGGTGGATATAATAATTAAGGAAGTGACAGAAATTAATCCAGTAATGAGAAACCCAACAAATCTTTTTGACCTGTGTAGTGATGATGAGATGAGTTGAAGGGCATGTTCCCTAGAAGATTGGAACCATTCATGAGAAAGGTTAGTGGGAAAAAACAGCAAAGGACGGTTGCTGAACCAATAGAACAATTTTGTCATTTTGATCAATACATTGCTTGATAATACAATTAAGCCAGGTTACATTCCATTCTAAAGTACTGGATTGTGTCAAGTTCACAAATCCAGGTTCTAAACCATTGGAGAAGGAGGAAGCTATCATAAATGCTTGTGGGGTTTTATACAAGCTTTAAAGGAAAATAAGTCCAATGCTGGTCACAATGTCCATATGATGGCTGGGTAGAGAGCAGGGGAATCATTGCAAGTCTTTCTTTCTCTTCATAGTTCACTTCCATTTCTGCTGCAGGTTCAATTCTTTCATCTGGGCGGTGAGTAGTGGAACAGTTTCGAACATTTTTGTCTGGAATCCAGACAGGTTTATCAAAGGTTTCTGGAAAGACACAAACATACCCTTGCCCCCAGGTTAATAATGGATCTGGATCTTCCCACTTCCCTGTAAGTGGGTCCTTCCACATAACTCTGGCTTCAGGTAACCTGCGTTTTTGAAAGTGTTTTTCTGCAGGTGTAATCCCATCTTTATTGACATTCAAAAAGTTTAAGGTATATAAAATCTGGGCTAATTGTCTGGAGGGGGTAGTAGTCCACACTCCCCCTTTTTGTTTATTTAAGTAAGTTTTGATGTCTTTTTTTTTTTTTTTTTTTTACTAAGGCTTGTCCTGTAGGATTGTATGGTATTCCTGTAATTAAAGCAATATTATAATATGAAAAAGAGAAAAAAGAACTGATATAAGCAGGAACATTATCAGTTTTTAATTGTTTTGGAATGCCCAAACAAGCAAAAGACAGAAGCATATGATTAATAACGTTTGGTAGCTTCTCCAGATTGAGGGGAAGCAAAGGTGAATGAAAAATAAGTATCTACTGTAACATGTACTTAAAACAGTTTCCCAAAAGAAGATACGTGAGTTACGTCCATTTGCCAAACGTGGTTGGGTTGTAAACCCCTAGGATTTATAGTAGTAGAGGAAGGAGTTGAATATATAACACATTGAGAAGAGCTTTTAACTATTTGTTTGTCTTGTTCTCTAGTAATATGAAATTGTCCATGGAGTGTGTTGCATTTTGATGAAACTAAGTATGGGCATCAATAGCCTTTTGAATTTGTAGGGGCAATAAAATTGGAAAAAATTGTAATTGATAATCAATTTTTGCATTACCAGTGCTTAAGGATCCAGGAAGATTAGAATGAGTCCTAATATGAGTGATATAAATAGGGTTATTACGGTAACGAAGTAGTGGTTGTAGTTGCTGAAACAAAGAATACAAATCAGGTGCTAGGACATGTTTAAGTTTTATGGTCTCAATATTTTGGCACACATGTATGGAGTATTTACTATCAGATATAACATTGAGAGGGTTGAAAACATCCTCTAATAACAGTATAATAGCAGACAGTATGCATTGTTGGTGAAAGGAAATAAAATATCTGGAAAAATTCAAGGGTATTTTGAAAAGAAAGTGAATAATTTCAAAGACGGGGGATGATTGTCTAGTTTCCCAGTGTAAACCATAATGACTACTTGCCATTCTTCTGAAAAGGCAATTAGAGAATTAAGTTGTTGTTTATTGTATGGTTGATGAATAATAGGAATTAGATTGCCAGAAAGTAAAAGATATCGTTTATGTAAATGTAGTATTAAAATTGCAACCATACTAGTATATATAGTTAGTGAATTAGGGAATTGATGGGGAAGGTGTATCCACTTTAGGATTCCAGAATTTTGAAATAATGCACCAGTAGGGGAAACAGGAGTATCTAATATGACCCCCTGTACTTCTTCATTGGGGTTAATTTGAGTAAGCTGAGGCTCAGAGATTTTTGAATCTACTAATTGGAGTTCCTTTTTCGCTTCAGAAGTGAGATGGGGGTGGGGGTGGGGGTGTCTTCTCTAAAGGTAGCAAAAAGGTTAGATAGCTGTTCAGTTGTTATAGATATGGAAGGTCGGAGCCAATTGATGTCTCTTAAGCAAGGGAATAATTCCCTGTTGAGAAACAGGGTGTTGAGATAAAAAAATTTTTCCATAAAGGAGTGGCCGGTACAAAAAAAAGTGTGACAAAGACGTCTGAGGTGGTTACATTAGGAAGGGGGTTTCTTGCAAAAATTGCCTTAAACAAAACAGGTTCTAATTTAAACCTTACTATTGAATAGATACACAATCTTAAACTTGTTTATCCTTCTCTAATTATACTTCAGAAATTGAATCTTTTACATATGATAAATTCAAACACTGATTTTACACTTACTTAGGCCATGGGATAACTACAAATTCAGATTAAAAACAGCAAGATTTCACATACTTACATAGTGCTCATGTCTTTTATTAACCAGTTGCTCTGATCAGAGAAATCTACTATAAAAGGAAAAGTCAGGGACATGTGACATAAAAAATATGACAAGATAGAACATCCTTAGCTCTATTTGAATTCAGATAAGAGTCACAGTTCTCCAATCATGCAGTATCAATTTCACATAATAGCCAGACTCAGGAATAGTCAGGTGGGAAACATTCCTTCTCAAAGGAACACAGTGGGGAAACTAAGCCAGGAGGATCCCATCCTAGATTGAGGCTAAGATTGTCCTCACGGCCTTTTCCCAGATGCAGACCTTGATGTGTTAATAGTACAGGATCACATTCCCTCTGAGTAACTTGTGGCATTTCTCTCAGATACTGATTTAATAGAGACTACTATATTCAAATTCAAACTCAAAACAAAATTAATTATAGTTCCAAGAGCCTTTTACCTCAAACAGCAAGTTTCACCAATCACAGCTTAAAGCCAGATACAGTTAATTTTACTCTCATGGAGTTGCAATAAGCAATAAAGATTTACCAGGACTCACATACATAAGAGATTTCATTTAACATTTTTCCTTTTCAAAATTTAAACTTGTCCTGGTGTAAAAGCCAATCATTAGAAATCATTTCTACACACTTGCAAATTCTCAGCAAGCTAAGTTCATTGTTTAGGAACTGCATAACCTAAACAAATTCTTTTCTCAGGGCAGATGGCCTTGCCCACACAGGTGGTTTCCAAGGGCCTTGGCAAGTTTACAAAATAAGGGGAATTGCTTTATACCCAGGGAGGGGCTAATCTTGGTACCCCTGCCTGCTGAGTCCAATATCCCAAGGAGGACTGTTTTGAATGGGCGGAACCAAGCTGGATAAGGCTTTTACCCAATCCCCTTCTTTTCACACAGTAATCAATTAACAATTCTAGGTTTTAACATTAAAACAGTAACTTCAAATAACTTAGTTAACAATCTTATAACTTTCACAAGTGATAGTCACATTGTTTTAGCTATAAGCCCTTCTTTAACTACAGGTAAAGGTGGAAATACCTGGTTTTCTAAATGGCAGTTACAAAACATTATAATACAGGGCTAATAAGGCTGACAAAGTAATATAATTGGTTTTACACAATTTTTTTCACTGTCCTTTAGTTTCTTTAAGTTCATACTATAATAACATCCAAATTATGAAAAACTGCTTGACATAATGTGAGGGATTGTCTGATGTTGGCTACGTGCCACGTGGGGGTTGTGGCAAGATGGGGCAGGGACAAGATATTAGGAAGTAACTGGAGCTCACGCTCCCGAGGCAGGGGGCTGTGCCATGTGGAGTTGTGGTGAACTGGGGTAGGAACAGGATACGGGGAAGTAGCCGGAGCATGTGCTCCTGAGGCAGGGGGCTGTGCCACGTGGGAGTGGGACGGCAGAGAATGAGCTCCCTTTGTCATGTCCTCTCCCTAGGTGTAGCGCTAACCCCAGACGTCTCCTTCCTGTATCTGGGCCTAGCCTCCTGTGTCACATCCTATCCCTTGGTGCAGCGCTAACCCCAGACATCCCCTTCCGGTATCTGATCCTACAATCATTCACTGGTAGGCGGGCTGAGGAGGAGGGGCTAGGAAGGTATACAGGGGTGGTAGGGGTCGGAGCTCGTTCTCTCTTGCTCCTGCTCTCTTGCTCTTGCTTTCCTGCTTGGCCTTGCTGTGATGGCCTCTGAATAAAGTTCTAGTGTTTGCACCTCCTGATAGGCTCGTCTCTGTGTTTATCCGGGTGGGCTCTGAAGACTGGTAAGTATGACCCTGGCAGCCTGCTCCTGTTAGAAGGAGAGTGCACGGCGTGACCGGCACAACATAACAATAAAAAACTTTACCAATTTGCAATAATTCTAGATGTTTAAAATTTGAAACAAACATAGTCCCAATTAAGTGACTCCCATTCTTTTGAGTGCATTTCCAAATTTCCTTACATAGAAAATCGGGCATCTCTTCACCATTGACATTGTATACTGGTCACCTCTAATTAAGGAACTAATAATAATAGTTGTTAACATTTTTAGTGTCTGTCCTCTGCTAGGTATTGTGTTAGGCACCTTCCAATCATGTGAGATAAACTGAGGTAACTTGCTTAATGTCACCCAGTTAACAAATTTCAGATCCATACATTTTCCCAATTTACCTTAGTGCCAAACAGTATAATAAATTTTGACTTAAGCATTAAGTTAAAAACATCACATTTCATTTAAAATATTACCAGAATGAATTAAATTACCTTTTAGTTGTGTTCCGGTACACAAAAACTTTTCTCTTGTGTGAGGCAGAAAAGATTAAGTGCTACCTCTATTTTTGATCCCCCTTTTTGTTTCTTGTCTTTCCCTCCACATTCAAAACTTGGCCAGAGTTAGAATGTAGAGAGAGAGAGAAGATTTATTTTTCCCAACAATTCTTCAAAAGTTTCAAAACCAAACCCTCTGTACACATTGTTCTTGCAAATAGATTATACTTTTCTTTTTACCTATACTTCTTTAATTTCTATATGCTTAAACTTTGTTACCTTTTCTTCTGATGGATTTTGATTAAATTCCTTTTAAAACTGCATATATCTTATTTCTTTCTAATTTTGACCTGACAGTTCAAGGATCCTTCTTAACTTGCCTTTTACCAATATATAACCTAAATAATGAAGTATTTTCTCTCTTTCTCTGTCCCATTCATCCACTCCTCTGAGGCTGCTGTAATCAGGGAGGGGCGGGGGGGGGGGGGGGGGGAAGAAAGCGGCATTCCAGAGTCCAGCTGCAGTCTTGGCAACTGGAATGCTATTTTTGCTACCTGGCTACAAAGGATGACAAATTACACACAGGACACTCATTCATACCACACAGACAAACACAGAACAGATACATAATTATGACAGGGAAAATCAAAAAACTGGAGTTAGCTTCTCATATAGTTATCATAATAATTAATTTTTCAAAACAAAAAATCCCCCCTTTCTGGACATATTTTAGCAATGGTACACTAGTCAAAAAGATAAAGAACAGTAGTTGCAATATTGTCTAATAAGGTCATGACATAAGGAGCGGTAGGGCCATAAGCCGAAGCTGCCTGTTTAAGTTCTTTTAGTATTTTGAAATTTAAGGTTTCATGTTGTCTTATAATATTAGCAGGATTTGCTGGATAACGGATCTCAAGGACAGGAAGAGCTTGAAGAAACTCAGATGGTACTGTTTCTTCAGATTTTAATGCTCCAAGGATGGCTCTCTGAACTGGAGCAGAGGCCTCTTTAAACATATTATCAGGAAAAGGCTCTGGTGGAGATGGAGGTGGAAAGGGCTGTGTCAGGCAAGCTAAGAAATCTGTAAAGGTTTCTTGAGCACCCTGTTTTATTTTAGTGAAGGAGGTTCCCCTATCCTGTGTTCCGGGTACTTCTTCCCCTATTTCCTCTGCTCTTTTTATTGCCTCTTCTAAAAGTCCTTTACACTGAACTTTCATCCCCTTTGGTAGTTCGTTCTGATGTTCCTGACTATTTTCCTCTCTATAGGAAGGACATCTATAAGAGGGTGGGGGTCTTAACAGGGCTGTAGGTTGTGTGTACATTAATTCACCCTCATCATTCTTTCTAATTTTTTGCTGCTCATTAAATACCTGACTTATCTCTTCTTCCTCTTCAGTCCCTGCCCCTGCATCTTTTTTCAGGATTTTTGTTGCTAAAGGTACTTTTTCTGGAGGAGTGAGGCAGATTTTTAACCCACTCCATATGGAAAATACAGCTATGGAAAATGCACCTGGACCAACTTCCTTGGAATATTCACTCATTTGTCTGCCCACCGTCTCCCACTTTTCTAAGTCTATGTTTTCCTTTTGTGGAAACCACAGGTAGCATGTTTCAACACTGTCTAAAAATTCCTGTAACTGACTGCTTGTGATAAGTAAACCCCTTTCTTTCACTATTTTCTGTAAGAGTCTCAAATAATATTCTCTATCTTTGTTCCCACTTTGTGTTTGACCCATACTTTCGACCTTAAGTGCGCCTCTTAAAACCGAAAGTATGTGCTCTTGGCTGTTCCAAAGTGATGCTGTTTTCTTCTGCTCTAAATACCGAGCCCCTTTGTTTCTTTTCCCTACTATTCCACTTAGCCTGGTGTCCCCTTTAGCCCTAAAACTGCTAAAGGTATGTATTTTGTGCTTTTTGCTCTCTTACCTTGTTTCCACAGCGTCGAGCTGCCAAGGTGTTTCTTTGTCCTTTTTATTTTCTCCAGAGTCCTAAGAGAGCTGCTCCCCTCAAACCGTTGCTTTCAGGTCCCTGTCTAGGCGCCACTTGTTACCAGCAACTAAGAATCACACCTGATGGGAGAGCGTGAACTGAAGAAACATGGGCCAGGCAGGTCAGCCAAGACTGAACCATTTATTCATCTGAGGGTCACAGCATATATAGGAAAAAGTTTGGAACTTCAAAGAATTCCTTGTATGGGAAAACTATGCATATTCTGTAACTGTTACTGATAACTTTCAAGGTTCAGAGCTCGGTAAAAAAATGTTTTCAGGACATACATCAAAGGAGCATACAATAAAAGTATCAAGAAGAAAGGATTACATACATTTTAAACCAACTGGTTACAAGATAGAGATAAACAGTCAATTAACAGGCCTTGACAATCATTCTCAGGGCTGTCTCAGGTTCTTATCTCAAAGTATGTGACTAGTCCTCCCTAGTTTGCCACATGTTATCCCTCATGCCAGACTTTTATAGTGTCACAGTAGGGCAGTTCCAGGAGCCCCTTAATGAATAGAAGAGTGGTGAGCCAACAGCCCTTGAAGGTAAGAACAGGTAGGAGTTAAATTCCAACCTGAAATCTTCAATCCTTTTCTGGTCTGATCAGAGCTGGCCCTCGACAGATTTTTAGCTGAGCTATTTAAAATCCTAAAAGATGATGCTGTTAAAGTTCTACACTCAATATGCCAGCAAATTTGGAAAACTCAACAGTGGCCACTAGATTGGAAAAAGATCAGTTTATGTCCCAATCCTAAAGAAGGGCAATGCCAAAGAATGTTCAAATTACCAAAAAAATTGTGTTCATTTCACACACCAATAAGTTTATGCTTAAGATTCTGCAAGCTAGGCTTCAGTAACATTTGAACTGGGAAGTGCAGGCTGGCTTTTGAAGAGGCAGTGAAACTAGAGACCAAATTGCCAGTATTCACTAGATTATAGAGAAAGCAAGGGAGTTCCAGAAAAACATCTACTTCTGCTTCATTGACTATATACTAAATTTAGCTTTTGACTATGTGGATCACAACAAAATCTGGCAAATCCTCAAAGAGATGGGAGTACCAGATCATCTTACCTGTCTCCTAAGGAATCTGTATATAGGTCAAGAAGTAATAGTTGAACTGAACATGGAACAACTGATTAGTTTAAGATTGGAAGGGAGTATGAAAAGGCTGGATATTTTCACCTTATTTAACTTTTATGCAGAGGATATCATGAGAAATGCCAGGCAGGTTGAATCAAAAGTCAGAATTAAGGTTGCTGGGAGAAATATCAGCAATCTCAGATATGCAGGCAATACTACTCTGAAAGCAGAAAGTGAAGAAGAATTAAGAAGCCTCTTGATGAGGTGAAAGCATCTAGTAAAAAAGTTGGCTTGAAGCTTAACTTAAAAAAAAAACACAAAAACCCAAGATCATGGCATCATGTCCCATCACTTTCTGGCAAATAGATAGAGAAGAAACGGAAGCAGTGACAGATTTTATATTCTTTGGGCTGAATGATCACTGCAGACAGACAATGAAGCCATGAAATTAAAAGACACCTGTTCCTTGGAAGGAAAATTATGGCAAATCTGGAGAGCATGCTAAAAATCAGAAACATCATGTTGCCAACCAAGGTTTGTATATTTAAAGCTATGGTTTTTCCAGTAGTAATGTATGGCTCTGAGAGTCAGATTATTAGGAAAGCTGAGCACTGAAGAATCAACACTTAAGGTGATGGAGAAGAGTTTTTTGAGAGCTCACTGGACATCAAGATGATCAAATCAGTTAATACTTAAAGAAATTAATTCAGACTATTCATTGGAAGGACAAATACTAAAACTTAAATACTTTTACCACATAATGAGAAGACTAGACTCAATGAGATTCCCTGATGTTGAGAAAGATTAAAAGCAAAAGGAGAAGGGGAAGATAGAGGATGAGATGGATTGATAGTGTCATAGAAACACTGAACATGAGCTTGGACAGACATCAGGAGATAATGGACTTGGTGTGCTATGGTCCAAGGGGTCACAAAGAGTCAGATGCGCCTAAATAACAAAAACCAAGAAGAGCTGTGGTGGAAGATGGAGTTAACAGAACGTTGTGAACCTTCTATAAAGGAAGGCTTTGCAGGAGTTGAGCACTTTTCCCTCCAATTAAAGGGGAGAGGTGATTGAGGGTGAGTCGAGGTGTTGAGTATCAAATCCTGAATCATTCTTCGTGGAGATAAGATTGCAGGTTATGCTGGGGCGGAGCACTTTGCAGAAAGCGTAAGGGATGGATTATGCTCAGTCAGAGCCAGGGTTCCAACCACATGTCCTTGTTCTTTCCATCACTAACCTGCAGAGTCATCTTGGGGGGTCACTTTACCTTAGAGTCGGTTTTTCCATGTGTTAAATTTCGGTAACGCCTACATGCCCTTCGAATCTCCAGAAGCCTCAGTCTAAACTTCGAGCTCAGAGGGAAGCACCAGCCTCTCCCGACCCTCACCTAGGCAGTACCAGTACCAGCCCCGCCCCCTCTACAAGCTCCTCCCCACGTTAGTTAGGTGGGCGGATCCCGCAGCTGCTCGCACCTGTGGAGGCTGCCCCAAGCCACACCCCAATATGCTAATAAGACGGGCGGTCCCACAACTCCTGAGCCACATCCCCCACAATTCAGCGCGCCTTCGGCGACGTGGAGCTGCCGATGGGTGGCGGAGGGGGCGCCCTATTGTGACGGGATCCGGCGAGGAAGGGGATTAGGGGGAACCGGGGGAGAACTTCTCCCGCCCGGACGGCACCATGAGCTCCCTGGGTGGGGAGACCTCGTCGTCCGACGCCTCCTCTCCGCCCCCACAGGACGACGGCATGATGTGGTGGTACCGTTGGCTGTGCCGGTTGGCCGGGGTCATGGGGGGCATCTGTGAGTATTCCCCGCCCCCACCCGTCGGCTCGCTCCCTTCTCCCCAGCCCCTTGGGTTAGGCTCGCGCGCACGCGCGCCTCCTATGTGAGCCGTCCTCCTCCCACGCCACCCCCTCCCCATCTTTTACACGCTTCCTGTAGGTCACCTCTCCCCCTCCCCTACTGGAGTCTCTGTCCGGGATGAAATGCCTGACCGAACCTCCAGCCCCCGGGCTTTTGCCTCCCCCACGCCCCGACCGTCTGGGATCCTGGTTCTCCATACGTGTTATATGGAAAAGCACGTTTTGTTTAGGGGGAGGGCTAGGAATGAAGCAGCGCATCCATCTTTTCCTTCCCGACATCCCCCTGCTGTCGATCTCCCAACAGCATTATCCTTATTCACGGCAGCAGTTGGTTGGAAACGTCTTTTTGTCGAGTAGAGTCTTTGGCTTCGTCCTTTCTCACCAGCTCCCCTTCCCGTGGCTTCTCTGTTCCCCCACTCCCCCAATAAATAAATAAAAAGCCCGTGCAACTCTATTCTGACACAGCAGAATGTCACAACAGGAAGCGGATGAGGAAAAATTTCCTAGGGGGATATTCTAGTTGTTAAATACCTACTATGTTCAAAGCTCTGTGTCTGGTGCAAATGAAGAACAGAACTGACCTGGCCCTCAGGGATGTCAGCACATAGACTGGGGAGCATAGATTTAGAGTTGGAAGAGCCTTTAGAAATAAGAATAATTAGTAGCCAACACTTGTATAGTGTTATTATTGTTATAAGTTATAATACTATTATATAGTATTATTATGTGCCAGGCACTGAACTAAGAGCTTTGCAATTATCTCATTTAATCCTTACGAGAAACCTGGGAGGTAGGTAGATACTATTATCCCCATTTTACAAATGAGGAAACCGAGGCAGAGGTGGAGTGGTTTACCCAGAGTCACACTGCATGTGGGACAGTAGGCTCAATAGGACTATGTTACTGGATAGGATCTAGATGAAAGAATAAGGGTTGGCCTTGGGTAGGGATAGTGGACCTCCTACCATTAGCTCAACTTTGCGATGGGAGAGTTGCTAAGCTACTAATGGAAAAGGTTCTGAGCCCTAAGATATAGATGGGAAGGAAATGGCTGGTGATCTGATGTCACAGAATACAGGTACAACAGATATTTGTAGAAATAATAAACGTATTCTTGGTCGGGTGGGAGGGAGGTGAAACTCATTGTTAGGTAGGGCAGAGGAGACTAGTGGGCCTCTCCTCCTTGGCAGCTTAAACTGGCACACTAAGGAAAGAATTTTCTCAACTCCCAGCTCTGACAAATGCTTGATCTCAGGTTGAGGTTCTTCCTGCTAACCAACCCACTTCTAGTTTTTCCTCTTTCACATTTGATTATGTGTGCTTGGTTACAGTTAGGGATAGGGAGTGGACCTGTGATGTTATTGGTATAGAGAGCTCTCCACATGAGGATATTCCCTTTTACCAATACAGGTCAGAAGTAGATTGAGGAACTGGATTTGAAGAAGTATCAGTCTGTATACTGAAACCTTCTATTTTGAGGACAGGATTTAGGTCAGAAAGACTGTGAACCAGGCACTGAACTCATTGCAGAAAGGAGAATGGCATGGAGGTTGGTAGAGAAAGACCACCAGGACCTGGATTTGTTGATAGTGCGATTTAAATGCTAGTTATTTAAATAGTGTAAACCTCAAAAGAAGAGAAGTTGCTGAGTGATGGTGTTTAGAGGGAAAGTCTAGAAGTAGTAATGAGGAGCAAGTAGTATTCTAACTTCCCCAATGAGACCAGTGAATAGTGGGGTATATGAGAGAAAGTATAGAAAGGAAGGAAAATGAATTTTTGAAAGAGCAACTATTGCATTCCAAAGATTTCCACCCCCCACATATATGTGTGTATATACATACATGTGTTATATATGTAATATATATGTATTTACATGTATGTGTATATTATCTGCTTAGCCATGCCTCCCTTTTTCCCCACTAATATTAAGCATTGAGTGTGCTAGAGAGGTTAAAAAGGAGGAAGGGATGGTGGGGTGGAGGTGGGGAGATTTGGGAAAGTGACAGATCTCTGGGCGTCTGAAATAGTTGTTATATAGGAGACAAAAAAGCCCAGCCACCTCAGTTGGATCAGGGTAGAGGCAAAGAATCCTATATACCTCAGTAGTCCCTGATGGCATTATAGTCCAATAATGGATGTTCTTAATGATACCTTTCATTAAGTAAAATTTTAACTGTATCTACATTTTAAGAAGGCAAGGAAAGTGTGTCATACATTCAGTTCATTTTAACGAACATTTATTTTGCACCTTGTGTTAGGCATCCAAAATGAAAAAATGATCATTGCCCTCAAGGAGCTTACCTGTTTTACTGAAGGGTTAGGACATTTAAACAAATGAATAACAAGATAATTTGAGCAGGGAACACCGCTAAGGGGATTAGGAAAGACTCTTGGTAGGAAGTGGTGTCTGAATTATCTTTTTCTTATTTTTTTCCCAATTATCAACCATTTATTGTCCCCCCCCAAAAAAAAACCTTATAACAGGCATAGTCAAACAATGCAAATTCCCATATTTGCAGTGTTTAAAACTATGTATCTCATTCTGCATTTTAGTCTGTCAACTCTGTCAAGGAGGTGGATAGCATTTTTCGTCATTGGTTCTTTAGAATCATGACTAAACAGTATCTTGGTCAGAATTAAAAATTGTTTATTTTTATAATGATGATGTTATGATATACATTGTTCTTCTGGTTATATTCACTTTCTTCTGCAACAAGTCTCTGATTTCTATGAAACCATCTCTTACTTTTCTTATAGCACAGTAGTATTCCATTATATTCATATACATAATTTGTTCAACTATTCCCCGCCAGATGGACACCCCATTAGGTTCCAGTTCTTTGCCATTACAAAAAGACCTGCTATAAATATTTTTGTCCATGTAGGACCTTTTACTCTTTCTTTAATTTTTTTGGGCTATTAATGGGTGAAAGGATATGCATAGTTAAGTAATTTGGGGGGCATAGTTTGAATTGCTTTCCAGAATGCTTGGACCAATTTACAGCATCGCCAGCCATGCGTCCATGCTCTTGTTTTCCTGCAGCCCCTCTAACTTTGTCCTTGTCCTTTTTTGTCCACTTTGCCAATCTGATGGGTGTGAGGCGGACCTCTGCATTGATTTAATTTGCATTTCTCTAATTATTAGTGATTTGGCCTTAGGTAGTTTGAATTTCTTTTCATAAAACTGCCTGAACCTAAGTTGAGTCTTGAAGAAAGCTGAAGATCCTAAGAGAGGAGATAAAAGAGGGAATGCATTAAGCTCAGATCAATGCATTGACTAGCCATGACTCCAGAGAATCAAGGCTGAAGCATGCTGCCCGATTCCTCATAAATGATGGACTAGAAGTACTGAAGGAAACAAGACATTTTTGATGATTGCCAGTATGTGCAATTGTTTGACAGTGCTTATTTGTTACAAGGGAGGGTTTTATTAAAAAATGGGTAAGAAGGGACTAGTAATAATGATACCTGCCCCCCCCAAAAAAAGAAAAAGAAAATAGGGTCATTGAAGTATTTTTTAAAAAAATAAACAAAAATGCACAGAAGAGAACAGAAGGAAGTTCAGAGGGACTCATATTCTATTTATTATATTTTTTTTTAAAGTGATGTGTAATAGAGATTTATGATTTCTCATATAATCTTTGTTTATTTACTTCCCTGGCTTTCTTCAAGATCGATCCATCTTCTGCAGTAGGCTTGCTGGTCATTCCCACTACTAGTGTCTTCCTTTTGAGATTACTTTCCATTTACAGTGTATATATCTTTTATATATATATATATATACATTATATATATGTGTGTGTATATATATATATATAAAAATATATAAAATCTTGCATGTCTTCTCCACCATTAGAATTTGACTTCCCTGAGAAACTCAGACTTTGTTTTTACCTTCTGAATCTCAGCACTTAACACAGTGTTTGGCATATAATGAATACTTAATAAATGTTTGTTGATTGACTCCAACAGAAATGGTTCTGTTTCTTGGTGTTTCTAAAATTCAGAATAACAGAATAAATTATTAAAGCTTAAAAAAGGAGGAGGCTGGTACATTTCAAGCATGCAGGACAACTTGAGAGAGGAGATAGAGTGCTGAGTTAAAGGAACAGAATGTAGGGCAGTTTGGATGAAATGTAGAGTACATGAAAAGGGGAGTCATATGAAATTAGCCTGGAAAGATAGGCAGTAGCCAAACTGAAGGTCTTTAAATGCTAAGTTGAGAAGTTTGTGTTTTATCTTAGAGGCATAAGGGAAGCACTAAAGATTCTTGAGAAGCCGAATGTGCTTTTGGCACCCAGTGGAGGATGAATTAGAGACTGAATATATTGGAAACAGGGGGATCAATTAGGAGGTTGTTGCTATGCGGCAGGACAAGTGATGAAGGCCTGAATTAGGGTGGTGTCCTGAACTAGAGCCTGGCCATTAAAAAGATTTATAGTTAGATGGAAAAGTACAAGGGGACTGGAGTCAGGAAGGCTGGAGTTCAAATCTGATCTCAGACACTTCCTAGTTGTGTGACCCTGGGTGACTCATTTAACCTCTGTTTGGCTCAATTTCCTTATCTGTAAAACAGGGATATAATAGCATCTACCTTGCAGGGTTGCTGTGAAAACCAAATTAAATCATTGTAAAGTGCTTAGCACAGTGGCATATAGTAAGTGCTACATAAATGTTAGTTATTATTATTATTATTATCACAATGGAATAATCATTAGTTACTTGGAATATTTACTTGTGGGGAATAGCTCTTTCCCTCAGTGACAGCTTAATGTAGTACTGCTGTAGTTTCAATGTTCCTGCTTATCCCTGGCCTTGAAACAACAAAGCGATTTAGAAGTCAATATAATTCTTTAAATACTTATTGAACAGTGGTCATAGGATTGTGACATTTAAAAAGTTTAAGAGATGTAGTTTCTGAGTAATTAATCATTTTATTAATAATACTAGCATACTATTAATGAAATGGTCAGTGACACTCTCCAATGTCAAAGACCCTCATGGAACCCAGTCAACACTTATATGCCCTTGGAAGGGTTCAGGTTCCTGAGGATGGCAATCAGCTCTGATTGGTTAACAAGTAATGAGAGAGAATGAATATTATAATGAGAGGTGGACCTATACTAATGAGGAGTCAGAGACCATGACTTTGAACATGTCATTTACTTCCAAATCACCCCAGTTTTGGGCAATTTAATCAAAGAATTTACTTCCACCCAGACCTGAAGAACATCATGGGCTTCCCCACTTAGATGGGTTCTGAATAAGATTGTTAGGAAAGTTAATTCAGTCTTATTATCTGTAGTGCCCTTCCCGGAGTGAAAGAGCTACAGGCTTCTGAAAAAGTCCTGATCCTAATCCAATAATTGATTATTAATATGAGAGCGAAATAATAATTTCTTTTAGGATCGAAGATCTTCAGGGCCTTAATGGTGATCTTGTTCAACCTCATTTTACATTTTAGGAAAATGAGGCTCAAATTGGTTAATCAACTTGTCCAGAGTCATTGGGATAATTAAGTTTCAGAGGCAGAATTTAAAGCCAGTTTGTCTGACTGCAGGACCAATGCTCTTCTAGATCTCTGCCATGGAGCCCAGGCTAAGGTCAATAAACCCTCAGGCTACAAAGGTTATTAAGACACAGTTGCTGCCCTCATAAAACTCACAATTTAGTAGGGGAGACCAAATATTCACCTAGAAGTATAATGCCAGTTGGAATGTCAGAAGCATTTAAAAGAGTGCTATGTGACTTTGAAAGAGGATGGAATTGACTTTTGACCAGGAAGATTTCTCAAAGACTTCTTGGTAAAGAAGAGGCCTTGAGTCAGTCAACAAGCATTCATTAAATGCTTGCTTTTGTACCAGGCTCTGTGCTGAACACTGGGGATACAAAAAAGGCAAGAACAGGCTCCCTGCCCTAAAGGAGCTCGCATTTTAGTAGGGATCAGTAGGGTTTCAATAGCAGAGATGGATGAGGAAACAAGGAAGAGTAGAAAACTATGGAGACATGTGAGGTCTGTAAAGTATTAGGCTTCTTCTCTTCTCTCTTTAATGAAAGAGCCCTGACCTGTCAAAGTAATCTAGAAATCAAAAGAAATTATATAGGTATGTTGGGGTCCTTTTAAAAAAATTTGTTTTTAAAAATTCTGAACTTAAATAAAACAAGCATTTCCATAACTAAGTGGAGTAGAAAAAAAGAGGATTGAACCTGAAACTGCAACTCTACTTGCTATTCATTTTAAATATACAACAAAATTATCATGTGACTTTCGTTTTTTCCTCCTCCCATCTCTAAAGCGATGGCTGCCATTAGACACAAATATGTATATATATCTCAATTCTTTCTCTGGATGCAGATAGCATCTTCCCTCATAGCACCCGACATTTGTAGTTAATATGGGGATTTATAATAGTCAGAATGACTTGGTGGCTCAGTGTTCTTAAAACAGTATTGCTGTTGGTATGTTGGGGTCCTAACTGTCAGAGGAATCCTGTGAAGCCCAAAGCCTTCAGTCTTCTGTTTTCTTTACCATATAACCCAGTTAAAGAATACAAAACAAACAAAAAAAACCTTTTTAATTTTTTCACAAGGAAAGAAAACATTAGAGAAAAGAACTACTTTTCTTCCTGCAAGTTCCCAATAGAACCCTTGCTCCTAAACTTTCCATTCTGTCTGTACTCCCTACCCTGACTGACTTGTGTGAGCAAATCCTCAGCTGATGAAGAATCGTGGTGGTGGGGGTCCAGAAGTTTAGTTTTGTCACCATTTGGGCCATCATCCTGTATTACCTGGAGTTAAGTACTGCCAACACTGCACTTTGGCCTCCCCAGCTGTGAAATAAGGAGTCTGGACTAAATGTTCTAAAGTTTTATGATTCTGTGACCGACTCCCCCTCCCAGGTTGTTAGTTTGTTCTCCTTCCTCAAATTACCACGTGTTTCATGCTCTGCATAGAAGGTCAACTTCTTGAGGGCTAGAAGCCTGTTATTATTATTTTTTAATCTTTGTGTCTCTACATCTAGCACAATGCCTTGTGTGTAAGAGGTGCTAATATAATAGATGTTCTTTGAATTGAATTAATCCAGAACTTAGGTAGCAAGCCTCATCAGCAGCAGAAGGAAGAATAGCCCCTGGAGTCTTCTTGCGGGAGGGTAGATGACTGGCTTTGGGCCTGGCTTGTTCATTTCCTTCCTCTATCTCCTGTAACCCAGATAAAATTTCACTGGAGAAATCCAGTCCGTGTTAGCCAGATCAGGTGCAGAAAAGCTGGTGCAAGTTTAATGGATTGTTTGATGGCTGCCTCACCCTGCTGTGAGGCCTCAGGCTTCTTTTCCTTGCTTAGTTGTCATATTTGAGCTTAGGATCTACCTTCCTCTCTTTGTAGTGAGCTTCTCTGTGCCTGGAAGAGGCACCAGTGCCCCCATGCTCAAGTGAGTTTGACTCAGTTTTGCTCATTCTCCTTAACCACATCTTTCCCAGAGCACAGGTTCTGGTCACATCACTTGCTCAATAAATCCCAGTGGCTCTCTTCTGCCTCTAGAGTAAAGTACTGGCTCCTCTTTTTGGGGTTTAAAGTGATACCCAGTCTAGCTCCATCCTACCTTTCCAGCCTTTTGATACATTACTTCCCTTTACACACACAGTGGTCCAGCCAGACTCGTCTTCTTTGCTGTTCCTCACATTGAGCACTCTATCACCTGACTCCATGTCTTTGTCCTCCAGACCTGGAATGCCCACTCTCCTCTCCTCCAGCTCTTAGATCTCTGGTTTCTTTCCAGGCTAAGCCCAAGCATCATCTTCTGTGTGAAGCCTTACCTGATCCCAATGCTGCTAATCTTCCCCCCTTCCTCCCCAATCCCCCCTTTACCTTCGTTTGTATATACTTATCTGGATATATATTCTTTCCCTATAGCATGAAAGCTTCTTAGGGACAATGGATGGTTTCCTTTCTGTCCCTTATGTTTGCCAGTAGACAGATTTCTTCTACCCTCAATAGGTATCCCTCAGTAGAATGAGAGCAAAAATCCCTAGGACATAGTAGCCAAGGGCCAGCACATAATAGATTTAATAAATGCTTGTTGATTGATTTCCTCTTGTCCCATCCTCATTGTCTAGTATGACTCTTCATTGAGAGCTCACTGCTTTCAGAGCACTGGTCTGGATTCCAGGGAAAATACTAGAGAAGACCATATTCCTGTCTGCCATAGAGTCAGATTTCTTGCACTGTAGTAGTGTCAGCATGAAGTTGGGTGAAGAGAACTGAACTTGACCTTGTCCTCTGATTCCCTGTGTGACTTTGCTTCTCTGAGCTTATTTCTCAAATAAGTAAATATGTATAAAAGTACTTTGTAAAGTTTAAGTTGTTAGACAAACCTAAGGGATTTTAGTTATTTAATAATGCAGAGTTCCAGCCAGGATTCCTGCTTGGCATTGTTTCTTTTTTGCTGCTAATTCTAGTAAATATCTCTTGTTTTCAAGCTTGTGCAATTTCTGGCCTCTTCAACTGTATCACCATTCACCCACTCAACATTGCAGCTGGTGTGTGGATGATGTAAGTAACACCATTGATCTTGCCTCTGTTGGGTGGTCTGTTGAGTGGATGTGATTTTCAGGTCAGGGCTCTTTTTTTTTTTTTTTAACATTCATATATATGTTCTACCCCTCTTTTTGAAGCAACTGGCCGATAGAAGCACTGGGCCTGGAGTCAGGAAGACCTGGATTCAAATATGCCTTTAGATACTATTTGACCATGGGCAAGTCACTTAAGCCTTCTTTGTCTTAGTTTCTTCAGTTGTAAAATGGGGAGAATAATAGTACTTACCTCCCAAGATTCTTGTGAGGATTAAATGAGATATTTGTAAAGTGCTTAGCATAGTGTCTAGTACCTAGTAAGTGCTTAATAAACCTTTCCTTCCTCCTTCCTTCCTCCCTCCCTCACTCCCTCCCTGCTTCCCTTCTTCCTTCCTCCTCCTTCCTTCTTCCTTCCTCCTCTCCTTCCCTCACTCCTTTCCTACCTAGATTCAGATAGGGAGTCTCATACTCAGACTCTTATCGGAGCATTATGCATGGGTTTCCACATTGTAAAAAGAATTTGGAAAAAATGAATATCTTGTTGGGACCCTGAGCAGCAGCAGAACTGGGAATATCAGGTGGATGCCAGGACTATGAGAACCAGGCTGTAATATAGGAGTATGTAGGTACAAGTGGCATTAATAAACTTGGGGTAGGAAGATTGGGGATTCTGTACAAGGTACCAACTATCAGAATACCCTGAAATCAGCCTGATAGTGAGTCAAGGTCTACCTCAATCATATGATTTTTAGTTATTTCTTTCTGGTGTTTCTGCCTCTGTTTCTATTAATTCATAGTCTTTTATTGTGTTGGAACTCTTCTTTATTTGTTTTTGAGGTTTTTTTTTCTTTAAAAATTATTTTTTGAGAGTTTCTAGTAGTTACTTTTCATTTTAGTGTTTTTGTGCCTATTTTTGAAGGGAATATTGAGGAATTGGGCTTTTTTCCCACCTCCCACGCTCCTGTCTCCCACTCTTACATGCTTCCTGCTGGAGTGGAAACTAGTCCCTTCACATAGATGGTGAGGTCATGGGTGGGAGAAGCAGGTCAGTGATAGCATCTCGTTGGGGGGGGCAGAGGTATTGGGTAAAGCTAGATATAGACCTTGGAGAAGGTCCAGAGAGGAGCTCCCAAAGAGATAGAAAGTAGGCCATTTTTCAAGAGTTGGTAGAGAAGAAAAGGTCAATATTCCTCATATGACTGAAAAGTTAGTTGCAAAGAATAAGCTGAGCAGTTCCACTGAGGATCAAATAAGAGAAAACAGGGAGTTGCTAACTAGATGTATCAGGTAGTTTTAAAAATTATATGTAAAGGGAGTTTGGTTAAACATAAAGAACTTGCTTTTCATAGATTACAAATGCAAAGAATTAAAAACTAAAGAGGAGTGGGGAGTAGTAGTTTATGTCCAGAGAATTTTATAAAGATAGCTGTCTATTTGTTCCTACTGGCTTATATATTCATAGAATGGCAGAATTATAAGAGGTGTAGGAGAGTTTAGAAACTGTAATTCAAACCCTTGTTTTAAAGAGGAGGACAGCTGAAGCCCGAAAGGCAGTGCCGTATCCAGGATTACATGGTGAGTTAATAGTGGAACGCCCTGCCCAGCTAAGAGTGGGCTGGATAATATGGTCATTTGGGGTCCCTGCAGCTCCAAGGGTCTTGAGTCTAACTTGTTTTTAAATTATTTTTCTGCTAAGCAGAGATTTTTTCCCCCCAGCTATCATTTGGCCAGTGGGCACATTCTTAAAAATCAGATAATTTATGTAAAACACTTGCTTCTGTGATAGTCAATAAGAAGAGTATAGGAGAAGTATGAGACCTAGAATCTCACCTCAAGGAATTTACATGGTAGTTGGAAAAATAAAATGAACATCTAGAAAACAGTTAGAGAATAAGTGCTAAATTGTGGTGGTGCTATGTGCAGTAGCATTCCAAGAAGGGTGAGGTTTGTGGCCTTAGGGCCAAGGATAGCTTCCTGGAGGAAGTACAGCTTGAACTATCCCTTGTAGAATGGGTAGGATTAAGATCCGTGGCTGAGAAACTTGGGAGAGCATTTTACATCCTTCTTAGAGTCCTTTTCCTTAACAATATGAATGACAGATTAGCATGCTTGGGACAAGTCATTGAGTGGGGTTTGGTTTGCCCTGTACAATTGGCCAGCCATTTGACTTTCACCATTTCTCTTCTGCCTCCTACAGGTTAAATGCCTTCATTTTATTTTTGTGTGAGGCACCTTTCTGTTGCCAGTTCATCGAGTTTGCAAATACAATTGCTGACAAGGCTGACCGGCTAAGGTCTTGGCAGAAGGCTGTTTTCTACTGTGGGTAAGGAGACCTGACCAGCAGTCAGAAAAACTTCATGGCATTAACTGTTTGTTGGCTTCTGGCCTGGAGCACAATGGCTAGGACTGCTAGATGCAAACTATTCCAAATGGTTTTCCCTTTTCAAATCCATTGTTTTCCCACTTAAACATTACCTGCTAGGAGAATAGGAACTGAGATTGAGCAAGTAGAGAGGAGAAGATTGAGGGGTAGCTTCATAACAGTATTTACCATAATTCTGTGAAGAGCTTAGCTTCGCATTTGCTTGTAGATACTCTGCTGAAGTTACTTCACTAAGTATTTACTGAGCACTCAAGTTAGCCTGTATTAGCTACTCTGTGGAGATGGAGAGTCAGAGAGACAGGAGACATTGTCCCTACATGCAAGCTTACAGTCATAGTAGAATAAATGTAAGACATATGTATCCATGAAACAGAATGGTGGAGACACACTGTGGCCAAACACAGAATCAGATGAATGCCTCAGTACTGAGGCAATATCTCCCTTGCATATCAGATGTGGAAATTTTGGGTGCTTGTCTCTGTGCTAAGTGCTATGGTGATACAGAAAAGTATGAAACCCTGAAATTCCCCCTGTAGCTCAGATATAGGATGCAACAGGAATAGATCCTCTATTGTAAAAAGAGGACTGACCAGGGAGTTGAGACCCAGGTTCTAGGCCTAGCTTTGCCACTAATTTGCTGTGTGACTTTAGATAAGTCATAGTCTGTCTCTGGACCTTGGTCTCCCCATCTTTAAAAGGAGAGGGTTGGATTAGAATCATAGGTTCCTCCTCCTGGGGGGCTCTGGAACGATCCAGGGAGGCAAGTAGCCTTGGGTGATACAAAATTTTTTTTAAAAAAATGCTAAAGGGTTAAAGAAAGTAGATTTCCAGGGTGGTGCTGGGTAATTTTTTTTTTTAAAGGGGGCAGTAGGCCTAATAAATTTGGGAACTTCTGGACTAGATGATCTCCAAGTGGAAGATCAGAGTGAGGTGGAGTTGGTCTGGAAATTAAGGGGGGCAACTGTACTTACAAGTAAGTGTGGAGGAGTCTGCCTCTAAGGAGCCCCCCTAATCTCTGGTTTTCTTGTCTGTTTCTCCACAGGATGGCAGTTTTCCCCATAGTCATCAGCCTGACTCTGACCACCCTCCTGGGAAACGCTATTGCCTTCTGCACAGGCGTGCTTTATGGACTTTCTGCACTTGGCAAAAAGTACGTCTGCTTCTTCAGCTAATTTTGATGTTGCCAAGTCATTTGTTGTTGTTGACTGTCCTGACACCTGTAACTAAGGAGGATCTGGAGGTTCTTTCCATTTTAAGTCAAGACCATGTAGTAATGCAGCGGCTGACCAAGATCATCAGTTCAGCTTTTCTGATGGCTTAATACCCCCTTTAAGGTCCCAAGGGAGCACATTACGGAGAAAGACAGGCTAAACATGCCCGAGACTCCTGGCATGTCATCCTCTGGCTGGAGAGTTCCATTGGGTTTCTCTGACAGTCTACAGGGGTACTCTTTCAGGAAAACCAAAGGGCTGAGCAGAGCCAGTCACCAAATCAGTTGGGGGTCAAATGCAAAGACTCATGGAGTTGAAGAATATGACATTGTAGAAACAAAGAGTAGGTATGAGTAGGAGATGGGGCATCAGTGACACTCAGGTTGGTAATCTCTCTGGTTTTCTGACTCCCTAGCAGGTTATTTCTTACCAACTCCTGGAGTTTAGCTGGAGGCCAGATGAGAACAGGAAGCTCCAGCATAGCAGATAGAGTACCAAACTTGGAGTCAGGAGACCTGAGTCTACCACTAACCACCTGTGGGACCTTAGCAAATTGCTTCCCTTTTCTGGGCCTCAGTTTCCCCATCTTTAAAATAAGGGAGTCAGACTAGCCAGGGTTGGGGAACCTGCAGCTTTGAGGCCATATGTGGTCCTCTGGGTCCTCAAGTGTGGCCTTTTGACTGAATCCACACTTCATAGAACAAATCCCCTTAATGAAAGGATTTGTTCTGTAAAACTTGGACTCGGTCAAAAAGCTGCACCCAGGGACCTAGAAGGCCACATGTGGCCTCGAGGCTGCAGGTTCCCTACCCCTGGACTAGACCATCTCTAAAGTCCCTTCCTGCTCTGTGATTCCCTATGGGTGTGGTTGGTCTTTGGGAAGAATTGGTGCCAGAGGACAGTAATCCCAGTCAGCTTCGAGGCAGAACAATTGACAGCAGAATAGCCCATCTCACAATAGGACTGTGGATATGACAAGTTGGGGACAGGGTCGGTCAAACTATTTCTGGTTTAAAACTCACCAAGTAAAACACCCTATGCTCACAAAACTTAGCATCTCCCTACATCTCTCCTAACAAAATTGACCCAAGGGACCAAGTTCCTTAGAACCTGTAACTAATGTTTATAGAGTTTTGGTGTAGCTTAATCCACCCTAAATTCAGTCTCAACCTACAGGAGGAAAATTATAGTTTACTTCTTGATTCTTACTCATTGCTCTGTCTGACGGTATCATGACTCCTTTTTTCCTCATAGGGGTGATGCAATTTCCTATGCAAGGATCCAGCAGCAGAAGCAGCAGGCAGATGAGGAGAAACTGACAGGGACCCTCGAAGGGGAGCTGTGAGCATCTGGCCCAGGATCGGGGCCTTCCTCTGTGGCCTTAAGATGAGCCTTTCTTCTCTAGTTCCGGTTTGCTGGCCTTCACACCTTCCCTTTCTGTGGGAGGACAGACACTTGGTCAAAGTGGAGTGGAGAAGACAAGGACTATGTGTCAGCACATGGCAACTTTGAGAAAAGCATTTAATTAGAGAGTCTTGGACAGTGCCTAGTGTATAGTGAGTGCTTGGGAAACACTAACTCAGGTGTTCCTGCCTCTCCATCTTTCTCACCCTGTCAGTTGAAGACATTCTTGCATCCTTCACCAGACTTGCATCTTTTGACCTGGATCTGCCTATTGACTCCAGGTCAGCCAGGGATGAAATTAACAAGGTCTGCGGCAGGCACTACAGAAAATTGGAGCAGAAATCATGAATCACAAGACAGGTCTGGAAGACAGGAGTCCTGTGGAAGAAGTTTGGCTGCCCAGCTTCCTGGGGCCATGAGTTCTTCAGTTGGAAATGGTGCAGAGCAAGCAACTTTCACATTTGCTGCCCCTATAGACTAGTTTGTGACTGGCTGCCAGATTGACTTTCATACTTAATATATTTTGAAAATTATCTAATGACCCAATAGAGGTGTGGGAGTAAACACTGCTTCCCCATTTCCACTACCTGAAACTAACTGAAAGAATCTTTCATCCCTGTTCTTCAGAGGTAGAAGATACCTGGGATTCTGGCCTTGCTGTACAGGACAGGGCAAAACATTCCCATTACATCTGTTACATCAAACTGACATTCAAGGCCATTTCTGAATCAGGGACAAAGTGTGGTTCAGTGATGGCAGGGGCTGCATTTCAAGAGGCCAGAGTCTGGTTTTCAATCTGCCTTCACTAGGAGTCAGGTTCAGGAGGTCAGGGCCAGAGCTATCTGTAGGCATGAGGCATCATCTTGATCTTGGGCCCAGCTTAGCCTCCTATTTCTTCCTCTTTGCCTTTTGTCCCTCCATTTCCCCCACTTGCTACATCAAGTTATGGAACTTTGAAAGCTCTGGATCCTTATAAGCTGTCTGTAAAGGATCTTCCAGTTTCTCTGATCACCTCTTCTTTATATCTCACTGGGGATGCAAAAGGCTTTGGAGTGAAAAGATAGACTTGAGCTTATTAATATGTGAGATGTGTCTCCTCCCAGTAGTTTCTTTGACCCTACCCTGGTAGTGCTGGGGTCAGCTGGAGCTCAGGGCTAGGATAACTGGCTACTGTGCTCCCCTCAGCATGCTACAGGCCCAGGAAGGTTCTTGACTGGTTCCTACAGGAGGGAGAATAACCTGAAACCATGGGAAGTGTTGGGGGAAGAGCAGTCCCAGTGATATTCCCTTCACTTACCTCTGAATTTTCATGGGATTTTATGCAAATCACTCTACATGCCATCCTGCCTGTCACTTGGTGATTCCCCATTGGCCTCCTGGGACCAGGGGGTAGCCAAGCCCCGCTATCAGCAGGAGGTGCTTGGTGCTAAGGTGTACAGAGAAGCACTCCTGAGCCTTCCTCTAGGTGAGCCTAGAGCAGGGGCTCTGATGCAGGTCTTCTTCAGTGACCCAGGTCCCACATGTGTGGGAAATAGCTCAAGTCAATTTAGAACTGACCAAAATAGAACCTTCCTCTATGGCCTCTTGGACTGTAGTTTTGGGTTCATTATCTCTGAAGATGGATCTGTCTTTCAGACCAATGGGGATGTGGGCAGAAATCACACCAGCTGACTCCGAAGCCCAAAGTCCCTACTTGTACCATCCATTCTTAAATGTTTGCACTTGCTGTTCTTTCCCATGTTGAGATATATTCCCCGCATTATACCTTTTCTTCCTCCAAGCCCTCAAGCCCAGTGAATCATCTTGTATGAGCTACAGTAGAGATGCAGGTGTCTGGTAATGAATCCAGGGTGAGATATATGGCATACTACCCCAAATTAAAGGCAGGAATGGTGGTTTTGGCCTGAGGCTGCTCTACATTGTGGCATTAACATCTGTCCTAGATTGGGATCTGGGCATGGAGAGGAAGCTCACGTTAGAATCATTTCTTCTTCCACCACAAGCTATTTGCTTCCTGGACTACTCACTAATCTCATTTGCCACCCTTCCTTTTCAGACATATCTCCTCCAGTGCCTGTGACTTCAAACTACACATCACTACAGTAATCATTCAGTCTTTATGCAATGGTCTGATCTGAGCTGGTATAAAAGTTTCACTTGATCCTATCTTATGCTGGGACAAGAATGATCCTCTCTGGAGTTCCTTTGGTCACTGGCCCTAAAGGACTTCCAGGGTTGCTGCTGAATGGGGAGTACTAGAGGACAGCCCAGCCAAGGCATGAAATAGACCCATGCACTTAGTTGTGCCAGGTTGGCTTGGGGAAGGTGGGGGGAGGCTGGGGATATGGGTCCTCTGCTAATATTTCAGAAGATTTTACCTTGTGGGAAGGTGTTTCACACCTTCCTTTCTTCTTGCTGCAATTTTAATTACTTACTGATTCCAGGTAGATCTGGGAGTTAGGTATAGAGAACAGACTTTATCTGTCACCTTCCATCCCTCAAGGGCTTTGGACTTAGCTTGTGAGAGTACAAACTGTTTGGGAGCTGGACACCCAAACTGAGCCATTGTGTGTATCTCTAGGAGAATTTATATCCCAGACTTCCCCACTGGCAAGGTCATTGCTCACTGGAATTCATCCTAACCTTTGAGTTTTTGACCAGATGAAACCTTTGGGGGTTTGTTGCTGATGTTACTCTTTTGTATTTTTTAAGACAATGATATAACTGACCTCTACCTGTTTGCGTCCTGTGGCCTAGGTGGCTTCTTCCTATCACTTATCAGTATCCTTAACTGACATCCAGGTCACTGATGGCAGCAGTCAGCATTTATTAGTCCCTAGGACATGTAAGGACCTGTCACTGTTAAAATTTTCAGAAGAACTAGTGTAGGCCCTTATAGTGGGCCAGGCCTTATTCCTTTTTGGGTGCAAAGGGATTGATTGATCCCTATATAATATTTTATATCGGCTATCAGAGGCCCAACTATTGTACAAGTAAAAACACTATAGAGCTGGTACATCTCAAGCAAGAAAGAGTCATAATAATGTCTAACATATAACACTAGTCATAATCTCACAGGAGCCTTGTGACCAGGAAGGGCTGAGTAATGGTTGGATGTTAAACACTTCATCAGGAGCTGTGGGCATCCTGGACAGTGTCACTAGAAGTGCAAAACTAGATAAGTGAGGCATTAAACCTTTTCTAGAAAATGTTAGATCTCCCCATTGTCACAGTCATGGTATGGTTGACTTTGTGGAAACAGGTAAGCATATTAGTATGGAACCATACTGTCCACAGAGCCAGATCAAGCTTAGTCTCAGCAAGCTATTTAAGGATAAAATGAGATTTGGCTCTCTGGAGAAAGTCATATGTGCCTTCAGGGAGGTAGCCCATTTCTCTTTGGAGATATTTTTTAGTTCACGGATCACTACAGTGACCCTCAGCCATAAGTGGCCCAAACAGGATCTGAAGAGCATTGTATTGAGAGCATTGTTGGAGAAGGCAGCAAATGCTTGCAGGATTATCCCATCTTTTTGTGTATGCAGTGAAGACCATTCTACCTCCTTATAGAGTGAAGTGGGAGATTTCTGTCGTCTTTTTGAAAAATCAAGCAAAAACTAAGCAGCAGAGATCTCACTCCAGAGGGGTTGCAGTATACAGAGGAGTCTGGTAGTGGATCTGAATGATTCTCCTGTCAGGCCTACATTTGCCTTTCTGGCCCCTTTGACGGTTTGTATTGTCTGCCTATCTATATATATACTACTGTAGTTCAGGCAGTTACTCAGGGAATTCAGGTGACATTTAGGTTGAGTGTTATGACACCTTATTCCTGTGCTCTGTTTAAGTTTGCTAGTGGATACCAAATCCCTGAGAAGCAGCCTTCATAAGGTGGGCAGACACCATCCTCAGGGGTTGCTGTGAGTGTCCAACCTAAACCAAGAAAGGAGGGTGTTTGTTTTTCAGACGTGAGGATTTTGGTGCATTGGTGCTTTGAATCGGTGATAAAATTGGAAGGAATTTTCAAGGTCATCTAGTAGAACTCTCTTAACAGATGAGATTGTGACCCAGAGAGGAGAGATGTCACGTAGAGTTTATGGCAAAAGCCAAGACTAGTACCCAGGTTTCCTGCTTCACAGGCCAGTGTTCTTCCCATTGCACTATATAATATCCAAAATAAAGGGCAAAGGGAGTCTGAGGAAGATCTGTCTATCCTGAGCCACGGGGGGTTTTGCTGTAGACTTGAATATTTATTTCCTCTTCCAGAATTTTTTCTATCTAGATTTTCCTTGTTTAGGTTTCCAGTGTAATTTGCATTTTGAGCAATAAAATGTGGCATTTGTCAGTATGACTTTTTTTTTTTAAAGCTTTCCTTTTCTGAATGTGTGAACCTGAAAACAAGTGAGATGGGTTGCTTACCAAACGGAAGTTTGGGGCAGGAATAACTACGTTAGTCATATCATAGGGACCACCAAAGTTGTTGCCATTGGGGATGACTACCAGGATAAGGCATAAAGAAGATTGAGTAAAATTCTCTATAAAGTCTCTAGAAGCTTTTGGATGAAGCAGATATTGGAGCACAGAGTTCTTTCGCATTAGGTCAGTAGGTTAGGTCTGGGAGGCAGAACTTTCAGATAGAGGGTCCCCTTGCTGTGTGCAGCTGTGAGAGCTGTGTGTGTGTGTAGCTGTGAGAGCTGTGTGTGTGTGTGTGTGTGCGCGTATAAAGAGAGCATGAGTTGAGAGTGAGCTATATTAACTTCTACACAAATGTGTTAATCATTTCTTTCCTGGTGGTAGGAGGTGCTCAGGAGCAATCCTAGGGCCTTGGGCACCTACAGAACTTTAGAATCTTAGGGATTATTAAGGGTTCAGAGGTTACAGAATTTTAGAGTTGGGTGGAAACTTAGTGGCTATCTGTTCAACTTCCTGTCCCATGCAGGAATCACTTCTATGGCGAATTTGACAGGTGACTAATCTGGCTCTGAATACTTCTACTGATAGGGACCTCACTAAATTTTGAGGTCACTATATGTTGGATGACTGTAAAAGTTCATTCTTACTTTGAGCTGAAACCTGTCTCCTGGTAATTCAATCTAACTGTGACCTCTGGAACCAATTATAACAAATCTAATCCCTCTTCAGATATTTAAACCAGCGGTTACATTCTCTACCTTGACCACCCTTCCTCAACCCCATCAAACCTTTTCTAGGCTACTGAGGAAGCTTCACAGTTTTGCCAAAACCTAGCTCTCCTGGGGCAGGGGTGAGGAACTGACTATCTCTGACAGTGGTAATTAAGGCTAGATGAGGAAAGGTTTCCATACTAAATGACTCTTATGTTATCAGGGCAAAGTTGGTTAGGCCATGACTGGATGGAAAGAGACGGCCAATTGTTGTACTTCCAAGCCTGACAAATACTGTGAACCAAGCCTGAGCTGGGGTGAGGATGTATTTGGGGAACCCAGATTTCTCCAGTGATTTGTCCTGTGCCCTCTGAAAAGTTCTGTTTGGGTTTTTATTTCATGGAAAATGGGCAACCCAGCTAGTTATGGAATTCTGTACAAAAAGAGATCAGGTTCTGGATTTAGTCTCCTTTGTGGGCCAGGGAGCTTTGCTCTCCCACAATCACAGCATGTAAGGACTGGAAGTGACCTTAGGGATTATCTAGTCCACCTCCATTTTACAAAGGTGAAGACTGAACCCCAAGGTGTGGAAAAGATTATGTAGTAAGTGGTGGTGGTAGTAGTAGTAGTCAAAGGAGGTTTGCTCTGTTCTATGAGTACAGACTGGACCCTGATCCCAGCTAATTATCTTGAAAGTTTATTAATCATGAGCAGCTGGGCAAGTGAATGTGGATGGTTTAGGTTAACTCAATCCCACTATAACCCACCCCCCCCCTTGGAAATAATGCATAAAGTATATCATCTTCATTTACAAAGGGCTTTAGACATGGACTTACTGGGGGATTTGTGTGAAATGTGAGCAGCAGGAGGGTGTTTTCATTCTTTTTCTCCTCTCTAAAGAGGTTGTGGACTGGCCAGCTCCCGTCCTCTCCTTTCTTCTCCCCTAAGGGGAAAAGGCAGTGTGAGGTCATGGGGGGAAACCTCAGAGCTAGGTGACAGCTTTCCACCCAACCTGGGGCTTGATTTCAACAGCTCCACTGTTAAGTTCCTGTGACCTGTGTTCTGCCTCCCCTTCAGATCTCTGGGGTCTTTGATAAATGTCCCAGGCAACAGCCATTGACCAGTTATTGGTGAGTAGGTTCTTGCCTCACCAGTCCCCAGAAGCCACATCCCCCTAGAGGTACATATCAATCAGTAACAAGGATTTCTCATGTTATTATAGGGTTTCCTGGTTACCAAAATACAGTCAAATTCACTATTTTGTTTGATCCTCATGATCACTCTGCTGCAAAGCAGGCAGGGTAGGAATTCTGATGCCCAATGAACAGGGAAGGTAATGGGGTGAGAGAGAGGTTGGTGGCAGAGCCAGGCTTTGGAGCTGGCTCTTCTCCTTGTCTAGTGCTCTCTTGGATCTTGATTCTCTGATCTCAGTTGATTAATGAAAACTAGCCCCTTGTCTCTGGCCTTCTCCCTGGGCTCTGCTTGCTTGGCCCACAGAATCTAGCAGTCTGGGGGCAGTGTGACTCTAGAGGTTTCCAGGTGGAGTTGGAGGGCCATATTCAAATCAACTCTATGTATAGCGGGAGGCTGAGACCAGGAATCTCTGGAGACAGAGCTGGGCACCACTTCTCGATCAGAAGGTAGTGTCAGTTCTTCCCACTTCCATCTGGTGTTGCTGTCACCTCCTGATCCCTGCCTCTGAGGACCCCCCAGTCCCCCAAAGTCTGATCTCTCCTCCTGGCCCGGGAGGCTGAGGCACCTTCCTATCTCAGGAAGGACCTTCGCCCTGTCCTGAAGAATGATTCAATTTGTTCCAAGGTCCGGCGCCTGGTTTCTGGCACGCAACAGGCTGTGAAGACTAGATTCACCAGGCACACAGCAGCAAAGAAGTAAAATGGGACTTGAAGGCCAAAAGCATTCTGTAGAATATAGGGAAGGGAAAAGGGGAGGGATGAGAACAGCCCAGTTAGTATCAATGTGTTGCATGGAGAGACAGACCCTTTGCTCTAAAGCCCCAGGAAGCAGCTGAGTCTTGAAACTACTTGGCAGTTGTTGACAAGCAACCTCAGGGATGTTTTCATTACATCCTTGCCTCACTCAGAAACCTTCCCTGGCTCCCCCTTGCCTGCATAACAAGACCTAAGCTCCTCAGCCTGGCCCTTCAAGGCCCAGGCTACCTTTCTAACTTCATCTCACACTACTCTCCTCTACTTGGAGCCTCTGCACCTGTGATATGGTTCACAAAATAGGCTGCATGCTTTCACTCCATAAATTGGATAAACCTTTTTATTTTATTTTTCTTTAAGGCAATTGGGGTTAAGTGACTTGCCCAGAGCCACACAGCTAGTAAGTGTTAAGTGTTTGGTCTGAGGTCGGATTTGAACTCAGGTCCTCCTGACTTCAGGGCCGGTGCTCTATCCACTTCACCACCTAGCTGCCCCCTAATAATCCTTTTTAACTACCTATCTATGCAAGCCCTTCTGACTTTGCCCATGACACTTCCCCTGTGTAGAACGTACACTTCTATGTCTTGACCTCTGAAATCTTATGTCTTAAATGCTACTTCCTCCAAGAATGCTTCTCTGACATGTGCCGCCTCCCAGGGACTCTTTCCTTCTTGACAAACGACAGGTGTAAGGAGGGCCAAGTTAGAGTTATTTAACGTTTGCATTGAGGTTAGTGAATTTCTTTCAGCTCATGTCCTGCCCTGGGAGCTAGCAGAGAGAGCCTAGTGAGTGACTTTTGTCCTGCATTCCCGCAGCTACGCCTAAATGGCTGCCCTCCTTACACTTGTACTTTTGCCACATCACATTTTGCCTTATATTCATTGAAATTTTTTCTCCCTGCTATGACACTATAAACTCCACGAGAGCAGAGAGTGTCCCCAACACCCAGCGTGGTGCATTACTTATATCAAGCAAATGTTATTAGAACAAATGAACTAATAAAAGAATGAATGGATGAATGAATAAATGACCACATCCAGGGATGGAGCGCAGGTGGCTGGAGTCACTGACATTAGAACTGGATGGGTCATTTTGAAAGAATCCCCCCTTCTTAGCCCTTTCCCTCCCATCTCTATTGCCTATATCTGGACCTTGTGAAACGGAATGGGACTCACCTCCACCAGCAGGAAGGACTTAGTAAGCACGAAGGCTGTGAGCCAGCTGACCAGCACACAGAGCCCTGAGGCCACACCTCGGGCCTTCAGTGGGAGGATCTCAGACATGAGAAGCCATGTGATAGGGCCCCAGCCCATGGCATAGCCTGATGGAAAGAGAGTGAGCAAGACCCAAGGTGGGTAGTAGAGGGTGAAAATGACTCTGTGAAAAGAGAAAGCCCTGTTCCCTAAGGGAGTGACTACCCCCCACAGCCTACCCTTTCCAACCCCATTGCAGGGAACTTCTCCTCTATCTTGTTCGGTCATTTCAATTCCGTGGCACCATTTTCTTGGCAGAGATACTAGAGTGGTTTGCCATTTCTTTCTCCAGCTCTTTACAGATGAGGAAACTGATACAAACAGAGTTAAGTGACTTTCCCAGGGTCACATAGCTAGTAAATGTCTGAAGCCAAATTTGAACCCAGGTCTTTTTGACCCTAGGCCCAGTGCAGTATCCACTGTTCTGTCTTGGGAACCCTATAATCAGATAGGCTTCCTGAGACTATCAGTGTTGAGGCATCTGTCCACTCTACATCCCTACCACCAGCTACCCTCGGCCTCTATGCCTTTGATAATGCTGGCTCAGAGGGCGTCTTAGTCAGATTCGCCCCCTTCCCCACACACAGTTATCCACGCACCATAGTCCAGGCCCCCACCACATACATATCCTTAGATTCACATAGACCCAATCCACCACTCCACGCAAATCACAGACCATCTCCCCATTCACAAGCTCATACACTACAGTCACACACCAATCACCACTACGTAGGTACGCATAAAATATGCGTTTCATTCCAGAATCCCAATAACCCTTTTGGGTTCCAGGCAAGGCTTTGGGAACAGAACTGACCCAGGCCCCCCAGGATATGCTGATAGATTAACTTCTCCCACCCTCTCAACCCCTCATTCCTGCCCATACCCTGGGGGATGGAAACTCAGGCAGCACTTACCCATGATGAAGAGCATGGTGGCAAAGAGGGGTACCAGCATAAGGTAGCTCCCTGACCCTGAACTCTCAAGGGCCACATTGGTCAGATCCATGGTGGTATTGGAGACTGGCCGCTGTGGACCCAAGTGGATATAGAGTCCCAGGGCCAGGTTTGCCGCAAACATAATGGATGCTGTGAACCAAGAGGACAAGGAGGTCTCAAAACCAGGGATGAGCGTTGGAGGGCAATGGGGAGGGAGCAGGGCTGTGGCCATACCTGAGACGAAGAGAAGAATCTTACGACCTGCTCTGTCCATGGTGACAGCTGCGATTAGCACAGAGACGAGCCTCATGGCCCCCACGATGGCTGCATCCTCTTCTGGAGGCTAGGACACATGAGGTGGGGGATGTCAGTGCTCCCAAGCCTGGCCTCCCTCCTATCCTGGCAGCTTTCAAGGGCAGGACCAGGGCTGGGGCTTCCCAGGATTTAGGAGGTCCTATCAGTCTGCCCTTGGCTTTCAATGTCTCATGATGAGGTGAAGGAATGAAGGGGTTGGGGAGGGGAACTCACTGTCTCAGGGTTTAGTGCTATGTCCAGCTTCAATGCAGTGGCCATGGGATGGAGCTTGGGCATTTGAGGAGCCCCATAAAAGTTATGAAGAAGTTGTACTAGACTTTTCCTGACCCTTCCCCATCAAAACTCACCCATTCCATGTCCCATTTCCCCAGAATTCTCTGCTAGGTAATCAGACAGTTCAGTCTATGCTGCTTGTTTTGGGATATGATTGTGCCTGCCTTCCAAGAAATAGCCATACATTCTCACAGGGGCTTTCTGGAAAGTGTCTTAGCCCAAAGGAACCACTTTAATGGGGGGATTTCAGGTACTGGTGCAAGTAGTAGGCAGGGTACAGTGAGGCACATGGTATCCTCTTCAAGCATGCCCCACCCCCAATCCTCTAGTGATAGGTAGTGTCTTGCTCTCCTTATGGGTAAGGCAGATATCAGTCAGGTCCCTGGGCAAGCGGCATGGGGCAGGATTGGGTACTGTTCTCACCAGCAGGACAGCAGTGCTATGGAAGATAGACTGCAGGTAGACCAGGATGGGTGTGACACCTGTTAGCTGCTGCAGGAATCGCATCAGAACAGCAATGGCAATGGGCTTGTAGATGAAAGGGTCCCGTAACTCAGTCCACGACAGTCGACTGCTCTGGAGACATGGGGTAGGGGCTGAGGCATACGGGCATAGCCTTTTGGGGTTTCCTCCCCCAACAGCATCCTCCACAGCAACACACTTGGGGTGTCCTAGACTCTCTGTGCCTCATGTCTTTGTCCTTTTCTTCCCTCCCTCTCTTCTCTCTACCCAAAAGAATTGTGAGTTACAGCTCTAGTCATCCTCCCCTAAGAAGGATGAAGAACTTTGTACCTGCTTGAGGTACAAACTTAGGGTAGCCCATTGAAAGAAGGCCAATGAAGAGGAGCCCTGTCTGGGTCACCCAGTGGCTTCCCCTGAGGCAGGAGGCCCTGGCTCTTCTAGCCTAGGGATTCTTAACCTTTGTTGTGTCTTGGACCCCTTCATCAGCCTGGTGAAAGTTATAGACCCCTTCTCAGAATGTTTTTAAATGAATAAAATACATAGGACTACAAGGAAAGTCAATTATATTGAAATATAGTTATCAAATTTTTAAAAGTACATGGACTCTAGGTTAAGAACTCAGGACCAAGTCTTTATCATGTGATGCTCCCATTGGCACTCAGTTTCATATGGTAATGTCTGCCTCCCTTACCTGTTTCTGGACACTGTTCTGGATCTGCTGGAATTCCCTTTGGAAGTCTGTGTCATTCCCTCGGAGCCAGGCCAGGGCTTTCAGGGCTTCCTCTTCCTTGCCCTGGGAGAGGAGGAAGCGAGGGGAGTTGGGCATAAAGCACAGAAGTACCATCATGACAAATACGGGCACCTCTCCAGCCACCGCCAGCCAGCGCCAGGGCATCTTCAAGCCTGAGGAGTGGGGGAGTGGAGAGAGGGCAGAAGAAAGTTAGAGGAGGTCCTAGAATGGGACTGAAGGGATAGGGGAAGAGGTACTAGTCACAGGATATTACCTCTCTACACACTTCCCTGGGTCCCCAGGATCACCAGGCTGGGGATCCAAGGTGGAATCCTGCCTATCCTTCAAGGACCAGCCAGGACCTTCTCCGGGAAGCCTTCGTGGACCACCTTGGCCTACAGAGACCTCTCCTCCCATGGTACTTGCAGCTTCTATTCCTCATATGGCCTGAGTTATACACTATTTATATCAGAGGTTCTCAACCATTTTTTTTGGTCCCCATACCCTTGGTTTTCAGTATAATTTTCTTTACCCCCATTTAATCTGAAAGTAAAAAAAATTCTACTAAATTTCAGCAGAGTAATACAGTTATTGACCAAATATTCCCATACCCCTTGATAGCAATAATAAACTAACATTTCTACAGCATCTTAAAGTTTGCAAAGCACCTTACATATATTATCTCCTTTTAATCCTCACAACTCTATGAGGTAGGTACTATTATTACGAGGAAACTGAGGCTAAGGGAGGTTAAGTGACTTTTCCAGACCCACACAGCTAGTAAGTATCTGAGACAAGAATTTAACTCAGGTCTTCCTTGAATGAATTGGGATTAGGACAATGAGTGGTTAATTGTGGGAACTGGGTGAATCACACTGCCTCTATTTTGTGACTCATTCTGGAGCTACCTCGCTACCTCGGTTCCATTTCTATTCAATTATGGGTCTAGTCCAAATTCTGTCTTGTGAGAAAAGTTTATTCAATTGTGGGAACTGGCAGAAAACCTTATTGGATTGTTTGAACCTAGGCCTGTGTGGCTGGGAAACTAGATCACTTCTCCTTCATGTTTAGACACCCTTTACCAAGGACCAGAAACCCAGTCAGATCCAAAGGTTGATGCAAGGAGTTTTCTTCCACTTGCATATCTCAAGCAATCTTTATGTCTTACCTGAGAACTGGCCCTGTACCGATCAATCAATTATTGTTTCCTTGTTACTTTGATTGCTTACAGACACTTTGGCGAGTGGGATGCCTCCTTTTTTGATTTCAGTGAATTGTACCCATTCACTCTCCCCTCCCAACTTAGAAAGTCCCTAATCTTTTATCTAATTAGAAGTCAGATTATCTAACTTTGTATTGTTTCCTTTTAATTAATTGGCCTTATTTGATTAATTGTTTTTTAATGCATAAAACTCTGTCTCCTTGCCTCCTGTGTTTGGGGTCCAGTGCCTAAGCTGAGGAGGTCTGGTCCTGGTTTATTGGGCAATTTGCCTGCATTGCTTAATAAATCAATACACTCTGCAGATCAACCTTTGCTTCCTCAGTGACTTCATCCTTCTCCTGCCCCCTGGGCTACAGTTTAACCTCAGGTCGGGAACTCTGGGTCGAGGCTGCATTATGAATTATCGTTTCATGTTTCCCATCTCCCCAACTAAACTGTGAGCTCCCTGAGAGCAGCAACTTTGTTCTATTAAGCTAGAGATCCCTCCTCAGGGAATAGCCCGACAGTGATCAGGGCTTTGAACTAGTATGTACTTAGACAAATGTTTGTTTGTTGATTGACTGATTTGTAGTCTCCGCCTCCACCCCACCTCCCCCATCAGAGAAAAGATACTTGCCCAGAGCATAGAGCAAGAGGGACCCGAAGACAGCCATGATCTGGGGTGTGGCCCCCAGAGCCCCTCGAACTCCAGGGTGGGAGATCTCAGACACATAAACCTGTAAGACAAATCATGCTACATGGGAAAGAAGGATGAGTCAGGATGCCTGGGATCTTGGACCTGCCACTAATTGGCTGTTATGACATCAGGCAAATCACTACCTTCATCTGGTCCTTCTCTTTCCTTCTTGGTAAAGGGGGAGGAAATTGTTCTATGGTTTCTCAAATTCCTTCCAGCTGTAAGAGTCTCTAGTGCTATTGTTCTAAGTTCACAACTGGTCCAGGCCTCAAGTGAGAGAAGCTCTTCATTCCCAGCTTGAGGGAGGCCCAGCTTCCATGAGTACCACTCAGGAAACAAGAAAGTGATGCTAGGTGGGGGTCCTAGTCTGTGAGAGTCAAGAGATTGGGCCCTTTATCCTAGTGCTCAAACCAGATAGGACTGTAGATTTAGAACTAGAAAGGGCCTTTGAGGTCATTGGGTATAATCCTTTCATTTTACAGATGAGGAAACTGAGGCCCAGAGAGGTTGGGGGACTTAGCCAGGCTCATACAGCTAGTGTCTGATGTAGGATTTGAACTCCGTTCTCCCTGACTCCAAATCCAGGGATCAATCCATAATACCATCCTACCTTCCAAATAAATGTTTGTTGAATTGAGTTGACTTGACCTTACCCTACATCACTATGGACAAATCACCCATCTCCTCTGAGCCTCAGTTTTTCCTACGTGGAGGGTGACTGTGGCCTATCTCAGACTTGTCAGGGGACACTCACATGGCAAAAGGCTGCAAACACTATAAAAGAGACCTGCTTAGTAGCTGCTTTTGGCTTCCTGGACATCTGGTGCCGATTCTCCTGACACTGCTTCCCTCTTTGGCCTTTGCTTTGCCCCTATCAGGGTCCCTTTATCATCTGCCAGAATGTGCTGAGTGACAGATAGGGTAAGGCATCCCCAGAGGGAGCAAACAGAACAGTCACAGCCATGGGAAGTAATTAGAATAAGTGGAGGGTTGGGGTGTGGGAGGAGGGAAGGGCCTTTCTCTGCTTCCTCCCCTTGCTCAATTCGGACTTTCTTTGATTGAGCAATACCCTTGAGGTAAGAAGTAATTTTTGGTTGAAAACTGGCCAGGCTAGGGTAGCAGATGGTGGATAGACAAGAGGATGGAGAGAAGTCTCACTCAGAAACAGGTCTCCTAGGCTCGGGGTCAGTCACGACTCCCTGTGCACATGAAACATCCTCATGAGAAATCTGTAAAGTCATGGGATGTTAGACCTGGGAAGCACTCTAGAGATCATTTATTCTAACCCTTTCATTTTTGTAGATGAGGGAACAAAAAAGCCTAGACACATTCTGTGGCTTGCTTAAGTTAAGGTCATATCTATAAAAAGTGGGAGTGCCAGGTTTTGAACCTACATCCTCTGAATCCAATTTTAGCGCTTTAATTCAAGTCACTCATTTTACAAATGGAGAAATTGAGGCCCAGAGAGGGAAAAGCTTATCCAAAGACATGCAAGAAGTTAATGGAAAAGCAGAGCTGCCATTTACTTATACTAATGGCTAAGAAATGGAACATCTCAGTTAAAACACACCAGGAATTGGTTTTGACAACAAAGAGGAAAATTGAACCCCAAGTCATTGAGCTGCTGATTAGTCTTTCCCCAATGTCCCCAGGAGATGTCCTTTCTGGGATGTAAGGGCAGCTCTGGGGATTGTCCTTACTGGGATACAGGCAGCTGTGAGACCTCCCGCGAAGCCGGTCAGAATCCTTCCCAGCAAGAGCATCCACAGGCCCTGAGCTCCAGCCATGAGAGCGTAGCCAATAGCCGAGGGCACAGCAGAGAACATGATACTGAGCTTCCTGCCCAGGAGATCATTGAGCACCATGGCACTGAGGCCGCCAGCGGCTGCTCCCAAGGTGAACACGGACTGTGGAGAAAAGGGAGCTGCTAGGGTGACCATATCCAGACCTGGTTTACTTGGGTAGGACCCTCTCCTCCCCATCAGAAGCTGGAGATGCTCTTCCCTGCTAGGGGATGTGGCCACTGGACAGAGGTGTTGGGGTACCTAAAGCTCCTTCCCCCAAAGTGTGCCAGGCATGTACACCTGAATAGTGTCTAGGCAAGTACTAATTTGGAAGGCCTCTATGGGAGCCCCAGAGGCCTCCTGTTTAACCAGGTTGGGGGTGTCTGCTCTGTCCTGGGCTCTACCCTCCAGGGGGTGGGAATGGAGTAAATTTAGATCATGACCATGCATGGTACCAGTTCCTTCCAGTAACTCAGATCATTTTCACTTTTTATTTTCATTTCTTTGCAGAATTTTCCCAAAAGATATGTTGGGGCTAGAGGGGTGGGATGCAAAGAGGTCCTGGAAAATCCACAGAAGTTTGGGAATCAAAAGAAAAGTGTTCCAGGGGCTTCTCCAGGAGAAAGAGGTGTTGAAGGGTAAAAGATAGGGCCTGCCTCAGCATTCCAGTCACCCAGGGGCTGGGGGCAAAAGGAAGTTATCTTGTGAATTCCTGAGCCCGGGGATCCAGGATCCTTACCCCGAACCAGGATGACTCTGTCTTGGTCATTCGTAAAGCTGGGTTGGGGGATCTCTCAAGAGCTGGGATGACTGGGGATGTATAGACCAGAGCATAGCCAAAGCTGAAGTTTCCCAGCACTGCTGCAAAGGTAGCCAGGAACAGCCTCTTATTCTTCAGGGTTCTAGGGTAAGAAGAAAGGGGGAGAAAGGGGCCAAGGCAGGGCTACCTGTAAGGCCCCCAGCTCACTGCTTCCTACTCTTCCCACCCATGCCCATCACCTGTTCTACTCTATTCTGAACATCTCAGACCACATCTGAAGCTCACATATGCACAGAAGGTTAGAGCCAGAAGGCGTCTTGGAAAACTTCTAGTTCAATTCCTTCATTTTATAGATGGAGAAGTGGAGGTTCAGAGAAGTTAATGACTGGGACAAAGTCACACACCTTCAGTTCCAACCACCACAATTTAACAGAGACCTTAATAAATTGGAATGGGTCCAGAGGAAGAAAGGTGATCAGAGTTACTGATTCTTGGCATAATGATTTGTGTAAAGACCACATGAAAGAATTGGGGAATTTTAGTTTTGAGAACAGAAGGCTTGGTGGTCAGGGAGATAGACACTGTCTGCAGCTATCTAAAGGGTTGTCCTATGGAAGAGGAAGCTAACAATTTCTGTACAAACAGAGCTCGGACCATTGTCAGGATGAGCTAGAGTCAGTTTTTAATTGCCTACTGAGAGCTGATTGTTAAATTTTCAGCATGAGCATTTACACCTTGGAAACTTGCAAATGCTATTATTGTTTTATTTATTGTCTAGACTAGGCTTAAGAAAGTGATGGAGTTGCCTCACTAAAAAAAAAACATTCTACTGGACATCAAGTCACCTAACTCCAATTGCCTCATCAAAAAAAAGCAATGGAGTATTTTTGCTTTTTGGTGAGGCAATTGAGGTTAAGTGACTTGCCCAGGGTCACACAGCTAGTAAGTGTCAAGTGTTTAAGGTCGGATTTGAACTCAGGTCCTCCTGACTCCAAGGCCGGAGCTCTATCCACCGTACCACCTAGCTACACCGAGAAAAATGTTATTGATGTAGATTAAACTTTAAAAGTGTGTTGCATATACTTTAAAAAAAATTTGATAGCTGATTATATGTCAGCACACCCTGACTGTGGGCTAGGGAGACAGATTTCAATGTTCAATGTAAGGAAGTACTTCTTAACAATTTGTTGTTCAGTTGTTTTCAGTCTTAATATAAGCCAACCCAAACGAATCCCAGTTGTACAAATAATAATTGTTGTTCAGTTGTGTCTGACTTTGTGATGCCAAATGGGATTTTCTTGGCAAAGATACTGGAGTGGTTTGCCATTACCTTCTCCATCTCATTTTACAGATGAGGAAACTGAAGCAAACAGAGTTAAGTGACTTGCCCATACAACTAGTAAATTTCTGAGACTGTATTTGAACACAGGTCTTCCTAACTCTAGGCCTATCCACTTGACAGCCTAGCTGCCTCTTATTAACAATGAGCAATTCAATAATTAACAATTTAACAAATTCCCTCAACCCTAAGCCACTGAGTCTGTACTTCAGTGAGGTTACATCATGGGCTCTGCTCTCCTCCATGGCACAGCAAGCTTTACTTTCTCTTCACTGGCCTTAACTTTGTCATCCAGTCCTTATGTGAGAGCATGTGAATAGTTCCATGTACTCCTCTCTCAACATTAGAAAAGCAAATTCAAATACATGTCTTTTTTTTGTTGTTTGAATGAAAGGCATCATCTCTGGATACAAATGGTAACAGATTTTTTTTTTTCTATTTGTCCTGTCTCACTAGAGGGTCCCTGAACCACCTACAGATAGGAAGCATCAGGCCTTCCTAGGTTTGGCCCAGAGCTACCATCCCCTGCAGGCCAGCCCTGGGAGCATCCACACTATCAGATGATAGAGGGGGCCTGGGGCATCCAGACTAAGCGGCTGGTTCTTGCCTCTTGTCCTAGAGGGTAGGAGGGTAGGGAGGGTGTGGGGGAAGAGAGCTGGGACTTAGATTTCCCTAATGTGAGGACAGGAATCAAGAATCTAGCCTTCTCCTAGAGAGAAAAGAGAAGCAACTCAGTTTCTGTGCTCTCCCCACCCCCCTCGCACTCCCCATCTCTTACCTGATATAATTCTGTTCTTGTTGCTGGTCTGGCCTCTCCGGGAAAGTCTCATAGTCTGGCGTCTCACTTCCTAAAAGGGGTTGCTCCATAGTGATTGGGTCCAGGAGCCAACTGCCAGGCTCTGCCAATATCCTTGGTGACGGCTCCCTGAGATACTGCGGCCTTTTGAGTGACCCAGAGGCCCTCAGAAGGCAGGTTCTGATAGGGTAAATCTGTGTCCTGGGAGACTGGAGGAAGGGAGAACTCTGTCTTTAAACTGCCCCCAAATGAGGAAGTGGTCAGGGAGCCCGTCCCTTTGGAGGAAAGAGTCAGAGGAGGAAGAAATCACTATCTGCAGGCCACACCCAGCCGCCCCCCCCCCCCCCCCCCGCCCCCCAGGTCCCCTAGCTAGATTCAGGGTGGCTGGGATCCTGGGATGGACCAGAGCTTCTCCATCCGTCTGAGCCCCTCCCCATTCTCCTTCTTCATTCTGGACCAGCCAATCCTGGGCTCTGATTGGCTGCCTAGGAACACTGTGCTGCTCAGCCAGCACCAATGAGGAGGGACAGAACCTGTTCTGATGTTCCTTGGCAGGGTGGGCTGGCTAGGTGGGGTTGGGGGAGTTTCCCAGTTTAGGGATGTATCTAAGACCTCCTCCTTTTTGGCATAATGCCACACACACACACACACACACACACACACACACACACATATTCTATTTTTGTTTCACATAGACTCAGCCTCCATATGAGCTGAAAGGAAACTAGTCTACTTCATCCTACCCCACCCTATTTCACAGATGGTGAGACTAATCCCCAAGAGAGGAATGATTTAGTGAGGGTCACCTAGTAAATTTGTGGCAGGCATAGTATTAGGGTACAAAAGACAGGTTCAGGCTTCTTTACATCATACCTCACTGCTTACACACTGTACATTGTACAAATCATACCACTTTCCTGCTCAAAATGCTTTGATGACTCCTATGACCTCCCAAGTAAAGTTCAAACTTCCTGCCTGGCAGGAGGTATACCCAGGTCTGAAGGTCTCTTTACTCTGGGGACACCATACTTTAGTAGTCTTCTCTCATCTTATTCTCCTCCACCTCTGCATGTTAGACCAGATGACTCTGCTCCTCTAACATGCCCTGTACTTTCCTGCCTCCATGTCAAGGTCTTACCCAGACTTCTGGAAAAATCATCACTTTTCCTGATGAATTTGTACCCAGACTAATGGGAGAGACACCATGAAAACAACTATGTTCAAATAAGATCTAGACAAGATAAATTGGAGGTAAGCAGGCTGTTGTTCATCATTTGTTCTCCAAGAGGACCAATGACATCAGGAGGGGGATGTCTTGACTTGCAAGTGAATTGGATTTAAGTGAGGCAGAGCTGTGCAAAGTCATTGGCCCTATTTTCTCCTCTAGAATCATCAGAATCTGGGCAAGACCTAGGTCAAGATGACTGGCGATGGCCAAGAGCTAAGTGGGAGCTACTAGCATTGAGGATTGGGAAAACCTTCTTTCAGAAGGTGAGGCTTTAGCTGGAACTTGAAGGAAGCCAGTGAAGCCAGGAAATAGAGAGGAAGAAGGAGAATTCCCTGGGAAAGGGGGACAGCTAGCTAAAATGCAGGGAGTTGGGAAATGGAGTGTCAGCAATGAAGCCAATGTCATGGATCACAGAGTATAAGGTGGGGAGTAAGGCATAGGAAAAGTCAGAGGAGGCTAGGTTAGGAAGGGCTTTAAAAGCCCAGTGATAGGGAAGTGATAGAAGTGATATCTAAGGTTTATAGTGAAGTGCCCCAGGGATCTGTGCTGATAGAGAACTGTCTTGGAGCTGAGTTCAAGACCTGTCTCTTATACTTAACAGGATATGTGACCCTGGCAAATTGATTAACTTCTAGTACTCTTGGCAACTCTCTAAGACCATAACTGTTAGAGAAGCATTGGTGGAGAGAGTGTGTTCATCTGGGAGTGTTTTATACTAACAAAATCACAGGTGCAGTCTCTTTCCCTATCACTATTATTGACCCAGATAAAGGCATAAATCGATGGTTTTATCAAATAGATTACACAAAGATGGAAGGGACAGCTATAATGGCATAGTCAAGATCCCTAAAGGGCTTAGCAGGCTAGAGTATTGGAGTAAATGTAATAAAATGAAATTCAATAGGGATAAATATAATGTCTTACACTTAGTTTCAAAAATAGATTTCACAAATACAATATAGCAGAAACCATGGTAAGACATCTAGGTGGCACAATGGATAGAGTGCCGGGACTGGAGTCAGAAAGACCTGAGTTCAAATTTGGCCTGAGACACGTACTAGCTGTGTGACTCTGGGCAAGTCACTTAACCCCCTTTGCCTCAATTTCCTCATCTGTAAAATGAACTGGAAAAGAAATAGCAAATCACTCCAATATCTCTCAAGAAAACCAGAAATAGGGTCATGAAGTATAGGACTTCATTGAACAACAACAAATAGTTAGCCAACAGTTTTTTTCTGAAAAAGATCTGAAGGTTTTAGTGGACTGCAGATTCTATGTAAGTCTGCTGCAGGATATGGCAGCCCAAAAAGCCAGTGTAAACTTGAGCTGCTTTTGGCAAGCACAGCTTCTAGGAATGGGGAAGTGACAGGGCCAGAGCCACAGTCCTCAGCCCTGGTCAGACCATAGCTCTGGTGTTGTATGTAATTCTGGACATCACAGCTTATAGAGGACACTGATCAGCTGATGTGTCCAGAGCAAGATAACCAGGATGGTGAAGGGCCTTAAATCCGTGCTGTGGGAGGGTCAGATGAAGGAAAGGGGGATGTTTAACCTGTGGAAGAGAAGGCTCCCAGGGGTCATCATCATTGTTTCCAAGGATTTGAAAGGCTACCCTGTGGGAGAGGGATTCCACTTGTTTTGTTTGGCCCCAGAAATCAGAAGTGAAAGCATTTAGTAGAAATTACAAAGAGGCACATTTAGTCTTGACATCAGGAAAAAACTTTCTGACAATTAGCATTGTCCAAGAGTGGGATGGGCTGTCTCACAAGGTGCTGGGTTCCCCCTCCCTGCAGGCCTTCAAGTTGAGGCTAAATGACCACTTGTGAGTGATGCTGCAGTGGGAATTATTTAGGGCTATGAGTTGGCCACTAAAATTCTTTCCAACTCTCAAATTTTGTGATTTGTTGATTCTTGGCCAGGCCTTTCAGCCTCCCTTTAAAAGGGCAAGTCCAGGGGTGCATCTAGCTCAGGTGTGTAAACTGCCTGGGAATCAGTCCACCATAGTGTGATGTCAGAGAGGCAAGGGGAGAACACAGGGCAATGGTGTGTGTGTGTGTGTGTGTGTCTGTGTGTGTCTGTGTGTGTGTCTTTATGTCTGTGTGTTCTCGTGCACTTTATATGTTTTGGGGAGAGGCAGTTAGGGATTTCTCATCTTATCAAAAATTTAGCTTGATCTCTGGAAGCTAGAGGTCTGATTAAGGAGGTACCGTTAATAGCACAACAAAATCTTCCATGGTTGAAGAGGAAGGGAAGTTGAGGCCCCAGAACAATGTTAGGGGCACCCTTTCAACCTGTTAAATGAGGAGGTTGGATTAGATAATTGCTAAGGTCTCTTCTGGCTCTAAATCTATGATTATCTAAATAATGTGATCTCTTCATAGCCTTCTGGGACAAAGATACCAGGTGGAAGCCCCTTGCCCCCAAGGTGCCTGTTACTAACAGGCATTCCATGTGATTCCCCCCCCCAACTATCTTTCTAAGCTGTTTCTATTTCCTGAATTTTGTTCATATTCAAATATTTATGATTGATCCTAACTGCTTTGTGATACATGCATATTTGTTAATTCCATGCCAGGAAGAGTAAGATGTAAGATTCCAGTGACTAGCTGGGAACACATAGAATTTAAACAGGTCAGAGATTAAAATCTCCATTTGAAAACACTAAAGTTTCATCCTAATTGAGGGGTCCATGAACTGCACATGTTTGAGGATCTCATGTTCATAATTTTTTTGTTAATGATTTTGTAAAAATAAATTTCCTCTAAAAAGCAGAACTAAATTGGATCTGGGGATTTCCTTTGCCCTAGGCTAGACAGCAAGCTATTGTAACCAGACTAGTGTGACTCAGATCTCAACTTTACCTGAGCTAGGTGGAGTGGAGTTAAGATGTGGGTCAAGGGAAGGGCATATACTCTGGGGTTTTCTTGTGGGAAGAAGAAGTTGTAGTCAGGAAAGAATCTGCTCTTCCCCTTATTCATTGGAATAAGTTTCTAGCCCTTTGGGTGACTTGCCATACACCAGGACTAAGTTACTCTCTTGTTATCCTCCTGTGATTAAAACTGAGATATCAGCAGCATTCCTTTCCTTGTCCTGAAATTAAGAATCAAGACTTTCTTCTAGTAAAGACATGCTGACATCTAGAAGCTTGGTCTCCTGCTGCTTCCTTAGAAAAGGAGAGAAGGGGCTGGTCCCTCAATCAATCAACAAACATTTATTAAGCACTTATTGTGTGCCAGGCACTGTGCTAAACACTGGGGATATAAAAGAGCCAAAAGTTAGAAGGCGAGATCTGGAAGAGGATCTAACCAAAGAGACAGAGGAGAGGTCAGATAGGGAGGAAGAAAACCAGGACAGACTAGTGTTCCAAAAACCTGGAGAGAAGAAATTATCAAGAAGAGAGTAATCACCAGTGTCAAAGGCTACAGAGGTCAGATAGAATAAGGATTGAGAAAAGGCCATTGGATTCGGCAACTAAGAGATCATTAGTAACTTTGGATAGGACAGTTTTGGTGGAATGACAAGGTTGGAAGCTAGATTGAAAGGGGTTAAATTAAGAAGAGAGTTAGAGGAGAGAAAGTGGAGCTAATTATTCCTTGAAAGGCATTGAAAATATTCTTGAGACTTCATTGGCCCAGGTGACTGAAAACTTGGACCATGGAGGAAGCTTCCTGGTCACCTGACTAGAGAAAAGCCATCAGATGATGTCAGAGGCTCCTCACCTATGCTTTGAAATGCCAGACCATCAAAGGCTTAACCAAAAAATGGGAAACTATACTCAAGGATAGCTTGGTGTGGCACAGTAGGTAGACCACTGGGCTTGGAATCAGGAAGATGCCTCTTCATGAGTTCAAATCTGGCCTCAGATATGCAGTTTAATCTGCATTATTTACAGTTTTTCTGGCACTTTTCTAGATCAATCAACAAAACCAAGCCCTGATTTGTGGCATTTGCTGATTTCTAAGGTGTAAAAGCTCATTCTCTCAAGCCAGTTGGAGCTCAGATATATCACAAGCTGTGTGACCTTGGGTAAGTCACTTAACCCTGTTTGCCTCATTTTTTTCATCTGTAAATATGGAGCCGGAGAAGGAAATGGCAAACCACTCCAGTATCTGTCAAGAAAACCCCAAATGGGGTCATGGAGAATAGGACATGACTGAACTACAACATGCAATACTTAAATGAATAGAAACTTTAATCTCAATGAATATCCTTTCCTTGCTTGGAGATTTGGCCACACTAAAGCTTATCCCCCCACTAGGGGTGGGGCCCTGGCAAGTGTCTAGTTTGCGTCCTTGCTTTCAAGCCATTTCCCTCACTTTGAAATTAAACTTCTGTTTGATTCTGTTTGATTACTGACTCCCATCTCTAGCCTGCTTTGTTTGGCTCCAGTCATCCACAGGTTAGAGGCTGGTTCGGTCCAGCTGACATAACTTAAGGTAGGGTCACAGAACTAGTAAGTGTCTAAGGTTGGATTTGAACTCAGTTCTTGCTGACTTCAGACCCAGCACTGTGCTATCAGCTGCTTCTAAGAGTAAGGGTCTATTGGTAAATGTTTAACAACCAGCTTGGGGCGGGGAGGGGTACATACAGCACACTTTTAAGTTTAATCTGCATTATTTACAGTTACTCTGGCACTTTCCTAGATCAATCAACAAAACAAAGCCCTGATTTGTAGCATTTGCTGATTTCCAAGGTATAAAAGCTCATTCTCTCAAGCCAGTTGGAGCTGGTTACAGTGTCTCATTTCATTCCAGTCTCAAACCTGAGATACCAGCCTGGTGTAAACTCAGAGATCCCTCCTCATTTCATTAAATATTATTTATTTAATAAATTAGAAAAACTTCCTTTCTCATTAGCAGTTATTCCTAGCTCCATATGAATAAAATCTCTTAATTTCTTAGGATTGAATAAATATTAAAGATACTGAAAAATTCATTAACAATAAAAGAAATAATAAAATAAAACCATAGCTAATTATAGCTATTATTTTAGCCAGCCTAACCATCATAGCCAGAGGTATTTCAGACCCTTCGTCTAAGTGGAGAATACCTTGCTTCTGAGAACGTCATCCCCCACTATTGAATTCATACAAGTTAACAAAATTTCTTTGAAAGGATCTTCCTCATCCTCTTGGCAAGATAAAGGTTGCAATAATTTCATAAAGAAAATATCTCCGTTGTTTTTCAGTCTCTCTCAGGTTTTCTCCAGAGGTGATAGGAAAAGAGTTTTTCTCAAGGCATCAGACTGAAGTTCTTTCATGACAAACTCGTTATGGTATTACAGCAAAGAAACAGTTAAGTTGGTTTTAACAAGGAAGAGGTTTCTTTGCTCTGTCTTTGTTATTCTACAGCCTCCATTGAGCCAAGTTAAACTCACATAGAGGCCCTGACAGCAGAGAATGACAGTTGTACCAGTCACTCTCTTAAAGAGATGGTAACAGTTTCTATAGCATCTATAGGAGACGTTTTTCAAAGAGGTATTATACTCTCTCTGTGTCTCTCTGTGTCTCTCCGTCTCTGTGTTACACATTATACTGTTAAGTTATGGGATAAGCAGTACTATGCTTATTTATCATGTCATGCCACACACATGCTACACATATCATGCATGTCATGTCACACCATGTTATACACACCAGTGGCATGTCATGTAACCACATGTCATGCCATGCCCAATGCCACACATGTATCACACAATGTCATGTAATACCATGGCATACCACACATCATATCATGCTATGAAACACAGGTTATCTCTGTGTTGCACCAGTGCTATCCATGTGTCACATGTCAAACCTGCATCACACCAACGACACAATGTTGATGTCATACCTGTTTCATACTGTGTCACAACGTCATACGGTGTCACACACATGTCACATCATGTCACACACATGTCTGCAAGGGGCAGAAGAGATATAGGATGGATAGTTGGTTAGCAGGGATGGGAGGATCAAGCGAGAATTTTTTGAGGATGGAGGAGATAGGCTTGTTTGTAGGAAACTAGAGAAAGATTGAAAATCAGCAAAAAAAATGGAGGTGACAGAGGGGCTATCTGTTGGAGGAAATGGAACAGAATGGGATCGTTTGAGCAGGTAGAGGGATTAGCATCTTCACCTTGGGAAAAAGCATAAAGCAGGAGATAGTGGCAGAAGGCCCTAGAGTGATGGGATATGAAGAAGTGGGAGGAAGAGGGAATTCATGGCAAATGACCTTAATTTTTTTCTGTAAAATATGAGACAAGGTTCTCAGCTGAGATTAAGGAGAATGGGAGCCACGGAAGGTTGGAGGAGAGATGGAAAGGTTTGGAAGAGCTGCTGTGGAGGCTGGGATAGTGAGTTGATGAGGGAGGGATAGCAGGATTGCCTAGAAGTAGTGAGCGCCCAATTGAGATTGTGTAACATAAATTTGTAGAGGACCAAGTCACCACCATTGCATGATTTTCTCCACTTTTGTTCAGTAGCTGGAAGGCAACAAATGGTGGGAGTGATTCGAGTCTGAGGCTTGGCTGGTGTAATTGGTGATAAGATAAATAAGGGAACTAGGGATTCAAGAAGGGACAATGTAGAGTTGAAGGTCTGGTTTCCCTCAGACCCTCTTCTCTGAGATTGTGCCATGACCAGTTAGGCTCTCCTGCTGACTCCAATCCTTCTCCTTCCAGCCCTACAAGCCTTTGGCCCAGCCCCACTTCAAGAAGGTAAAGGAGAAAAAAGAGGGAGAAAGACAGCCTTTCTAAGCTCCTCCTTCCCTCCCTCATGCCTAGTAGTCATTCATAAACATTTATAAACAAATAAACATTTGTTGAGTACCTACTGTGTATCTGGCACTAGGCTAAGTGCTGGAAATTTAAAAAAAAAAAAAAAGGCGGAACAGTCCCTGCCCTCCAGGATCATGATGAAGCCCAGAGGAATACAGCCAGGTGGGAAGTGAAGAGATGGTTTCCCTGCACACCTTCCTTAAATGGTGGATCTGGGAGGAGCAACCCTCAGGTTGATGTAAACTTTCAGTCTAGAGGAGTGCTGCCAGGTGGGATATAAGGTGGCTGCCGTGGATGCCCTCATTAAGCGGAAACTCATTCGGGTTCCTCCCAATGATCCCTTTCCTCCCATTGCCAGCCAACCTGAACACTAACCACATCCTGGCTTGTGGGGCATCATTTTTTTCTGTATGGCCCTTGTCCCTAACTATACAGTGAGCTCCTAGAGAGCAAGGAACTGTCCTTATACATCTCAGCAGCACCCCCCCCCCCCACCTCACTTCCTCCCTCCAGTGCAAAGCATAGGACTTGGCTAGTCAGGGAGAGGAAGGGAGTAAGTGTTGTTATGGATGGTTATTCTACATCCTCCCCCCAAACACACACACACACACAAACACACACACACACACACACACACACACACACACACACAGTCTTTGTATCACCAGAATCAAGGCAGTTAGATGGCACAGTGGATAGAGCAATGGGCTGAGAATCAGGAAGACTTATCTTCCTGAATTCAAATTCAGCCTCAGACACTTACTAGCTGTGTGATCCTGGGCAAGTCACTTAACCCTGTTTACCTCAGTTTTCTTATCTGTAAAATGAACTGGAGAAGGAAATGGTGAACCTCTCTAGTGTCTTTGCCAAGAAAACCCCAAATGGGATCATGAAGAGATAGGACTGAAACAACTGAACAACAACATCCCCAGAACCTTTGCACGCAGGAGCCACTTCATAAACGTATATTGAAATTCTGCTCAGGTCTGGGTTGGACTTCTCTGCTCATCTTCCAGGTCTAGGATTCTGTGACTGTAGGAACTGGCGGTCTGACTAGGGAGGCCAAGACCACAAAATAGTCACTTTTTTCTTTAAAGCCAGGGTGTCCTGGCTCCCCGGCAGCATTTGGAAGAAGGGATCGGAGATAAGAAAAACACGTGGCAGAATGATGACTAGAGAGATTGCCTCCCCCTCCCAACTCAGGTTTTTTTTAAAAACAGTATGACAGAAAGATGATAAAGCGGGCTAGTGCTACCTCCTTGTGGCTATAGTCAGAATCGCAACCCTCAAGGACATCAACTTGGTGCCGCCCTGTGGCCAGAGTCAAAGTGGCACCTGCATCAGGCAAAAGGTTTCATGCAATGGGATGTCTTTTGGAGAACTGTCCTGTCTTGAGGACAGTCGGCACACACAGATTGGTTGGATGGAGCCAGGTGCCATTCTTCTAGTGGGTGATGTACCTACCCCTTTGGTGGAGTGGGCTGCAGGAGGGAAATTGAATTATAATCAAATCAACAATAAAACAAACTTTTGTTAAACCTCTAGTGTGTGCAAAGTGACATCTCCACCTATTTGGAGCTAATAACATGGGCTGGATTTCAACAGGTGGACAGAGGGAGAGAGGACATTCCAGGCTCTTTTGTGAGCAAATGCTCTTGGGCCAGGAGTTTTCCAGTTTTCCACTTCATGTCTGCCAGTCAACAAGCATTTGTTAAATACTTACTCTGTACCAGGCTCTGTGCCAAGGGCTGGGATACAAAGCAAGGCAAATAATAGTCCTTATTCTCAGGGAGCTCACAGTCTAATGGGGGAGACAATATGTAAACATCTATAATTAAGATATATTCAGGATAAACTGGAGATAAGCTTAGAGGGAAACACTAATGGGGACCATGAAAGACTTTTTGCAGAAGGTAGGATTCTAGCTGAGAAATGAAGGAAGCCAGGGAAGCCAGGAGAGAATTCCAGATATGGAGGATAGCCAATGAAAATGCATGGTGTCAGAGTCTGGAGATGGAGTGTCTTATGTGAGGAATAATTGGATCATGGAGGGGAAGACTGTATACGGGCCGCACGCCGGCCCTCTGCCAGTCGTGCGCCAGTACCCACTTCTCTTAAAAGAAGTGCACTTCTTAAAAGAAGTCTTACCCACTCCTGGGTCTTCGGTCCTCAGCCGGATCACCACACAGAGACAAGCCATTGGGAGGCACCAACACCAGAGCTTTATTCAGAGGCCAACACAGCAAACCATCATAGCAAGCCCGAACAGCAAGGCCAGAGCAACAGGGCAGGAGCCAGGGGAGAGCGCACGTGTGTGATCTGACCACGCTTGTTCCTAAGTACCTACTTAGCCCCTCCTCCCCAGCCCGCTACTAGCCAATGATTGTAGGGTCAGATACCGGAAGGGGCTGTCTGAGTTTAGCACACCAAGGGGGAGGGAGTGACGTAGGAGGCTAGGATTGGATACAGGAAGGAGGCATCTGGGATTGACGCATAGACAAGAGTACGTGACCTAGGAAGTCAGACTCAGGAGGGGACTGGGTCAGTGCTGCACAAAGGGACCCGGAGTTCAGGAAGGTCACAAGAGGCATCTGGGGATGACGTTGCATATAGGGAGGGGGCTAAGCAGAGGGAACTCAGTCCTCTGCCATCCCACTCCCACGTGGCACCGCCCCTTGCCTCAGGAGCTCAGGCTCGGCTACTTCCTTGCACCCAGCTTATCTCATAGCACTGCCCAATTGCCTCATGGCTTCTCCGTATCCAGCCCATCCCAGTACACACGACTCTGCCTACCACAGCCCCTGCCTCGACTTCCAAAATACCCAGATCTTACCCTACCCTTGCCACAGTACCCGACCTGGCAGCTGCCAACATCAGACAGTCCCTCACAAGACTGGAAAGGTCAGAAGGGGCCAAGTTATAAAGTTCTTTAAATGGAGGATTTTATATCTGAATCTCCAGGTAATAGGGAACCACTAGAGTTTATTGAATAAAGGAATGATATTGTCAGAACTGTTCCTTAGGAAGAGTAATTTGACAGATGAGTAGACTGGAATGGGGAAAGACTTGAGGCAGGGCGGCCAACCAGGAGGCTATTGTGATAGTTTGGGCATGAAGTGACAAGGGCCTGCACCACGGAAAGAACTGCTATGAGAGAAAGCTGAAAAGACAGGATGTCACTAAGTTGTAGAGGACCTCACATGCCCGGTGTGAGGAGTTTGCATTTTATGCTATAGTCTCTCTTCAATGGGGCAGCTAGGTAGCACAGTGGATAAAGGACCACATCTGGAGTCAGGAAGACCTGAATTCAAATCCACCTTCAGACACTTACTGTCTGTGTGGCCCTGTGTAAGTCATTTAACCCTGTCTGTCTCAGTTTTCTCATCTGTAAAATGAGTTGAAGAAGGAAATGATGAACCACTCCAGTATCTTTATCAAGAAAACCCCTAATGGGGTCATGAAGAGTCAGACACAACTGGAAATGACTGAACAGACTCTCTTCCCTTTTGCTTCTTAGAATCTCTAGCTTGTTTCTAGGCTCAGCTCATGTACCACCTCCTACAGGAAGTCTTTCTTGATCCTCCTAGTTGTTAATTATCTCTGTCTCTGTCTCCGGTCAAATTTCTCTCTCTCTCTCTCTCTCTCTCTCTCTCTCTCTCTCTCTCTCTCTCTCTCTCCCTCTCTCTTCCTCCCTCCCTCATTCCCTGTCTGTCTCTCTCCTCTCTCTGTCTGTCTCTGTCTCTCTCTTCCTCCCTCTCCCTCTCCCTCCCTCCCTCCATTCTTCTTCTTCTTCTACTTCTTCTTCTCTCTCTCTCTCCTCTCTCCAAGTTATCTTGTCATACACACACACGTATACTCCCTAGCAAAGTTCTAAAAATGTGCTAGAAGGAACAATGTCAAAGAAAAGCAAAATGAAATGGCTATAAACTCTCCCATCTAGTCCAGCACTGCATGCACACGCGCACGCGCACACACATATACACACACACACACAAGTATTTACTTTTCCATTTACATGTTATATATCTCAATAGAATCTAAATTCCTTGAAGGCAACAAACTGTTTTTCATTTTTGTCTTTGTATGCCTATTGTCCTAGTGAGGTCTTGACAGCAAATTGAGTCTGTTTTCAGAATGCCAACCTAGCTCATCGCCAGTCAGCTATGGCAGCCCATGAAACAATGGAAAATAGGAAAAGGGCCTTGGTCTTCCATGGCCCCCTTCCACTTCTGCAGTCATGGTGTCGGAGTGGTAGAAGAGAGAGCATAGGGTGCTAAGCATGTGGCATATAGAATGCTATAAACTTTAACATAGCTGCTAGTACTATAAATGTGAGATCTTTGTCCAGTGGCCAAGTGTTCTGGGGGCACTGAATCATCTTAATTTTGCCATTCCCACTTTAAATGGAACAAGTAGGAGGAAGGAAGTCAGACAGTCAACAAGCATTTATTAAGCCCTCACTTGAGTGCCAGGCACTCTGCTAAGAGCTGGGGCTGCAAAGAATTGGCCCTGCCCTCAAGGAGCTCACATTCTAATGGGGGAGACAACATGTATATAACTAGATGTGTACAAGATAGACTCAGTGTAAGTAGGAGGTAATCTCTGAGGGAAGTGGGAGTGTTTCATGCAGTGGGAGGGAGGGACTGGGAGAGGCTTTCTGCTGAAGGTGAGATTTGAGCAGAGTCTTGAAGGAGACCAGAGAAGCCAGAAGGAAGAGGTGAGGAGGGAAAGCCTTCCAGGTGTGGGGGACAGCCACTGACAAGGCACGAGGAAGAATGGCTCACAGAGGAATGGCTCTCAGAGTTGGTTTTATTGTGCACTCAAAAGACAACAAGGAACATCATTTCATTGGACATTTGAGCAATGTTCACAATAAGCACTGGCTAAATGACTCCCAAGAAAATAATTGTACTTCATATGCCTACATTTGTTAAGAAATTAATTCCCATCCCCACTGTCCCCAGATCACCGTAAACTTTAGTACTTGATAGTCCAGTGCATGGGTGGAAATCAGTGAGGATGGTGGGTGATTGGAAAATAAGGAACAGGAATAAGGAAGGAGAGAGGCTGAAGACTTCAAGACTATGTAGAAAAGTCTTACTCATAGATCACAAGTATTTTCTTTGGTGAGCACCAAATATTATATATGATGAAATTGATTATATTGTATCAGATAGGGAGCTCAACTCATTACTGATGTTGGAGATGCTCCTTTTTTAAATTAAGATATTTTAATTTGAAACTCTTGAACTTAACAAAACCAAATCAAATGAGCATTTCTGTGGACAAAGTAGAACAGAAAAAGAGGATTGTACATGAAACAGTTAATCTCTATTCTATATAGCTTACTTAAGTGAATGTGTAGCATTCCCTGTCCAAGTGGGCTTGGGCAGTTCCTTGAAAGACAGCCCTGATGATGTATAGGGAATTAAGATTCTTGATTGGTGGAAAGACTTCTGGGAGAGAAGTGAATTTGAAAGGGAGGAGAAGAGAGATATGAGGAAAACAGGCAAGGTGTCAATTTGGACACTAAGAGGAGCCCCTAGAGAGGCAGGCATGTAGGGAAAGCTCATACCCCTACCCTCCAACATGCCCATTGACCTTAGCAACTGAACTTGTAAAGACTGCTAAAAGCAAACTTTCTCAGATGACACTGTTCTCTCTTTGGTCAAGCTAAGATTTCATCTCACTCCTGCATTGCAGAACCCCTTTCCTCTTGCTTAATCTGTCACCTAAAGTAACTTGTGTGGCTTCCTCTCAGTTTCTATATTACTGCTTACTTTGATAAATACATTTGGTTGCTATCTATGATTGTCTTTTTTTTTTTTTGGCAATTGGCGTGAAGTGACTTGCCCAGGGTCACACAGCTAGTAAGTGTCAAGTGTTTGGTCTGAGGCCAGATTTGAACTCAGATCCTCCTGACTTCAGGGCCAGTGCTCTGTCCACTGCACTACCTAGCTGTCCCTATGATTGTCTTTTGTGTAATAAACATTTGGCGGGAGGGAAACTAAACTGGCTGAGATTAAACTATTATCTTCCCAATCTGGGGTGAGATTACTTCCTGTTGGAGTGATCAGGGACAATGACTTTTATCTTGAACCCTAATCAGATGTATAATAAATATAATGCTAGTCTAATATCCCCTTGGAGACAGAAGAGCAAAGGAGTGATTGCCCAGTCATGGCCAATCTCTTACTCTCCGTAAAGGCAGAAATAACAGTGTGCCTTGGAGACATGGGGTTGGACAGTCCAGATCTTAGATTATATCTTTCTAAGGATATCCCTGCAACAAGGATTTCCCTGGGTACATGTGACCTGGCTTAAACTATTACACATATAATAAATTCAACATATAGCTTTCAAAGCTGTCCTGTTTGCCTGTGTTTCCTTTTAGCTTTATTTATGTACATTATATATATATATATATATATATATATACACACACACACACATATGTGTATATACACACACATATATCTGTATATATCTATATCTATATATACACACATATATCTGTATATATCTATATCTATATATACACACTTTAATGACCCTCTTTTCTTTTTCTTTCTTTCTTTTTCTTTTGACATCTCTAATACTAACCCCTTCTTCCACCTACCTCTGCCTCCACCTTTGGAAAACCAAACCAAACCAAACTTTGTAACAAATAAACATCATCAAGCAAAACAACTTGTGGGAATGTCTCCTGAATCAGCCACATGTGTTTATAGTCAGACCACTGACTGAATCAGAGTGACTATGGAGGTAGAAGAAAGAATAAATATGGGGGAAAGATAGGTGTACAGGTGACACTGTCCAACCCAGGCCCATTCAAACAAATTATTGATAATGAAAAATGGGACATGGTTGGAAAAGAGGATATACACACTGACTATAATAATTTCATATAGATATTTAACTGATGCGAATCAATCATACCAAGACCAACAGAACCTGAAAAGCACCTTGACTTACTTGTCCAGTGGAGAGATATGGGAGACAAAAGTATGGCTGTTTTAGAATATAAACTTTTTTGTAGATTCTTACAGAAAAGACCAGTGGAAGATGGTGAGCAGTATAGCCTCATAAAACAAAGAAAAGTAGTTGGGGGTGAACCTAGTTTAAAGAAAGTTTTGTGAGAGATCCAACTAAGCAAAGGCACCCTTAGCATTTGTCCTGCTTTGGTGCTCACCAAGAACCATCTGATTGATTTTGCCTTGTTGTCTCCTGAGGGGAACATGCCCCTGAGGAGGTAGGGCTCTATGTGAGAAGTCTGAATCAGTCTTGGACCCAAGCTTGATCACCCCTGGCTAGATTAGTTAGATGGTGTTTCTAAATACTATCTGCAATTCTGAGGAAGATGAGAAGGTGAAGATTCAACTGGTAGTGACAGGATGAATTCATGTCTATGGAGCCTGCCTAAGTAAAATGACTATTCCCATTTTATAGATGTGTAAACCAAGGCTCAGAGAGATGATACAAGTCACTTATGGTCCTAATAAGTGGTAAGTCTTTGGTCTTTCTGAGCAGCCAGCTGCCTCTCTGTGCCCTAATCAGGGGCCAGTACTTAGCACCTCTCTTCAGGTGCCCCGGCACTGTGGGAATCTGCTCAGTTGGGTTTGGGGCAAGGCCTCTCTTCTTCCAGGCATGGAGGCTCCCTGTCATATGCTAGTCAGGTAAGCAGAGAAAGCCTCATCACAATAGAAATCAGAAAACTAAAGTATGGCTCTACTCAAGAAAAAAACACACACATAGATATACTGGTCTCAAAGCTAGCAATAGGATTTAGAGCCGGGAAGGACTTCACAGATCATCTGTAAGCCCAGTTCCCTTATTTTGCTCATGAGGAAAGTAAGGTCAAGAGAGGGTAAGTGGCCTGCCCAAGGTTGTATGAGTAGTAAGTGGGGATTTGAGGCCAAGATATACAATCACAATTAGAAGGATCCTCAGAGGTTAGATAACTCTTTTAGGTTTACAGATGAAGAAACTGAGGCCCAGGGAAGGTCAGTGACTTGCTTAAGGTCACACAGGGACTCAGAAGCATCAGAAGCAGGATTGGAATCCATGCTCTCTGACTCCTAAGCCAGGACTCATTCTGCTGTCTGACACTACCTCCATTTGTGGCAAAGAGAACAGGCCCAGGAAGGGCTACCTGTTTCCTGGAAGGGAATAGGGTTGAAATAGGACAAGGCCTGGCTTTCCTCTATCTTCCCAGAGGCGAATGGTCCTTCTCTGGCAGACTGTGAGTCTAGGCAGGAGCTGGAGGGAGGGAGGAAATAAAGGGAAGAAACCAGATTGAGCATCCTGATACCTGCCTTGGGGAAGGGTTGTATTTTGTGGCTGTTCTGAGAAACGGGCTAGAGCCAAAATGGAACCAAAATTTTAATCCCTACCTCCATCTGGAGAAAGCCAGGCCTAGGGCCAGAGCGTCCAGAGCGCATTTTCCTGCTGTTCTCTCCCCTACAAAGCTTCATTTGACTGGTTAGCCTAGAGTTTTACTCTGCTGCCTCTGAGGGAGGCATCATGAGACAGTGGAAGGATCACTGGCTCTGGAGTCCTACAAATTAGATTCAAAACCCATCTCTGATATCACGTTGTAACATTTGGCAAGTCACTTAACATCCTTGGGCCTCAATTTCCTCATCTGTAAAATGGTGGGGTTGGACTAGATGGAAGGGACTGCCAAGTCTCTTCCAGTTCTCCCTATATAATCCTATAATCTAGCCCCTTAGGCTGCTCAGCCCACTAGGAAATGGAGCCCTGGTTCCTAGAGGGACTGATCTGAACAATAGGCTTTTTTCCCAACACCCTATGTTCTCTCTGCTCTCCAGCCTGTGCTGCTGGGAGACACCCAGTCCTTGGCAGTCCATTTTACTCCATTTCCCCACCTGTTTTTCACATTTAGCCTTGGCAATGCGAGGGGAACCCAGGAATATTGAATAATAGAACCTCAGGATTGGGACTTGAGAGGCAATCTAGTTCCAACTTACTAGAGTAAAAAATCTCTTCTACAGCTTCTCTAACCGGTTGTCCAGACTCAGCTAGATGACCTCTGGTGATGGGATTTATTAATCCTTCCTCTGAGTCCCATACTCCCCTCTCAGGAGAATCCTGTCCCATTCATTGCCCTCTCCCCCTAGCCCTTGTGGCTTCTTAGATGTTTTTCTATTCTTAGCCACCAGTTTTGAATGGCATGTTTCCTGTCTGATGCTTTGTGGTACCCAGAGGCAATTTTGCTTTTCTGTAGGAGAGGAGGGAAGAAAGGGAAGCAATAGTCAAGTAGAACCTTCACGTCTCATCTAGATCATTTTCCTGTCCTCTTCCCCATTCCAAAGGAACTCTTGCTATCCTTGGTTTATGAAACTCTTGGCTATAGTGCCTGAGATTTTAGTGGGGAACAAAAAACACCTCTTTTCTTGCCTCACTTCCTCAGGACAAGACACAACATATCATTTTCTCCTCTTAATATCAGCCAGTGATGGCTCTGAGGCTGTGAATATCATTAATCCCAAAGAAAGACTTTAGTCAAATAAACGAAGGGCCAGGGCATACCAGAGCTCATTGCTGCTGTCTGCAGCACAGACTGCCAGGACTCTGGCAACCATACAGGGTGGGACAATGAGGAAATGCCCAGGAGATGGGCTGGCAGCATTGCCTTATCAGCCTTGGGACAACCCAAGGTCACCTCACCAAATGTCTAGGAGAAACTAGCCCCTTGTCTCCCTTGATGCTGGACCAAATGGAAAGCCCATTAGGGTGAGGGCTCCCTACCTTCTCAAGCTGGCTGTCTGTCTCCACTAATGAGGAAGAGAATGGACAAGCTGTCTGGGAAGCAGGGTGTATGCAAGTGGGAAGTAGGTGGCACACATACCAGCAGCTGGATGTGGGATGGTGGAATTAATTCTCAGCTTTGAGAATTCAGTCCAGTGGCCTGACCTCCCAGATGAGGAAGTCTACTGTGGGTCACATAGCAGGAGACATTGTCTCTGCCCTTAAGGAGCATGTGGTTTAGTGGGGGAGATAAAACACATGAGACTAAGAAAAACACAAGATAGACTGTTAAATCAAATATAAAAAATATGTACAAATGTATAATACAGAATAGCAGGTTCTTAAGGAAGTGTCCATCCAACTACTTACTCTACTTTGCTTGAACCCAGTAAGTCAATTGGAAGAAGCTCATTGGACCTTATTTTTCCCAGGGCACTGTTTGTCTTAACATAGGGGAATGGCAATCAGGGGGTATGGACTCTGAAATATGTCTTATGACATAATCTCTGTGCATCTAGGCACAGACACCCGGGGGAAAATGAAGTCCCTGGAACGTCTCCCAATGGATTATCTCCCTGGAAATCAGAATTATGGAAAATGTCTGCAACAGATAGGTCTTTATTATAAGAGAAAGAAGTCAGTGTGGTTTGGAGTGCTTAGGGTTGACTTCCTGAAGGAACTTGGACTTGAACTGGGTCCAGAAGGATAGGCAGGGTTTAGATTAGTGGAATAGAACCAGAGAGTGCCCTGGATAAGAGAATGATGTGAACAAAAGTTCAAGGATGGGGATATGATGTCCCATCATTCACATATAATAGCTTTTGAGTTGGGTTTTTCCCTCTGCGGCAGGAATGGACAATATTGGAATTATCCACATTCTTTTACTCTCATCTAAGCACATTTTTTGCATCGACTTTGAATCTTTCTTTCTTTCTTTCTTTCATTCTTCCTTCCTTCTTTCCTTTCTTTCTTTCTTTCTTGAAGGACAGCAGAAGGAAGAGGAAGGGGGAAATTCATACATGTACATTTTAAGTTTGGGACTACTTGGCTTTAGTTTTGGCAATTGGGCTTTGAATCTGAGACATCAATGATGGTAATTCTGTTCTCTGTACCTGTACCTTGAACCAGGGTTCTTTTGCTGTGTAATTCAGTAACCTATTTTCTAATTCCTGGGTCCTCAGGTTCATTTGGGTTCATCTCTGCTCAAACCCCCTCCACTTGGGACACTTTTCCCTCTCAGCAGAGTCTAATGGCTTCCTCCCCAGATGCTTGGGGCCTCTCAGCAGTCGGAGCCAAGCTCTGGGCCTCTCCCCATTCAAGCTGACAGGGCAGGTGAGCCTGGGTTTCCTTTCTCTCCACAACCCAAGACCACGTCCGCAAATTCCACGAATTCATTTCCCCTGTGAAGCTGGCTTTTATGGCCAGCCTGTGCCAGACAGCCTTCCACTCCTCCAGACAGAGAGAGACAAACTCGTCGGGAAAGCTCAGGTGAGCAAGAGAAACCAGATTTCGTTTTTAAAGAGCAGGGATGTGGGGTGGGGGCTGGGGAGCCTGGTCCCACTTTGCCAGAGGATGGAATTGCTTTAAGGCTCTTGCTACACTCTCCTAAACAACTTCCCTATCTGGATGAGAGCTAATGAGGAACATATCAGAGGAAGAGGGAAAAGTGTGGAGAGTTAAGAATCAGTTTGTTTGGGTTTCTGAAATGGGCACATGAAAACACCATGCGGTTTTGGGACAAATTTAAAACAGGGCTATTCACTCCACTCTAACATTGCTACTGTTGATCTAGTAGGCCGTAAAGCATTTACTAGAGCAGCCGAGGCAAATGTAAGCAGCTGTGGATATTTTTCTGTATAATTCAGCGACCCATTTTATAAACATTGTGGTTCCTTTGTGGGGTTTTTTCCTGCCCCCCCTTTCCCCTCTCTCCCCAGTCACCTCTTTTACGGTGTGCATGGGCCGCCAGATGTCTGAGGTTAGGAAAATATGTGCAATGGTGTTTGGTGGGTCATACTCCATAGAGTCTGAATAGGGGTGGGGGTGGCATTTGGGAGAAGGAGATGAACCCAGGAGTTGGAAGATGAGAACCAGAGAGTCTTTTCTGGCAGATGGAGAATGAGTGAATATGACATTCTTTCCTACCAGCTTGGTCTTGGGCTAGAGAACAGGTTGTTGTTTGCGAGGCAAGACTAAAATGACCATACATCCATCCATTCCTTCAACTTGCTGCTTGAATGCTTGACATATAGGCTTGATACATATGCATGTCAGATTCTTTCATCTAATTATATCATCTGCTTTTATCTAATGACCCAAAGTCCTTGAGTTGTCTGTTGATAGGTGACAATCACAGTTGACAGTGGCTCCCTTGATCCTTTCAAATCAATTAAGGACATAACAAGTTTATTTTGGATTGATGGAATCAATTTAATGGAAATGTGATTATATTAATTGTGTGATTATATTAATTGGGATTTGGGTTTCTATACATTTATTCCACAAATATTTATTAAGTGCTTATTATGTACAAGGACAGCTAGGTGGTGGAGTCAGGAAGATCTGAGTTCAAATCCAGCCTCAGATACTCATTAGCTGAGTGATCTTGGGCACTCAACCCTGTTGGCCTCAGTTTCCTGTCTGTAAAATGAGCTGGAGTAAGAAATGGCAAACCACTCCAGTATCTTTGCTGAGAAGACTCCAAATGAGGCCACGAAGAGTTGGACATGATGGAAAAACGACTAAACAACAACATTATGTACAAGGCTCCTGCTAGGGAGATAGACAATAAGACAATATTGCCCTCAGAGAGCTTTTATTTTACTGGGATGAATAGAACATGTACTTGGAACATGAAACAAAATAATTTAAGGGAATGGGGAGAGTTCTAACAATTGGTGGTGGACTGGGGTGAGGACCAGGAAAGACTGTAACTGAATTAAGCCTTGAATGGACCTACAGATTCTAAGAGATGGAGGTGAGGAGGGAATATATTCCATACCTAAGCCAAGGAATAGAGGTAAGAGATGGAATGTCAGGTAAACCTGTTTGGCCAGCATATCATATTCATGAGGGGGAGTAATGTGAAATCAACCTGGAAAGGTAGACTAGAGACAGATTATGAAGGGCTTTAAGTGACAGAGGAGTTTGTATTTTATCCTAGAGTTAACAAGTTCTTGATTATGGGAGTGACATGGTCAGACTTTTGTTTGAGGAACATTGGTTTGACAGGACTGGAGATAGGGAGACTAATTAGTAGGCTATTGAAATGGTCCAGGTGAAGGCTGTCAAGTGCCTGAACCAGGGTGATAGCATTGTAAATGGAGATTGATATGACAGATGTCGAGGAGGTAGAATTGACAAGATTTGGCAATTGATTGGCTATGGGGATGGGTAAGGGGTAAGAAAGAGTCAAGGATGACTCCAAAGTTGCTAACTTGGCTGTCTGGGAGGAGAGGGTTGAGTTTAGGCTTCTCTAATTCATTAGAAATAAGGTTATTTGCAGGAGGAATGGATTTTGGGGAAAATATAACGGTGAGTTCTAGTTTGGACATGTTGAGTTTGAGAGATTTATGGGACATCCAGGGGAAGATAGATATGCGGTAGGCAGTTGGTGATATGCATCTCTAGTTCAGGAGAGAACATAGGGTTGGCTGTGTACATTGGTGATTTATTTGCATAGAAGTGATAATTGAACCTATGGGAACTAGGTCACCAAAGAGAAAGTATAGAGAGAAAAAGAAGGAGACTAGGCAAGAGTTTTTAGGGGTAGTCAAAGAAAGATGAGATTCTGGTAAAGGAGGCTAAGAAGCAATTATCTGGCATGTAAGAGGAAAACCAAGAGAGAATAATATCACAGAGAACAAGGGAGGAGAAAGGTACGATCGACAATGTCAAATATTTTCTTATCAGTAAACAAGAGGACTACATGAGTGGAGATGCAGAGCTCAGAATGAAGGGAATGATGGTCACGCTAGACTGTCTTGGTTATTCTGTATCTGGAATATTGTGTTCAGTTCTGGGCACTAGATTTTAAGAACATGGACAGTATGGAATATGTCTAGAGGATGGAAACCAAAATGGTAAAAGGACTGCACACCATTTTATACAAAGATCAGCTGTTGAAAGAACTGGGGATGTTAGATAGGAAAAAACAAAATGTTTTTAGTGTTGGGGAATTCATGATAGCTGCTTTCAGGTATCTGAGGGGTAGTCATAGTGAAAAAGGACTAGACTTGGCCTCTTTGCTCCTAGATGGCGAAATTGTTTCCTTACACTTGTAAATGTTATATCTTCCAAGTAAAATAGTGATGATGATAGCTAGCATTTTTATAGCACCTACTATGTGCCAGGTACTGAACTAAGCACTTTACAAGTATCTCTTTTGATCCTGGAAGGTAGGTGCTATTATTATCCCTACTTTACAATTGAGGAAACTTAGATTAAGTGACTTACCCAACACCACACAGCTAGTAGGTATCTGAGACCAGATTTGAACTCAGATCTTCCTGACTCTAGGCCTAGTGTTTGATCTGCTGTACCACCTAGCCACCTAGAACACAAGGTCCTTGAGGGCAGGGAATGTTTCATTTATGTCTTTATATTTCAAGTGCCTAACATAGTACCTTGTACCTAGTAAGTGCTTAATAAATGTTCGTTGAATTGAATTAAATTGAATTGCTGGCTTTTTGGTTGAATTTCATCAATTTCTTTTTTGTCCTAAGCCAGTGTGAATGTAGTCTCAAGTTGAATCTTAACTGGTTCTATGTGCTACCTTTCTGAAATCAATCTGAGTTGTTGGGAGGACAGTGTTTCATTAATTTTAAAAGACTAAACAAATGTGAATTATTATTATTATTAATTGAGCATTGTGACCAGGTCCTTTCAACATTGACAGTGGCCTTGGCAATGTATCTGCTGTTCAAGAACCAACTAGCCTTACTAAGTTTGTTATTATTGTTCAGTCATTTCAGTCATACCTAACTCTTTGTGATCCCATTTGAGATTTTCTTGGTAAAGACATTGGAGTGGTTTGTCATTTTCTTTTCCAGCTCATTAGACAGATGAGAAAACTGAGGCAAACATGGTTAAGTGACTTGCACAGGGTCACACATCTAGTAAGTATCTGAGGCTGGATTTGAACTCAGGAAGATGAGCCTTTATGACTTTCAGGTCCAACACTCTATCCACTGTGTTCCCTTCTGCCCCTTAACTAAATTCTGAGAGGCTCCTAACCAGAGGCTTGGCTACTAAGACATAATTTTTCCCCCTTCCTGACAGTTGTCTACCAAGAGTCCCGAGTGACTTCAGTCTGCACTGGTAAGGCTATCCCCATTGATGAAACCACAGAGTCTTGAAGTAGTGAGCAGCTCTCTGGCCCGTGGTGATGCAGGGAGTAAGTGCTAAGTCCAGTGCCCTTTCTACTATATCATGTCGCCTTTGAGATGATCAGCTTACTGGTATGGATCTTTTTGAGAGAGAAATGTTTTTGGGGGGCTGAGGATAGGGGAAGGATGGGTTAGACCTTATCCTTAATGTGGGATTAGCAGAGGGCTGGTTGAATTGATGTTAAGGAGACTTGGTGGAGTCAGGTTTTCAAGGGTCTCCAGTCTACTTCACTAACCCTTATCCCAAATGCTATCATGGTAGAATGACTTCTCATAGTAGAATGACATCCTGACAGGCCAAACCTCTGGACAAGAATGTCCAGAAACATGAAATCCAGAGAAGAGAAATATTTTTCCAAGCTTCCACATATCTTATGGCCCTTAAAGTAAAGAAAAGGGAGTGTTGGTGATACCTACCTACATGGCCACTGGGAGGGATGAGGATGTTTCTTCATCTGTAGATCTACTGAAAAGCGCTTGGTAATCTCATAATTTATAACCCCTTTCTTATAATTTACCCTTCCCTTTAAACTTTCCTTTAAGCCATGGTTGGCTCCAAGAACCCAAAACTTGATCAGCCAGCAGAAAGAGAGAGACACAAGGAGAGAATGAGAAGAAGGGAGAGAGAGAGAGAGAAAGGGAGAAAGAGAGGAAGAGGGAGAAAAAGGGATAAAGGAGGAGAGAGAAATGGGGGGGCAAAATAGAGGGAGAAATAAACAGAGAGACAAAGAGAAAGAGGGAAAAGATGGAAAGAGACACATAGGAACAGACAAAGAAAGAGATGAGGAGAGAGGAGAAAGAGACAGAAAAGACAGAGAATTAGGAAGAGAGAATGAGACTTTAAGTTACTATTATCTGGAATAAAGGAATGCTATGCCAGTCTAGAATTTCTGCCTTTTTGCACTACTTTTGCCTCATCCAATACCCACATGTGGCAGTAGCCAAATACTTCTGCACCTCAGAGTACCACAACAGCTGTTTTTCTTGCTAAAATATGACATTAAATTTTTTTGGATGGCTTGATAATTCTTTGACGAAAGTGGAAGACAGAACTTCTTTTGCTTGCTCCCTTTCTTCTCTACTCCTTTCTCTCGCTCCTTCTCCTTCCCTCTCTGGCCCAAGGGCTGATAAAGTTCTCCCTGTTCAGACATAGCACAAACAGAGCCCCCCAGTGCTCAGTCCAGGCAGCCCAGCCTGTCCTCTCGGCCAGGCCCCAGAGCTGAGAGGCCTCTGAGGCGGGAGAGATGGGCTGCCGTCTGTCCAACCTTCCCCCTTGTTATTCTTGGCCCATGATTCCAGCCCAACAAAATCTCTGCCAGAGGCAATTACAGAGTTGACATCTTGTTTTGCTGATGGTTTGGACGATGTCAAAAATGTTCCACCGGGATGCAGAGGGTGTGGGGGTGAGGATGTGGGGCAGGGATGGGGGGGGGACTGAGGAGAGTAGGGGGGCTCAGACCAGGAGGCTCTGGAGCATTAGAGAAAATATGAGGCAACTTAATTTTTGTTTTAATTTTTAGTAGTGTCACCTTAAAATTATAGGTTAATTAAATGTTAGAGATAAAAAGGATCTTTGGGATTGAGTCCAGTCATCTAACTCTTGGGGAAACTGAGGTCCAGAGAAGGGAAGTGAAGGTCACACAGTTACTCAAGTCTGAACTAGGTTAGGGCTGGGAGTGATAAAGATGCCATAATCAGGGGTAGTGGGAAATGAACCTGCCTGATTGACTCTTTCTGAAAGTGTGTGGAATTTGTGGCCTGAGACACTTCTTTGTTCTGTTGCCTCACTATTGTGGGGTAATTGTGGATCCCCCTGGAGATTTAGTGTCTAAGGAAGATGTCCCTATAGCACACCCTCTGGAGTTATCCCTCAGCTTATGTTATTTGGGTCTTCCAGTGGGTGGCTGTGGATCACCTGTGGACACTATGTGGGAACTGTGGGCACCACAGTTCAAGGAACCCTATGTTTCTGCACTCCCAAAACTCACAAGTTCACAAACCCCTATAAATACATTCACCTTTAATGGTCATTACACACAATTAGCTCAAAGCAAAGGCATCCACTAAGATGGCATAATAAGAACAGTACCTATAGAACATTCCCTCCCAAAAACTTGGGGTACATTTTCCCACAGACATATACACAGCACCAGTGGAAAGAGTGGCCATAAATATAGAGCAGCTTGGTAAGGAGGCACATACCTAGGGAATACATGTGTCCAGAGCCATTCACACCTCTGGCACCATGGGTCCCTAGTGTCCTTCCTCATGTTGTCTTCAAACTGCTTCCCCCTTGGGTTAGTGTCTCTGTAGGGCAGGTTGCTCAGCTAGGCTTCCTGATTCTGCTTCTCTTCAAAGATTATTTCCAATTTTCAGTGCTAATTCTCGTTCAAGTCCATAATCAGCTTCTTCTCTAATACCACAAACCACACTGATTGTTTGGGCCTGTTCCCTCTGATGTGTGGTATCTCTTCCTGCGAAAATAGATCCACTGCAAGATGTAATGGCTAATGGCACCAGCCAGGTGGTGGTGGTAGTGAAAATCACCTGAAAGTGACCCAAGGGGAAATAAAAAGAGTGATCCCCTTTCAAGCTGGGTTCTCCCTCTATAACTGGCTCTTTTCTCTGCTGCCAGAAGAGAAAACTTCCCTCCTACTTTCATCTACTTTCATCTAGCCCCTACTCCTCGAAACCAGAACAATCAAGAGATATTTCCTGAATAACTTCTGTGTGGTCAGCTCCATGATAGGGAGGCACTATGGTGTAATGGGAAGAGTGATGAACTTGGGGAGATAAGCCTGGAGTTCAAATCCTGGCTCTGCTACTTGATACTTATATGACCTTAGGTAAGTCACTTAGCATTGCTAGCCCTTAGTTTCCTCATCTGTAAAATGAAGGGACTGAACTAGATTAAGTCTTAAATCCAGTCTGGCTCCTTTTTGTCTCCTGTGAGATGGGAGGAGACGATACAGGTGCTATCCTCCAGGAGCCCATGGTCTAGTTGAGAGGATGACATGCAAATAAGAGGCAAAAGGAACACAAATGGCACTTGAGTATTGTGGGTGCTCGTCCTGCCCTTCGCTCCACCCTCCCCCGTTCCACATCAATGGGGACTTTCCAAATCAAAACCAATGCTGATCGTGTCACACTCCCAGCACCACCCATAAGACTAGCGATGTGGTTGGATTACATCTTACTGTCCATCCACCTCTTCTCCTCCTACAGTGGCTCTTAGCAGGTCTCTGATCACCCTCCCTTACTTTGCTTTCCAGAATATTGCCTGGCCCTAGAGCAAGCTCTAGGTGACTAGAACTAAACCCTCCCAGAAGCAGAGGCGAAGGCAACCATTCTAGATCCCCACTTCCCAACTCATTATTTCATGCTTCAAAATCTCCAAATGTCAGAACTAAAAAGGACTTACATGGCTACCTTACCCAATTACCTTATTTTCACAATGGTCCCTTAGATTTGCACAAACATTTGCCAGTTTTCAAAGCACTTTGTGTCTGTTATTTTATATGATCTTCACAATAGTCTATGATGTAGGGCAAGATAGAGAACGGATTGTTATCCTAATTTTATGGATGGGAAAACAGGTTTCTACAGAGTGGAGGTGACTCTTCTAAGGTCACATAGCTAGATCAGAGGCAGAGCTAAGACAAGAACCCAGCTCTGCTAATTCCCAGGACAGGGCTCTTACCTCCAAAACAGGGTGCAGGAAGATGGAGCTCCTGACAATATGGTTCATAAGGAAAGCTGGGGTCTGGCTGTAAGGAGAACAGGCTGTTTCTTGACTCAGGAGGTGTCCTCAAGCCTCAGGTGACAGCAGCACCCCCAATATTTGTAGGACAGAGGGTTTCAGGCTAGAAGGTTCCCAGCCTCCTTGAGGGGCCCTCATTTTCCATTTCCTGACAGAGCCTCTTTTATTTGCGTATTTATTAAAACAGATTTTATTTATTTTGTTAAATATTTCCCAATTACAAGTAAAATTTTTAACATTCATTTAAAAATTTTTTATTTCCAAATTCTCTCCCTCCTTTCTGCCCCTTCTCCCTCCTTGAGAAGGCAAGCCATTTGATGTTGATTTTACATGTGAAGTCATGCAAAATATATTTCTATATAAGCCATGTGGCAAAATAAAACACAAACAAAACCCCCCAAGAAAAATAAAGTAAAAAAAAAGTATGATTTAATGTGCATTCAGAGTTTATCTGTTCTCTCAGGAGATAGAGAGCATTTTTCATCATGGGTCTTTTGGAATTGTCTTGGATCATTATCTTGATTAGAGTAGTTAAGTCTTTCAAAGTTCATCATTGTTAAAATATTACTGTCACTATATACAATGTTCTCCTGGTTCTGCTCAGTTCACTCTGCATCAGTTCATATGAGTCTTTCCAGGTTTTTCTGAACCATCCTGCTTGTCATTTCTTATGGCACAATAGTATTCCATCACAATCATATACCACAATTTGTTCAGCCATTCCCCAACTGATGGGCATCCTTTTGATTTCCAGTTCTTTGCCACAACAAAAAGAGCTGCTTTAAATATTTTTGTACAAATAGGTCCCTATTCTTTGATCTCTTTGGGATACAGACCTAACAGTGGCGTTGCTGGGTCAAAGGTTATGCACAGTTTTATAACCCTTTAGGAGTAATTCTAAATTGTTCTCCAGAATGGTTGGAACAGTTCACAACTCCACCAACAATACATTAATGTCCTAATTTTTCCACATTCCTTCTAGCATTTGTTATTTTCCTTTTCTGTCATGTTACTTGGCAGAGCATCTTAATGTTGAGATAAAGACAAAGGAGTGGGGCTGGATGGGATTGGTTGGCAGTCTGTGTTGGATATTGGCAAAAGACTGGATTCCTATTCTTTGGCCAAGGAAGCCACTGGAGCACCAGGTGCATGCATCCAGAGGAGAACTAAGATCCCTTTGGGCAGACCTCAGGAATGGGAACTCAGATTTCCAGAAGTTGCAAAATGCAGTAGTCCCTTACCTCCTTTTGTGTTGCTGGTGCCAAGGGGTGGAGGACACGAATGGTCAGTCATCAGGCGGTCGCAGTGTTCAGAGCAGCTGTGGTACTTAGAGTTCCAAAAACCTGCTCCAATGCACATTTAGAACCCTTGCTCTTGGAGTGTCTTCAGGCTGGGAGTGCTCTCAACATGCTTGGTTGGGGCTTGGGAAAGGGCTTCTTCATGAGATCTGGATCAGAGGGCTCAGCACATAAGCTTAAATCAATATCAGCCTGGATTTGCAAAATTTGGAGGACACTACAGAGGAGAATGCAAGGGTATGTAGCCCCGTGTTTATCTCTGGTCTCGTCTCTATCAATTTATATACAACATACCCCTCAGTGTTCTGGGTCTCAGGTCCCTGCTGCTCTCCTGAGGGTTAGATTTTTAGCCCTAGCTTTGTGACTAACTCACTGTGTGACTTTGGCCATGATTCTTTTCTTCTCTGGGCCTTGGTTTCCCCAGCTGTAGAGTGCTGAATATCCTGTCTGTCCTGCCCACCTCATAGGATTCTTGTGAGGATCAGAAGTTCTCTGAGTATAGGCAGAGGTAAGAGAGATACCCATGAGACTGTTCACAATAATAGAGGGTAGGGACCCAATTACAAAACAGGCATCTTCCTCAAGCAGTTCCCTTCTAAGACCCAGCTAACAGACTATCAGAGCTAGAAGGGATTTTAGAGACCATATTAGATTATTAGATATTAGACCAAGTCTAATCCTTTCACTTTACAGAGGAAACTGAAGGACAGAGAGGAGAACACACCTTTAGATAGATGGGGACCACGACAAGCCTAGTGGTGCTATCTGTTGGGGTCTGAGGACCAGAATTCGAATTTGGCTCTCTGGAGCTCATGCTTCCCTCCTCCCCCCAGGAATTTCCAGATTTTCCATGAGGCCAGAGCCCAGATTGCTGTTCCCTTTAAGGAAGGAGGCTCAGCGCTCCCTTCCAGGCCAGAGAAAGTTAATCCCAGCTCCTTATCACAGCTAAGGAGCCAGAGCCTTCTCAGAAGAGAGATTTCACTCTGCAGCTAATTTGTTGGCTCCAGAGAACTCATCACAGTAGTTCTACTTAGGCAATTACATTAAAAAAACATCTAATGAAATCTTGGTGACACAAAACATGAGCGTTTATATTGGCCTCCTGTGTCATGGAGTTGATGTTGGCCCAGGGCCTCAGACAGACATTCTGCATTCTTCAGAGATTAAACCTTCAAATGTTCTTGAGGGGAGGGAGTAAGGGGGAGGGGGTCAAGGAGGGAGGGGGACCCATCTGCCGCCTTCCCTTGAAATTGTAGCACTAATTCCAAACACATGGAAACTGTCCAGGGAGAGGGGAATAGATTTGAACATAGACATACACCGTGTAATAAACACACACACACACACACACACACACACACACACACACACACACACACACACACACACACACACACACCCAAAGCCAGGAGGGAAGAGGATGAGACAGAGAGGGAGAGAAAAAAAAAAAACGACCTGACATCTTTGTGGACTGGAGAACACTCCAAGGTGAAATCATTATTGGTTCTTGCTTTGCTACTAACTAGCTGAGTGGCCTTAGCTAAAATTTCCTCCTCTGAGACTCAGATTCTCTATTCCATTTGTAAAATGAGGGGATTGGATTAATGATTCCTAAGGTCTCTTCCAGATGGAATAGTCTACAATTCTAGTTAATGAATGCTTCTTGGGCCCTGTGAAATGCTGAGGGAGGTACACATATGAATCAGACCTGGCCTCTGAGCTAGAGCTCGGATGAAACAGGAACAGATAATATGAGGCAGAATGCAGGGAATTCCACAACAGGGCTGGATACAGGGTGTCCCAAAAGTCTGAGTGTAGCTTTAAGCTTTTTAGAACTTACAATGCTATGAGGGTTCAGAGGAGGGAGAGAATAAGTACATCCAGGTGAGGGAATCAGATTAGACAGGACTCAGAACTCAGCTATGCTGACTGCTGACCAAGGCTCTATCCTAGGGGATAGAGCTGACTTGGTGTCAGGGAGATCTGGGTTTGAATTCTGCCTCTGTGACCACATGATCCTGAACAAGCTACTTGATTCCCCTGATGAGCCTCAGTTTCCTCATCTGCCACATGGGGATAATAATAACTGTGGTGTGTACCTCACAGGGTAGTTGCAAGGCTCCCATGAGACAATGTGTCGTAAGTGCTTTACAAACCTTAAAACTGCATGTCAATGCTCGTCTACTTCACCATCCTAAGTGTGCGTTGAATTGAAAAGAAAGTGAAGATAGTATGATCTTGTCTGTGTAAGAACAGGATGAAACTTGAATTAGCTTGACTAAGAAAAGAATAAAACCATGCATTAGGGGTCAGGTTCATAGCTCTTCTCATAGAATCCCAGAGTTGGAAGGATCATAGATAGCTAATAGCTAACATTTCTATCGCACCTACTATGTGCTTGGCACTGTGCTAAGTGCTTTACAAATATCATCTCATTTGATCTTTGCAACAACCTGGAAGATAGGCAATATTATAATGTATTTTACAGATGAGAAAACTGAGGCAAACAAGTTAAATGACTTGATCAGGGTCACACAACTAGTAAGTATCAGAGGCTGGATTTGAACTCAGGTCTTCCAAACTTCAGGCTCAGCACTTTACCTACTGCACCTCTTAGTTGCCTGTAAGCCTTTATGTAGCACCTACCATATGCCAGGTATAGCACTAAACACTTTTATGAATACTATCTCATTTGATTCTCCCAACAACGCTGGGAGGTAGGTGCTATAATTAGCCTCAGTTTTTTTTTTTAAGGAAATTGGGATTAAGTGATTTGCCCAGGGTCACACAGCTAGTAAGTGTTAAGTGTTTGGTCTGAGGCCGGATTTGAACTCAGATCCTCCTGACTTCAGGGCTGGGGCTCTATCCACTGCACCACCTAGCTGCCCCATTAGCCTCATTTTTATAGTTGAAGAAACAGAGTCAGACAGAGGTAAAATGACTTGCCCAAGGTCACATTTAGTGAATGTCTGAAACTGGTTTTGAACTCAGGTCTTCTTGACTCTAGGCCTGGTGCTCTATTCACTGAGCCACCTAGCTAATGATTACAGATTTAGGGCTGGAAGGGACCTTAGAGGTCATTTAGTTTAATTCTGTCATTTTCATATGAGGAGAGTGAGGCCCAGAGAAATTACATGACTTGCTCAGAGTCACAGAGCTCGTAAGCATCTGAGGCGGAGTTTGAACCCAGAGCTCTGATCTAAGGCCAGTGCTCTACTACACCATGTTGCCTTTCAGGTACTGAGAAGCCATCTAATCCAACCTGTACCTAAACAGGAACTGCCCTGGCAATTGGTCACCCAGCTTCTTCTTGAATACTCTCATGCAATGGGAAACTCACTATATCCGGAGGCAGCCTCTTCCGTTTTTGGATATCTTTCTTAGAAAGTTTCCCTTATATGGAATCTGTCTCTCTGTGATTTCTATTTAGTTCTTCTAGCTCCTTCTTCTCCATTACCTCAGAACCTTGGAGAAGACTCATCTAACTTGACTATGTCTCCCTAGACCTCAGTTTCCTTATCTGTAAAAGGATGGGGTTAGACTAAATGGCCTCTGGGGTCCGTGCCGGGTCTTTATTTATTCAATGAGTTTCAGAGGCGTAAGGCGAGCTCCCGAGCCTTTGAAAACAAGCTAACATAGATTTAACAAACATTAACAAACAGGAATGTTTCAACATGTTCAATATATAAAGAACAAAAAAAATCTTAATATGAAACTGTAAACTTCTGCTACATCATTATTTTGAAGTGTATATTAAATGTAACACAGTAGTAACAACGTTTGCCTGCTGTCTCTGTTGCCTTCTGAACTTCCTTCTATTCTCTTCCAGGTATTTTTAAAAAATGGGCCACTTCTGTATGGGACGGGCTTCCATCTGTGACTGTCTCCAACTTTTCTTGTATGTGTCTTATTTATATATAGTCGTATGCAAATTGTCTCCCTCATTAGCCTGTGAGCTCCTTGAGAACAGGGACTTTTTTTTTCTTCCTTTCTTTGTATTCTCTGCCCTTTGCACTGCATAAGCTCTTAGTACACGCTTGTTGATTTGACTTGCCTAGACTTAACATATTGTGTTTCCCCAGTATACAATCAGGAGTCTTACATGAAATGTAGAGGGCAGCTAGGTGGTCCAGTGAATAGAGAGCAGGGCCTGGAATCAGGAAGACCTGAGTTCAAATCCAGCATCACACATTTATTAGCTGTGTGACCCCAGGCAAGTCGCTTAACCTTGTTTGCCTCAGTTTCCTCATCTGTAAAATGAGCTGGAGAAGGAAATGGCAAACCATTCTAGTATCTTTGCCAAGAGAACTCCAAATGGGGTCAGGGAGAGTCAGACACAACTTAAAACTACTCATCAACAATAACAAAATGTGCCAGGCTTAAAACTTGAGTTATATGAGCTCTTTGAAGGCAGAAACTATTGACTTTTGCCTTTGTGCCTCTATTGTTTAGCATAGTGCCTGATGAGTAGGAGGGACTTACTAAATGCTCGCTTATTTGCTTGTTTATCAGCCACCTTATGTTTTCCAAAGGTTTTCTCTTCTGGTTCCTTTGTGACTCAGACATCATAGTAATACGGACTCCTTTGGGGTCCTGGTAAAGAAGCCCCTGGACACTAGCCAAAAGGCTAGCTTATTTTTTTTTCCCAAGGCAATTGGGGTCAAGTGACTTGCCCATGGTCATACAACTGCTGAGTATCATGTGTCTGAGTCCAGATTTGAGCTCAGGTCCTCCTGATTCCAGGGCTGGTACTCTATCCACTGTGCCACCTGGCTGCCCCACAAAAGGCTAGCTTGTTATCTTGTTCCAGCAAGGTTATGCCACTCCAACTCATCTGCAAACCCCAAACTCTGAATTCAAATCTCCTTTTGCCCTACACTACTTTGCCCACATACTCTTTGGGCTTGGCTTCTCCAAGACTCTTCCTCATTTTTTTAAAATATCTTTCTGATTAAGAACAAAGGAAGAAGGAGGAAGAACAGAAAAACAAGAAACCTTTGTGGAAAATTCCAGACTAGAACCTTGAAAAAATGTTAACGGAACATTTGAGTCCTCTGATCTCTGCTGCTGTTCCCTACCCTGGCTGTGCTGCACAATTTAAAAACACCTAAAAGCTAAGGGGTAGTAGATGCTAAACTGATTAAACTATTATGTGGTCCCAGGTCTCAGGGCTAAGACTTTTTTCGAGCAGGCCTCTCCTGTCTGCTCATATTTGGGGGTGCTTATCAGAATGAATATTTATCCTTCTCCTTTCTGTTATTATGAAAAAATTAGTCCTTCCTCAGCCCCTGCCCCAGTCTTTTTGCTTTTTTTTGTATTTCTTTTACTTCTCAAAAAGTCCAGATGTAATTAATATGAACCAAATGTTCTGAGTATGGGGTTCTGGCCCCCTGGAAGCACCTCGTGGGTGGTCTTTGGTTTAGAAAAGTGATGGAGCTTTGAGTGTTCTCCCAGACCTGTTTGGTTTGAAAGGGCCCCTGGATGAAGGACTCCCCCAGGCTCACTTTCCATAAGCACAGCAAAGGAGATGCCAGGGATATAGGTAATTGGTGGGGATGAGAGAAGAACTAACCCCACTTTCCCCACAAGTAACCATGACATGCTGGAAAGTTCAAGAAGTTCACATTATTGATTCCTATCTGGTAGGCTGGTGGGAAGGGGGCGGGGCAATCACTAAGTCTATCTCCTTATCTCTAAATCGGACCAAGTTTTAGCAATCCTTTATTGGAGGAAGGCTCTCCAGTACCTAAGTATCTTGCCCTTGACCTACCCCAGTTGGTGATGGGAAGTCCTTTCTAAAACCTAACCCAAATCCAGCAATTAGAGAGGGGAGGGGAAGGGGAGGGAAGTGGATTGGCATTTCTGCAATTTCTGTTTTGGAGGAGAAGTGGACATGTTGACAACTCTAAAGGCAAGAGCCCCCACTCTTCTAGATCAGATGAAGTGGGACCTAAGGACTCTTCTCCAAGAGTATTCTGGCCTGAAACTCAGACTCAAGAGCTTGGAACAGACACCTGGACTCTAGGAGGCCGAGCTGTAGCTGATTTCCGGTTTTTCCGTTGGGAGCTGAAATGACTGCTCCCTCCAGCCAGCATCCGGGTGGAGCAGACAGGGCTAAATCCTGTGACTGACGTGTTCCTGGGAGGAAATCTATAGACCAAGCATCCAGCTCTCCTGAACAACTACCCTCTCTCTCCCAATCCCAAGCCCTCCCCATAGCTTCCTACCTAACATTCTTCACTGATTCTTTACTCTGCTGGCCTGGTGTCCTAGTGTGTAAAAGGAGTCTGAAATATATCAAGTATTAAACAAATACAAGATATTATTATGATGTGTTCAGCACTGTCCTAGGCATTGTGCAGAAGAACCTGGCATTGTAGGCCTGCTGCAACCTACCTTCCTCAGCTGATCTCCAACTCCACGCTTCACTTCCCAGTTAAGCTGGTCTGCTTAATGTTCTGGGAACATGGCCCACGCTCACCTGCACTTATGCTTCTAATGACAACATTCCTTTTACTTGAATGCCCATCCTTCAGGGCCCAGATGAAACATCATGTCCTCCAGGGAGTCTATTCAGATTTTTGCTGGTATGAATAAAATAAAAGCTAATAGAAAGACATGTAAAGTCTTACATTTGGGTTCAAATAGTCAATGTTACTGCTTCCCAAAGAAGAGATATAAGAAGCCATCTCTCCCTGACCCTCTGCATTTGCTGCGTATGGGTTGTTGCATATGAAATTTTAATGCGTTGATTTGTTTTGCTTATTTTTTTCTTTTTTTCCTCTTAAAAATTCTTTGTTGTAAGAGATGGCTCTTTGAGAGGTATAAGTAGATGGATACAGGAGGCAAGGTGGATGATGTAAAAGCAAAAGATATCAATAAAAATCTATTTAAAAAGTCATCGTTGCAAGTCAAGATAGGACAAGATGACTGAATAACAGTTTGGCTGAAAGAGATCTGGTGGTTTTAGTGGGCTGCAAGCTCAATATGAGTCAATGAGGTGATGTGGTGGACAGGAAAGCAGTATGATTTTAGGCTGCCAGGAATGAGGTGAGAGCTCTTCTGTACACCACCCTGTTTGGACCACAACTAGAGTACCATATTGAATTGTGGCTGCCACATTTTAGGAAGGACAGCAATGAGCTGAAGAGTGTCCAGAGGAGGGCCATCTGAATGGGAAGTGGTTGAAGGTACTGAAGTAGTCTGGCCTAGAGAATACATGAGGATTGAGTGGGTAGGCAGAAGGAGAACATAGTGAAGTGATACTGATCTTCAAGTACTTCAAGGGCTGTTACGTGGAAGAGAGATTTGCCTTGTTCTTTTGAATCCTGGGGGACAGACCTAGGAGCAATAGGGAGAAGATGAACGCAAAGAGGTGAATTTATATTTTGATGTGTGATGGCTGTTCCATAAGAAGACACTGTCTGACAATTAGAGATATCCAAAAGAGAATGGGCGGCTGTAAGAGGTAGTGGGTTGCCCCATATTGCTCCCACCTTTACACCCATGAGCTTTATAGTCTTTAAGGAAAGGCTGGAGGGGCACCTCATCTTGTGATTGAAGGGATTCTTTTTCAGGTCCAGGTTGGATTTGACGCCAACTCTGAAATTCTGTGATTCTGTGTCTTCTTCCTCCTTTGGCACTTTGATACTCTGTTAGAGCCCTTATTATAGTCTGCTTCATAGCTTATTTACTTATGCAATTCCATCCTCCCTTCAAGATTGTAAGCCCCTTGAAGGCAGGAACTAGTCTTGCTTACAACATGTAGCACAAGGTGCTTCATATCCCAGAAATATTTGTTGAGTTGAATTGAAACCAGAGACATAATGCATATTCTCCTTCAAGGAGCATATTCTCTTATGTTTGGCTTCCAAAAAATAACTGTTGAAGAAATCTAAATATTTCCCAATAAATACAATGCAGTTGGTTAAGCCTAGTAAAAGCATGGGACTTGCCCCTCCTCAAAGGCAATGGAGCTGAAGCCAAAGGGACCATGGGGACCAGGGAGGGGAAATTATCCCATGTCTTTTCTAGGCAGTCATCCTGACTGGGTGAGAATCCCTTCAAAGGTTGGGAATGGGAACAGAGGAAAAGGGTCAGTGTAGCCACGGCATCCAGCTCCCTCTGAGTGCTATTATTGAGTTTGCTACCCACCCTCTAGGAGAATTAAAGAAGTATTTTAAGAGAAGCCTCAGATAAATACTGAAGGGATTCAAGATAATTCCTGAGATCCTAGACTAACAGAGCTGGAAAGATCTTTAGAGATTATCTAATCCCACCCTCTTATTTTGCAGAAGAGGAAACCTAGGCTCAGAAAGGATAAGTTACTTGCCCAAGGTCACACAAGGTAGAAAACAGAAGAGCCAGGATTCAAAACCCAGGATCTTTGATTCCAAAGATAGTGTGGTGGAATAGATAGAGGACTGGATCTGGCATCCAGAAGACCTGGGTTCAAATCCTACTCCTGTCACTATACATGTGACCATGCTAACCTCAGTTTCCTCATCTGCAAAATGGGGATAGTACAAATACCATTAGCACCATTTACACTTTTGTGTAAAGTGCTTTGCAAACTTTTAAAGCACCATCTAAATGTCGGTTGTTATTGTTAGTTAGTGCTCTTTCCACATATATCAGGCTGCCTCCAAAGCAAAGGCCCAGGACTCTTTTCCCTGATGGGGATTTAGGACAGCTTCTGTGCCCCACTGTCCTACTCTGAAGGCCTGCTGGGGAGGCCATTTGCCAAACCCTGGAGTCTGTCCATAGATCCATCAACTGTCACCTTCCTCCTGTCAGGAACAGCTCCTTGCCAATTTTTGCCTGCTCCTTGGAATGGATTTGGCAATCAGACTTCTGGTAACTGGGAAGAGCCTTTGACATTTTATCTTGGATTCTAGAATCTCTACGCACAACATATGGCATGCCATCCTTTAGCCATTCATTTGACAAGCCTTTATTGGGAAGGGAAGGGAACAAGCATTTATATAAATGTCTGAGGCTGGATTTGAATTCAAGTCTGTCTGACTCCAAATCCAGTGTTCTGTCTACTGTTCCACCTAGCCTCCTACCTATTGGTCACCCTCTGTGGGCCTAACCCTGTGCTAGGTGCTATAAGAGTATTCAGAGAAAGCAGACATCATAGCCCTTGCCTTTAGAAAGCTTAGGATATAGTTGGAGAGACAAAAAATAGAAAGTCAAAATGACTCCTGGCTCAAAATAACTTCCCCACTGACTTCCTAGAGGAGAGGAGAGCAATGGGGGACAAAGAAGAGAAAGAAAGAGACAAAGTAACTTAAAGGAACAAAAGGGGAAATGAGTAAAGAAAGGAAAGGGCAAGAAATAGCAGAGAAGATGGGCAGGGAGAGAAGTTACAAAGGAAAAGAGAGGGAAAGATAAACTTGGAGAGGAGTGTTAACAGAAGGCAAATTGCCTTCATCACTGAACTGTAGTCAGGTAAACCATCAGAAATTACTTACTATGCACCTAGTATGTGCCAGGCATTGTGCTGGGCTATGGGCAAAAAATGAAATAAAATAAAACAAAAATGGTCCCTGCCATTGAGGGAGGATGAGAACAATTTGTTCCAACAGTCATGAAGGCAGCTGAAGTAGGCACTGTAGAACGCTTAGACCTTGGTCAGGCATCAAATACACCAAGGCCATCCATTGCATCCAGGGCCATCGCCAGTCATCCTGACTTTTGTCTTGCCATTGGACTCCCATGACTCAGGAAGAGAGAGGGCAATTGCTGACTTCGTGCAATTCTACCTCACTTAAATCCAATTTACTCTCAAGTCTAGACATCACCCTGTGATGTCATTGGTCCTCTTAGAAAAGGAAGGATGGACAACAACAACCCCCTCATTTTACAGATGAGGAAACTAAAGCATAGAGAGTTTAAATGATTTGTTCAGTCACACAGCTAGTATCTAAGGTGGGATCAGGACTTGGGTGTTGTTGACTCCAAATTGGAGATTCAGCCATTACGACCTGCTTCTTCTCTTCCATCCCAGGATGAGATCTGAAGAGGAGGCCCTGAAGGAGTCTTGAAGGCTCCTTACATCTACCCCCTTCAGACTAAGCCTCAGGCATTATAAGGGCTATGAATTCCAATACTAGAGGCTTCCTCCTGACTCTGGTTAAGCAGGCACCCCTTAACAGACTTTGCTTAGAAGGTATCTGTGATTGCCCAAATCCCTTCCAGATGTCATGGCCACCAGTATCCTGGCTGCAGCAGGAATGCTCTGACTGCTAGACATCTCTGGCTACATCAGGAGTTCTTAGGCTACCAGAACAGCCTGGAGGTTAGGAATAGAAACAGAGAAAAAGACAAATCAATCTCTCCACAACTCAGATCCAAGAAGGAAGCGAATTGGGTTGGTGCCCCACCCAGGCCCTGGTTGGGAGAGAAGCAGCCCCATAGACCTCCCTGTAGGTGGGGGGAGGGCCCAGCGAGGAAGTCAGAAACCCCAAATCTCAGATTTGGAAGGCACCTTACAGGTTATCTAGTCCAACCTGCACCCAAAGAGCAATCTCCAGCGCCATATGCCCAGTCAGTGTTCATCCAAGCTCCACTTAAAAATTTCCAGGAATGAGGATGTCAGCTTACTCCACTTTAGGATAATTCTAATTATTACTTTTTCCTTTCATCGTCTGAATCTTTATCATCTCCTCTTCCTCATCCAGTGAACCTAGTTTTGTACTTCCCTAGGACAAGTAGGAGAAGACTAATCCTTCTTTAACAAGACAACCTTTTCCATACTAGAAGATAGTCGGATACTTTCTCCAGGTTCTTCCCCTACCTGTCCGATCACTTCTCTGTCTCCTTTGTAGGATCATCATCTATATCCCTCTTTAAGTGTGGGTCTTTCCCAAAGTTCTGTCCTGGTCCTCTTCAAAGTCTCTTCCTCTATAGTCTCTGGGTGACTTCATTGTCTCTTCTGGATTTAACCATCATCTTTATGGAGGCAACTAGATGACTCAGTGGATAGAATGCTGGTCAAATTCAGCCTTAGACGCTTTTTAGATGTGTGATCTTGGGCAAGTTATTTAACCTCTGTTTGCCATAATCCACTGGAGAAGGAAATGGCGAACCACTCTAGTATTTTTGCCAAGAAAATCCCATGGATAGTATATTCCACAGGGTCATGAATTGTTGGATACAACTGAATGAACAAAATCATCTTTGTGCATATGACTTTCTCTGTCTTCTCTGTCTCTCTGTTTCTGTCTTTCTCTCTGTCTCTGTCTGTCTGTCTGTCTCTCACACAAACACACACAATTTCTCTCCCTGGTCTTTCCTTTAAGCTTCAATAACACATCACTGATTGCTGGATATTTCAAACTTGGCTGTCCTAGAAGTTTAAGAAGATCTGAGTTCAAATCTTCCCTCAGATGCTCACTAGTTGTGTGACCTGGCTGAGTCATTTAACTTCTCTTTGCCTCAGTTAGCACCTACTTCCCAGGTTTGTTGTGAGGATCAAATAAAATGATATTTGAAAAGTGCTTAACACAATGCCAGGCACTTAGTAAGGTGCTTAATAAATATTTTTTTCCTTCCTTCCCCATATTTGGAATGTACTTCTTCCTTATCTCCACCTCACTGAGTCTCTCTTTAAGGTGCAGCTAAGACAGTATTTTAACACTATCTTGACCTTTCCTTATTTCTCCCAGCTGCCATGTAATACTGGACATTTTACAAATTCAAAAGATAATCACAAATATACAAATTTACTCCCCTCAACAAGTGGGAGGTATAATCTTCCTTCCCCCTTGCACCACCTCAGTTTTTGGGGAGGGGAAAAGGACTATTGGGTTCATAGCTTAGCTTCGTTTCCATAGAGCACAGGCCTGGTTCCTAGCACAAAGCTCCCCTTGGGCCCTAGTACCAGGTAGCCTGACTTCTCAGGGTTTTCATGCCTGCCTGGCTGCATCATCCCTCCTGCAATATTGGCTCTGGCTGCAGCAACACCCTTCCCATTCATTGCTCTCCTTTGGACATGCTCTAGCTTCTTAAGATGTGTGACACTCAAGTTGAGTTTCTTTGAAAGAGGGCCTCTTTCCTCTACAAAGCCTTCTTCAACTGCTAGAGCCACATAGATCTTTCTCTTCTCTGCACTCTTATAGCATTAATCATTTACACCATGTATTTTTAACACTTTATTATACACTTGTTGAGTTCTCCCAGTATTTCCTGTGTTAATCTTGTCTCTTCAGTCAGATTATGGACCTTTGTCCTGGAGCTGACCTCCAGGGGATGAACTCTGCCTGTCCAGAACATCACAAAGATCAGAGAGCATGAAAATACAGCTAAATCTCACAGATTTAGAATAACTGGAGGTGGGAAAGAGGAAACAGTAGGGATGGGGAAGAAATGTATTAATTAGCCTAAGTTATAGAATATGTCTAATGAAATATAGTTTCAAAAACCTCAGGTATATTTTTTTTTAACACAAACTAACAATAGTGAATAAAATGCCAAGTAGAAATTCTGCGTCAATGAGTAAACTCCTTTATGATTAGCCAATTATTAGCAGATAAATGTATATAAACCTGAAGACACTTTGTATTATTGTGAGGGAAGATGCTAAACATCTATAGTCCCACCCCTACTTCCCTTTCCCCCGCTATCTCAAACTCTTTTCTCTAAAAGAGGGCAGAGGTGAAACCCAAGCTCTTGGGGTCTTGCTTAGTCAATTTAGGTTATTTCACACTTGGCTCACAGTTGACAGGACAGAATCCATTCCAGACCTAAACTTTTTTTTTTCTCTCTCTGGATCAAATGACCACTGAAGAAAAAAGAAATACAGGAAAGGAGGTACCCAGAACTAAGTATTTGACTAGGGTACTGGACAGTGGGACTATGACCCCCCCCCCAAGTGCTACATTTTAACAAACTGGAGGGAGTCCAAGGGAAGGCTACCCCAATGGTGAGACAGCTGATAGTTATCAGCATATCATATAAGAATCGTTTGAAGGAATTATAGGTTTTTGGCCTGGAGAAGAGAAGGATTTGGGTTGGGAGTGGGACCTAATCACTCTTTTCAAGTATTCAAAGGACTGTGGTATAGAAGAAGGATTAGACTTATTCGTTTTCAGAAGCTAGAACAAGGAGGGATGTGTGGAAGTTATGGACCATATGTATCAGGACGAACTTCCCCATAGTTAGAGAATTAGGGCTGCCAAGGCAGTTAGTGAGTTCTGCCATGGAGAGAACTCCCAAAGGTTCTTAATCCCCCATGATTTATTTTATTTTATTTTATTTTATTTTTTGGCAAGGCAATGGGGTTGAGTGACTTGCCCAGGGTCACACAGCTAGTGTCAAGTGTCTGAGGCCGAACTTGAACTCATGTCCTCCTGACTCCCAGGCTGGTGTTCTAAACACTGCACCACCTAGATGCCCCTGAATCCCCCATGATTCAAAGTGAAGACTTGGCTCCTGTGGATGAGAGAGAGAGAGAGAGACAGAGAGAGAGAGAGAGAGAGACAGAGAGAGAGAGAGAGAGACAGAGAGACAGAGAGAGAGAGAGAGGAAGAGAGAGAGAGAGAGAGAGAGAGAGAGTAAAGGCTCATTTGACTATTGCAGCAAGGACTCTTGCTCAGATATGGTTAGACTCAATGGCCTTTGAGGTCCTCTCCACGTCTGAAATTCTGTAATTCTCAGATAAATGGTCTCTGAGGCCCTTTTCAGCTCTCAGAGTCTGTGGAAGAAACAAAGAAGGAAAGAAAAAAGGAGAGGAAAATATCTGATGCCATATTTGAACAAATGTTTTCTTCATCAGGGGCAGCAAGACATCAGAATGCTGTCTGGTGAGCTGCCTTTGTGGGTCTCTTGAGTTATTGACTTGTCCCTATGGTTCATCTGATCTTTCAGCATCTTAGGTCCTGGAGTCATTGAACACAGAGTCCCAGAGCTGTAAGGACTCTACAGGGGCTCTCTTCCACCCCCAACTCCCCTTACCCTGCTTCCTTCAGAAAGATGAGGATTCTGAATCTCCCATTATTTAAAGTGAAATCCTGGCCTATCTGTATTAGAGGAGAGTAAGAAGGAAAACCTGAGTTTTAACAAGCACTGTTGGCTTCTGTGTGAGGTTATTTCCTTTTTTTTCTTTTTTAAAGGACTTAATTTATCCTTTTATTGGGAGTATCTCTCCTTTTGGAGTAAAAGCACCCTTGACTTCAGTTTCCCTTGATGGGATAGATGGGGGTCCTACAGGGGTCCTGAAACTTAAATAGCACTTTTTACCTTTTCTCCTGGCAAGGCTATGAGGGAATGAGAAGAAAAGGGAGAGAAAAAGGGAGAAGAGAATGATTGGAAAGGAGAGAGAGAGGGGGAAAAGGAGAGGAGAGAAAAGGAGTGGGAGAGAGAGAAAAGGAGAGGGAAAGGAAGAAGGGGTGGGAGAAGGAAAAGGAGAAAGAGAGGGAGAGGGAGAGAGAGAGGGGAAGTAGAGGGAGAGGGAGGACCACCTCCCTACAGGGAGATCCACTTTCAGAAATCTCTATCATTTCATGCCTGTAAGTCAAGGGACACGTTGGGGCTAAATTCCTCTTGTCTCTGTGGCTCTAGGATCTTGGAGTAGCCATTTAAAAAGTTGACTGCTTCACTGGATATCCTGCCCCAAAATTTATCTACAGCAAAGTTGAATTAAGTCCCTTAGGTAGATACACAATGTGATACTCAGAGTTCTCTCAACCAAAGTCGTAACTATTTACATGTATGTAGCACAAGTCTTTCCCTCAGGAAAACTCAATCACTTTGCCTGGGTGAGAGAGGGTGTTATACATACATACATACATACATACATACATACATACATATATATATACACACACACACACACACACACACATATATGCCTTAACTAATGTCATGAAGGCATTCTTTTTTAAATATTAATTTATTTCTTTTTAATATTCATTGCAAATTTTTTGAGTTATAAATTCTCTCCTTCCCAACCCTCCCCCATCCATCGAGAAAGCTAGCCATATGATATCAGTTATGCATATGAAGTCATGCAAAACATATTTTCATAATAGCCATGTTACAAACAAATAATAAAAGGAAGAAACATAAAGAAAGTTTAAAAATGTTTCAATTTGCACTTAGAGTTCATCAGTTCTCTCTCTGGAGATGGAAAGCATTTTTCATCATGGGTCCTTTGGAATTGACTTGGATCATTATCTTGATCAGAATAGCTAAGTCTTTCACAGTTAATCATCATTACAGTATTGCTGTTACTGTGTACAACATTCTCCTGGTTCTCCTTACTTCACTTTGCATTGATTCATATAAGTCTTCCCAGGTTTTTCTGAAACCATCCTGCTCATCATTTTTAATAGCATAAGGGCAATTAAAAAAAAAAACTATACCATGATGCCTCTCTAACATGTCATAGCCTCCCTTGCTATCTATAAGCTTCCTGAGGGCAGAAATTTTGTGATTAAAAAAAAATCTTAGTATTTCTAGTGCTAAGCCCAGTAGTCTTCCCTTAGTTGGATTTTCAGTCATTTCAGTTATGGCCAACTCTCCATGACCCCATTTGGGGTTTTCTTGGCAAAGATACTGGAGTGGTTTGCCATTTCCTTCTCCAGCTCATTTGACAGATGAGGAAACTGAGGCAAACAGGGTTAGGTGACTTGCCTAGGGTCACATAGCTAGTATGTGTCTGAAGCCAGATTTGAACTCAGAAAAATGTCTTTCTGACCCCAGGGTCCATATTCTATCTACTGCAGCATCTATCTGCCCAGAGGTGATGGCAGGCTAATCATGAAAGCTGAAAACCTTTTATTTCAAATGGAACGTTTATCTAGAGCCCACTAGTCTTCCCCTAGGAGGAATTAAAATCTTTTGCACTTTCATGATTAGTCTGTCATCATCTCCTAATCAAGTGGTCTTATAAATATAATAGAGACCTGGCACAGTATAGCATGAAGGGTTAAACCATCATCATAATAAAAATAGTAGCAATTAGCATTTAAATGGTGCTTAAAAGTTTGCTTTACATATGTTATAATTTGATTCTCACAGCCACCCTGTGAATTAGATGCTATTAGAAAAAATCCCCATTTTACAGACCAGGGCCCATGAAACCTAACTCCTTAGAGTAGACTCCTGTTATAACACCTTTAGCCTACAACATGGATGTAATTCCTGTTCCCCAAACCCAATGTTATAAAGGGGTTCCCCTGTAGGTTCTTAAAAGGGAACGGTCCAGTAAAGTTTGTTTGTTTGTTTGCTTTCTATATGTGTTCATCCTTCCCCAGGCTGTCTCCTGGGTAGTAAAATTCTATTCCAGGCATCCCTGAGCTACATGTGCTGTAGAAAGTAGTAGTCTGGTGGATTGGCACATACTTAGTCTCCATCAAAGAACAAATCTATAATCAAAATGCATGATTGAATAGGAATCCGGGGATTCCTAGTATTGTCATATATCTCCTAGTAGCTCATGTTTCTCTCCTCTCTTGGAATAATTCTCCCCATTCTCCCCTCCCTCTTTTCCTTTCTGCCCTTCCCAAGATGGGGATGCTAAAAAGTACAAAGCCTGTTTGGAGGGGCAGTGGCAAAACTAGACAGTCTAGATGGATCTGAGAATCTGTCCTTAAATTTATAAGGTCCAGAACATAGATTTAATGCTAGAAGAAGCTTTTGAAATCAATTAGCCCAACCTCTTTACAGATAAGTAAACCAAGGCAGATATAAAATGATTTGCCCACACTGATAGTAAGTGACATAGGTGAGAATTTGATCCCAGCTCCTCTGATTCCAAATACCAAGATTTCTTCAGTGGATCACACACTTGTGTGATATTTGGGTAAGTTTCCCAACCACACTGAGAGATGGAAGGAGCGATCTCTTAGGTCCCTTTCAGCTCTGAATCTTAGGGTTTGCCTGCAAATCTCCAACTGGACACCAGGCCCTGATAGACCATGACTCAGTTTTCTTTCAACAACTTTTCTTTATCAAATGTATAAATGTCCAGGCACATATAGGCTGGCACATTCATACACACATTCCTGTGTCCCAATGTATCTGATCACATGTGCTGCTCTCTGGAAAGGGAAGATGAAAGAGATACCATCTTTCCTTAGTCTACCCTCAGGTACCAAGCTTTGTTCGAGAGAAGAGGGTTTTTAATTACCCATATAGATGGAGGTGGTGTGGTGAAAAGGACATGAGGCAGAAGACCTGAGTGAATCCTGACTGTCACTTACAGCTATCTGATTCTGAGAAGGTCATTTCTCATTGCTGAACATCAACTTTCCCTATCTGTAAAATGGAAATACTTACATTCACATTACCTGCATCTAGGATGGTTGTAAGGAAATTGATGTGTCAACCTTAAAGTGTCACAAAATGGAAATCATTAGTTTCTTTCTAAGATTTTCTTCCATACAATTCCTTCCCTCCCATTTGTTTCTAGCAGTTGTAACTCACAGTCACAGGAATACTTTTTTTTTTTGTGCCAAAATCAACACTGGACCATATTTGTTGACTACTTACTAAGTGCTAATCACTAGAACTTTGGGAGAAGTGAGAGGACCTTTGAGGCTGGGGGATCAAGGGAAAGTGAGGAGGCTATCCTGGCTGGAGTTGGTGTGTTAATAAACATATATTAAGTGCCTACTACATACCAGGCACTGTGCTAAGTGCTAGAGGGGAGGTTTTGGGTCAGGGATGGGGAACCTGTGGCCTCAAAGCCACATATGACCTTCCAGGTCCTCAGATACAGCCTTTTGACTGAGTCCAAGTTTTACAGAACAAATCCTTTTATTAAGGGGATTTGTTCTGTGAAGTTTGGATTCAGTCAAAGGGTCACACTTGAGGACCTAGAGGGCCATATGTGGCCTTGAGGCTGCAGGTTCCCCACCCCTGGTTTGCGTAGATGAGAACAAGATAAAGTTGGAAAAAGAAGTAGGGACTGGATTGTGGAGCAGCATCAGCTGTTGGTAACCCACCCCCAACTTACTGTACTTTGTACTTGTTTGTATGCATTTTGTATATTTATATGTATACTTTTTAATTATCTAATAGAATGTAAGCTCCTTGAGGGCAGGGACTTTTTTTTTTAAATCCCTACTACCTAGGACAGTGCTTGCTATATTGTAAGGTCTTAATAAATGCATATTGATTGATTGGAGCACGTCTCTTGGTCTACTCTGCACAATAGTACTCAATGATCCGATAATCGACAGCGTGAATTTGCAAAATGCTTTCACGTCCATGATCTTATTTGAACCTCAGAACTGCCCTGTGAAGTAGGAAGAGCAGGGATGATTCTCCTGATCTGTAAAAATGGAGGCTTAAAGAGACAAAGCAAGAGAGTGTGAATGACTCCCCTGTTAGGGGGGCTGTCGAGGGTATTCCTGTATGAACCCAACTCAAAATAATGGCATAGGAAAGACTAACACCTCATACTCCTGAATCCCAGCAAGAGTAGGCAACACCCAGTAGCGGGTGAAATCTGTCTACTTGTGTAGCCAGCCAACCAAATAACCACAGCCCCCACACTGAAGGTTCAAGGAGATTCAGTTTGCACCCTTTTTAAAAAAAAATCTTTTTTTTGCACACTCTGCAGAAAAATACCCAACACAGGCTGCATGCACTTAGGAATGCAGTTCTCAAAACCCCTTCCTTCTCATTCCACTTTCTGCTGGTGGGACCAGCCAAGGCCCTGTGGCTCAGGGAATCACAAATGCCTTTAGCAGCTCTGTGCACCCTTCCCCCTAAGTAAAATCCCAGTGTCGAGGAGCAAGACAGTATATGAAGTAGATGGAGAGCTATAAAGACATTTTAAAAGGGGCAATAAAAGTTTTGGGTTTCAGATCGTCTTACTGAAGAGGAGAATAACAGAGACAGGAAATTTCAGTAGCAGACACGACAAAGGTCACAGTGCTCAGACTACACCTTAGACAAAAACACCATCTTAATGAAAGCAGAGAGCACTCGCTGGCCTGGGCTCAAGTGAGCTCCCATGCCAGCCTCCCACCAGCACCAGGAGCTTACAATAGACTGTTTTGTCTACGTTGCTGTGGATGTTTATAAGGCTCCCCTGCATCTGTACTGCCGGAGGTAAGCCTCGCCCTCCTCCAGGGCTCAGCTTCCACTGCCCCTCCTAGCAGGAGGGCTGCGTCATGGGGGAGTGGGGTAGAGAGGAGGGGGACCAAGGAGAGGGCGACTGAGGGTGGGCAGAAGCAGAGGTCGTGTACACAGGGCGTCCAAGCGTGGCACAACCGCTTAGTGGACGTCGGGAAAGGCAGTTTCCCCAAGCCGTCACTAGAAAATATTCAGAAGTCGGAGGGGGGGGGGGGGGGGCAGGGTGTGAAACTGTTGCTAGGCTTGCTGCCCAGGGATGGGGAGTTTGTTGCGGTGGGGGCAGAGGATTGGGGAGTGGAGTGAGGGAGGGAGGGAATACAGTGGAAGGAGTACCGGACATTGAGTCGAGGGGCTTGGATTCGAATCCCTGCTCCTTCCCTCATCACTTGTGTGACGTTGGGCGAGGCCTTTCGGAGCCTCAGTTACTGGGTGTGCAAAATGTAGGAGATATGCTCCGTGACCTTGAATGATTTTCTGGGCTCCTATGATTTTGCGAGGGTGTTGAAGACGTGGCCGAGGCAGGTCCAGGGAGGGGGAGGTTTCAGATAAAGTAGATTGCAAATGAACAGGGCATGGGGCTTCTTGTTCTGATCTCACCCAGCCCCTGGGTCAATAGCAGGCAGTAGGCTGTGCTCCTACTTGGTCATCAAGTCAGTGCTTCTAGGCTTAACTGCCCAAGAGTTCTCAAGGAAGTCCTCCAGGGAGCTCTACCCTGAGCTGGGAGCCACTGTGACGGGCTGCCCTGTGCTGGTCCACATGGAGGAGGAGTTAGGAACTTAGGATCCACGACTGTGTGGCCTTGGGTGACTTATGGCCTCTCTCTAAGCCTCAGTCTCCTCATCTGTGAAATGGTCAAAATAAAACTTGTAATAACCATCTCATGAAATTGTCAGGAGGAGAATGTTTTGTAGATCTTAAAGTACTATGTAAATGCATAAATGTGATTCATTATTATCAGGTCATAGATTTAGAGCTGGAAGAAATCATAGAGGTCGTCTAGTCCAAATTCCTTTATTTTGCAGATGAGGAAACTGAGACCCAGAGAAGCGAGGTAACTTACCCCAGGTCACACAGGTTGGACTGGGGAGTTAGGAATTATTCTTTCCCATCTTCTCTTCCATCTTCCAACTCCATCTTTTCTGATGGAGTTATTTTTTCAATTGGATTTGTGATTTTGTCTGTCTAGGAGCTCCCCGTAAGGAACTTCTATCAGATGATTTCACTCCCAATATAGATATGCACCTTCTCCTGAACTCAAGTCTCCGTATGTTGCCTGGGGCACTCAGAAATTAAGTGACTTGCCCTGGGTCACACAGCCAGGATAGGTCAGAAGTGAGACTTGAACCCTGGCCTTCCAGGCTCTGAGGCCGCTCTCTATTCACTATAGTATACCATTATTTTGTAAAATAGAACTAATTGTATCTTCCCTAGGGAGCTCCCACAGGGTTTTGACATGATGTCTATGGAAGCACTTGGTGAAAGCCCAAACTTCTGGACAAAAGGGAAGGAAGGGCTGTTATTCCTGTGAAGGGCTTTGGAGAGCCTGACTGAAAGAGGACTAGGTGGAGGAACCCAGGTCTCAACGGACACCAGTGCAGATCAGCGCTGCCCTAATTGTCCGTGACATATAGACCTGGCGCTTCTCCCAGGCAGTCTTAATAAATCAGTTGCTCTGGCTATAGTAAATAGTCTGTTAATGTGGGATGTTATGAGCTTTGCAGACCTCTCCGCCTCCCTCCTCAGGAGCGTCCTTTTTTGCCTCTGATTTTCCATGAGCTGCCAGGGAGCTGGGAGGCCTGGGAGAGAGAGAGCTAGCTGGAGACAAAGTGCTCAGTGTTCCAGCCAAACCAGGAGGGGGGGGGAAGGGGGTGGAAGGCGTGGGGGTCAGATGGCCCTAGGAGATGTTCTCACCTTCCTGCAGTCTCCTCCTGGTTTCATTGCCCCCATTGCACCCCCGTGGTCCGTCCTTCCTCTGACAGCTCCTGGGGAAACCTACCTGTCCTTGGAAATACAATCTGTCCCAATCACATTTCTGTCTCAGGGTGTGTGTGAGCAGTCTTAGATGTTTTGATATGCCTCTGAGTCTTTTGCCTCCCACACTAGATTATAAGGTCCTGGAGGGCAGGGATGGTACCTTTTTTTTTTAATTTTTTTAAATTAAAAATTTTTTTTTTTTTTGGGCAATTGGGGTTAAGTGACTTGCCCAGGGTCACACAGCTAGTAAGTGGCAAGTGTTTGGTCTGAGGCAGGATTTGAACTCAGGTCCTCTTGACTTCAGGGCCGGTGCTCTATCCACTGCGCCACCTAGCTACCCCTCAGGGATGGTATCTTATTAGATCATGGGAACAGAGACTTAGAATTGGAAGGGACTTTAGAGGCCATGTAGTCCAACCTCCTCATTTTACAGATAAGGAAACTGAGGCCCAGAGAGCTTAAGCAGTTGCCTAAGGTCACACAGGGAATAAGACCTGGGATTCACAACTGGGTCTTCTGACTCCTCTGTGATCTTGTGATCACTTGAGCTATCTGGGACTCAGTTTCCTTATCTGTAAAATGAGGAGGTTGGCCTCGATGGTCTCTAAGGTCTCCTCTAGCCCCAGGACAAGGACTTCAAGTCCAGGGATCTTTCCAGCACGAGATGCATTTAGCCTCTTTCCTGCCCTGAAATCCCACCTTCTGGCGGTCACTAATGCCAGGACAATCCCCTCCCAAGAAGTCCTCCTAGTGTTCCTGGATCTTGAGTATTTTCTTGGCCTGGAGGTCAGAGGCTGTCACTGCCTACAGAAATTCCCCAACATCAGATCTTCACAACAACCGCATGAAATAGGTGCTATTATTATCCCCATTTCATAGGTGAAGAAACTGAGACAGTGGTCAAGTGACTTGTCCAGGGTCACACAGCTAGAAAGCATCTGAGGCAGGATTTGAACTCAGGTCTTCCTGACTCCAAGTCTGATACTCTATCCACTGTGCTACCAGTTGTCTCCATAAAGCAGCTGTGGGTGCTGAAAATAAAGCTGATTACTTGTTTGTCTTTTTATTCTTTTCACATAATGCCCTGAAGTCACTATGAAGTATACAAGAGAATATTCCCTGCTGGTAGTCACTATAGCAAGCCAGGGAGTATGACACTTCTGTGACCTCAGAAGGATCTCTGTATCCCAGTACCCAAGGGTGCTGGATTCTAAAAAAAGGCTCACATTTCTAGAAGATGGTTGTTGCTGTTGTTGTTTTAAAGGCAATTGAGGTTAAGCGACTTGCCCAGGGTCACGTAGCTGGTAACTGAGGCCAGATTTGTTTTTTTTTTTTAATTTTAATTTTTTTTGAGGCCAGATTTGTACTCAGATCCTCCTGACTCCAGGGCTGCTGCTCTATTTACTGCCCCACCTAGCTGCCGCAATTCTAGAAGTTTTCAACACATAATAGGTATGGGGTGAAGTTAAGCAAGGTAAGTTATCTATTGACTTGAAAAGGGTTTTGCATCTAGTTCTGATCAGTCTGGGAACAGGTAGAGGAAGAAAGAATACAGAAAGAATAATAAAAAAAAGAAACACAGGGTAAGTTCTGGAATTTGCATTTTTGTTTTTGTTTTTGTTTTTGTTTTCTTACCTCTACCGGCACTTTTACTTGCTAGGTAATTGTCTTTATTTTTCCTTAACCTGGAGGCTGTGATAGATAAACTCAGATGGCCCAGGTGCTCTCTGTAATGTCTTCTGCCATACACTTGGGATGTGGCTTTTGGGTAAAGGTTGGAGAGAGAGTGATAAAGGGGTGTGTGTGTGTGTGTGTGTGTGTGTGTGTGTGTGTGTGTGTGTGTGTGTGTGTGTGTGTGTGTG